>NC_142795.1:56162155-56498073 GCF_049724085.1 Artemia sp. Qi Xiang Cuo | reverse complement strand
ATATAGCCCGTTGCAGCCATTATGAGAGAAGCCAAGGGTAACTTGTAAATAAAAGAAGACAAAATTTAGCATGAAAAAAAAAACAATCCCCCTTTTAAAGAAGGAAAATTACTACCCCCACCCCCAGCCTAACCATAATTTTGTCTAGAAAAGCATTTATCTCATTTCAGTAAAGCACAACGTAAAAAAATTTCACGAAATATACTACTCAAATCCTTTTTTGAATCTGTGAAAAGATGAATTACGGCTCGCTGAGCCTCCGTTGAAAATTCAGTCTTTTTCTTTTTTTTTTACAGAAGGAAAATTAGTACCCCCCCCCTAATACTAAACGTTGAAAATGTGAAAATTTAGTCATTAACATATTTAACCGAAATTAACCAAGGGGGGCTAAGTCCCCCTTGCTTTGGCCAAATCAAGTGCTGTACTTGGCTTAATGGTGTGTAAAATTATTAATAATCGCAGCAGGCAAATCTGCACTGCTAATATTGTCAATTAAAAGGAGAAAGCATTCTGATCTTGAGGGTAAATCCCGCAAATAATTTGAATTAATTTACCATTAGTTTTTGTGAGCTTTTGGAATGCATATTGAAGTCACCGAGAAAAATATTTTTTTTGAACTAAAAAAACTAATATAATTTTGAACTAATATAGTATTCGGAGCGACAGAGTATGTTAAAATTAATATTTCGTATATACACGCTCAATTATTACGTTAGTGCCAGCTTTTAGTTTCCAAAGATGTTTTCTGAGCCAAAAAAACTTAGTTGTAATTGATGTGATAACGACTTTAATACATTTTTGCCATATATTTAGAGTTGGCGGTCCAATATTTTATAAATTTTTACAGAAAGTCTGTGTAGCTGTTTTCACGTCATCTTTTTTGTAATAAAAATCTGACTGCTTTAGTACTATAGTATTGTAAATTAGAAATCCTTCGGCCTTTGTAAATTAACCTTCTTAAATTTCTAAGTAATATTAATAATAGCTAAGTGTAAATGTTTTTTTTTTTTTATTTTTTTTTTGGAAATACAGAATGAAAGTGTACTCACATTGAAAATTGACGAATCCATTGTTTTCAAAATTAATAATATTTGGTGTACTATAAACAATGTGTTAAAAAATAATGAAAAATGGAATTCAGTGTACGAATATTTATAGGGTTTTTGCTTGAGTACAGCATGCGTCATCGAGTTTAAAAAAAAACCTGCTATTCATCTTACTGTACATGGAGTAACCGCCGCTCTCTCTCTGTTTGACCCAAAAAAAATGGGTGTTACCTCAGAAAAACCCGTTCGGTAAGGCAAGTACCGTTCGTAGTAATAGGTGACTGACCCGTGGTAAGGCAGGTTACGCAATCACTCGTAGAATCCATAGGTGACTGCCCCATGGTAAGGCGTATGTCGCAATCACTGGCTGGACTGTGCATTGCCTTACTACTTATATTCAGAGTTTTAAATTGACTTTAATAGAAAAAAAATGTTGTCAATTAGGTGGTTTTTACGTTATTATTATGTTCAGTATATCAGGGTTGCAGCGGTTGTGGAATATAGTAAGAGAGGATCACGTCCAATGCTAAGAAATATATTTTACATTAAGCTATATCTCATATTATGCCTTAATGATGGCGTGATTAAAAGAAAGGTAAGTAGTTAATTTCATTAGATAAATGTACATATATTATATTTTTGAGATGGCTTTTATATTGTTCATCCCGTTCAAGAAGACATACTAACTTGCTTTGGTAAGTATTTCTATGAAAAAAATGAAAAAAAATTCGGTCTACGAAATCCCTTCATTTAGTCTGTTGATAAGGCATATAGTAAAAGTTAAAGAAGTAAACTGTTAAGATATTGGGCCTAGTAGATCTTCTATAGAGCCCTACGTTAATTGGTGCTACAAGAGTCATAAGGATTATGTGCCTTTAGAAGCTTAAACACGATTTGCACACGGCAGATTTTCCCTTGCCTCAATTCATGTGTCAGTCGATAGGAAGATTTTTCCGTTCCTTTGTTGGTCCCCTTATTATTATATTTAAAAAAGGACCTAAATACGCTTTACAGTTAGAGCCGTTCCTAGGATTGGTTGTGCCCAGGGCGAAACCGTCCCGGCTGCCTCCCTAGGGACGGGTCAACTCACTGTACTCTGTGCTTGAACCAATGGCTATAAAAACGTTGAGGTGGTTTTCAACAAGTGAAAGTAAAATGAAAACATATTTCGGGGATAAAAAGAAATTAAAAAATGTATCTTTAAGGATATGTTGGTAATGAGTTCCGATAAGACATCCACAGCGCTAAAAAGATAGAAAAAACAAGTACATAATATTAAGATTAAAAGATTAAGCATAAAAAGATAAAAAACTTACTTTTCAAAAGGGAGATACATAGAAAGTTTCTAGCCGCTTCTACTTGTCACCATAGCTCATCGGTTGAGTAGCGAAAAAAAGAAAAAATAATTAATTTTTTTTATCTTTTTCTGTATTTTAAAAAAGATTATATAAACTATGCAAGTGTTAACTACAAATCATTGAGACCCTTTAGGGTTGTATGTATTCACTGCAGAGCTCTTCATTTTCCCGAAGAAGGAATAACAAACAAATGTGATTCATTTGAAGATTTCTGCTTGTATGGTCGAATTGTATTGTCATCTCCAAAGTGTCCAAAGTTTATGACGTCACTCGCTCTCTACAGAGGTCCACAAACGAATCCAAAAAATATGGAACTCATATTTTGCTTTAGCTTCATTCAACGTAGGTGATGGTCGAACCATCAATAGTCTTAATGTATTTAGCTTCAAAGTAGCTGGACAAATATATCACAGAATCAATTTGGCTTTAATCATCATCAAAAGAAAATATTCCAAACGAGAAAATCCTTAAAATTTATTTTGTTTTCAGTAAAGTCTAAATGCCATTTTGGTTCATATGGGTTAAATATAAATAAAATCAGATGGGTTAAATTTTATTACTATTTCTAGTTTAAGTTGATTATTTTATGTAGTTTTCATTTGTTTCGGGTTTCAGTTTTTTATTGGTAGTGGTCTTATTTTCGATTTGAGCTTGAATTGCTATTTGACTATACTTCCACTTGCCTTAGGTTTGATGCAGCTCTTTAATTTTCTCTGAAAAAATTGTCTTCCGGAAATATATTAATCATAGGCAGCGCAATAGCGCTGCCTAAGTAAAGAACGATGTTGGCACAATGAACTATTTATTATTTGTTCAGACATGCACTTCGTATCGAAGGAGCTGTCGTAGAAACTTCAAAAAGGGCTCATTCAATTTTAAATTGAAAGGGCTAGTGCCCTTTTTAATGGTCAAAAGTGATTGGATGGCAACTAACATCCCTCCTACGCCCACCATTTCCCCGAACACATTCAATAAAAATTTTGAGATAGCCATTTTGTTCAGCGTAGTTGAAGCATCCGCAAAATATGTCTTTCAGGATGACAACCTCCCTAGAGCCCTCAGGGCAAGGGGTGTAAGTTATCGCCTGGGGACATTCAAGGTTTGCATAGAACGGGTGATCGTATAAACTTCGGAAGGGGCTCATTGGATTGCTAATCAGACGTTTTACTGCTCAAATCTTGCCAGGACTGCGAATTTTGGCATGGCTGTCACAGAAACCAGTGAAGGTGTGTCATAGAAAAACACCTGACCTAACCGAACCATTGAGCTCTTGCCAAGGGTGAGAATGTCGCCTAGAAACAGCTGACCGCATTGTACAGGTGTGTTGCGTGACGTCAGAGGGCATGCAGTAGAAAATCACCTGACCTAACCTTTGAACTCTTGCCAAGGGCGGGAATGTTGCCTAGAAACCAGTGAGGGTGTGTCATAGAAAACACCTGACCTAACCGAACCATTGAACTCTTTCCAAGGACGGGAATGTCGCCTAGAAACAGGGATGCCCTGACGTCAGAGGGCTGCGGTAGAAATCAATGTTAATTTTCCTATGGATGCGTTTGAAAATCAATGCTATTTTCCCTATGTTAATTTCCCTATGTGTGTCACAGGAATCCTGGTATGTGTGTCACAGAAAGTGGAGCCCCCCCCACTGGGGGAAGGGGTTGTGCTTGGGGTGAATTTCTATGGGGAGAATCTTCCTTGGAGAGGGACATTATTTGGGAGTGAATATTCAAGGGTAAACGTTACACTGGGGGTTTTGACAGAATTACAATACGGAATTCTTATTAATTATTTGACATTCTCTTTGCCAAATTTTCTATGTGAACATGTTCCGGGGGGAATTATCCAGAAGCTTTTTTTCTCGTGTTTTGTTTTGGGAAATAATTTCGACAGAAGGGGGCATTTTTGGAGTGATCGAGAAACCGATTAGAAATTAAAGTCTTATTCAAATGAAAGAATGCTATGGAGAATTTTTCAGGCTGAATCTTCCGCAAGTAATTTAACAGGGAGGGGGATACTCAGCGAGTAAGCAATTGTCTGGGGGGAATATAACGGGTGGGGGGGTGCACTTTACGTTGGATGGAATTTCCACAGAAGAGTTTTCCATGAGGGGGAGGGGTATATTTCATAAAGGGTGAGTCTGATTTACCTGTATTATTTGAAAACTGAACAGAAATTATGCCATATGTGAAGGGTTGCCCCCTCCTCAATAGCTTACTGTTTACGCTAAAGTTTGACTGTTTACTAGAATTGAAACACGGGGGCCATTTAGTTAGAATAGGAAGCTTTTTTAAAAGTGCTAACGGCTTTAGCGTAAAGAGCAAGGTATTGAAGAGGGGGCAACCCTTCATATCCTGAATGAATCTGCCAAAACTTATATGCAAATTGTGTTTTAATTTTTCACATTTAAACCCTGAGTCTAGATTGATTCTTGATCTAGAGCCTGTGGTGTAAAGAACTCTTTTTTGGATAAAACCCTGTTTTACATTGTGAGTAATTTCCCAGTGACATTTATATGAAGATTTTTTTTATAATCGGCTTATCTATGGTTTGGTTATTTTGACTGCTGTGATTTCCCCTGGGAACAATTACCTTAGCTCAGTGCTGCCGATTGGAGGCTGCCAATAGAAGATTTTATTAGGCAAATCTTACAAGCAAATTTCAACCTTTTCATAAGGTGCAGTACCGCGTTGTTTTCGGGATGTCGACGGAAATGAAGGACAAATTATTCTTGAATGCTTTGTTGAACTTCGTGAGCCGTAGTATGGAAAGAGGAGAAAAACTGGAGGGAATAGTTGATACAGGCGTCGGCTTTTTCACACCAGACGAAATTCTGAAAGCCAAAGAATCGCTCCTCAACTAATGCAGTTTACAACACGCTGTAAAATTCACGCAAAACATGAAGAGAATTTTACCGACATTTGCAGATGAATTCACCAAGCTCACGTCAAGAAGTGAAAATTTTCGACCTTTGTTATTGATTCTCCCTGCTCCGTCTCAACTACTAGTGAAGCTACTGCAGCAGCCGTAGCTATTAAGATGAATGAATTGTCTCGAGTTATCAAGGACCATTTTGCTATTAATGCCAACAAACCCATAGAATGGCCAAGCGCTTCAAATTAGTCTGGTAAGCCCTCCTATGCAATCGCCCTGAAAAATCTGCCCGAGTTGCTTGATACCCCGAGTGCTACGAAGGGATTCGTAGATTCGGTATGGGTGGATACTAGTGACATATCTGAATTACGGAAAGTAAAATTGGACTGGAAACTAGTGGTTCGTTCGAAAAACATAGCTAAAACCATTATTGAGTCAATCAAGACCAACCAGCCGCAGATTTCTGCTGCCATAAAGAGCCCTAACTATATTGGTGTATTGAAACGAGTCCCCTCTGACGTATCAGTGGATGAGCTATCTGCACTGATCCCCAGAACTTGAAGTCTGAAAAGCTTGACAGTTCCCGTACGTTCAAAGTATTTTTCAGCTGTCGATTGGATTTGGATAAATTTCTTAAGGCCTCTGTGAATATCTATTAGGAAAAACTGCCCACTGAAGAATTTCGCTTATTACCCGTCATAATTAATCATACCACAACCAAGACCACCTAGCTGCCGAGTGCACCAATAGCCCTCTCTGCTCCAGACGTGGCGCATCTGACCACGTCTCTAAAAAGAACGATGCAGAAAAGTGAACTCGTGCTATGTTTTGTGTTTCCTGCAAGAAAGCGGGTCATACCTGCTATGGCGTCAAGTGTCCGGAAAACCAGCGAAACGCAACTCATTAACATGCTGAGAATGAAATCTCTAACATTTCGCTACTCTCTTGTAATATAGACGGAAATTTTTCTGAGTGGTCTCTTGTGGTTGACCAGTTTGTGAATAAATATAATCTGATATGCTTGCAATAACATTTCATCACAGAAGCTGGCCTAAACTTACTAAATCTCTGGCTGTCGTAATCTGTGTTCTCTGGGCCTGCAGAACGTTCATCTCCGCAGGGCCGTCTGTCTGGCCGTATTGCCACGTTGGTTAGCATTCGTCTCGCGTGCAAAGTGTACGATAACAGGGACAATTTTCTAGATAACCTATTATTTATAAATGAGTACCTTCCAACTGATTACCGTGACGACAAATCTGATAGTGCTTTTGCTATAAGTGCTGCCAAACTAGCCCTTTGCCTCAAGAAAGCCGAGCACGAGTCCCTTGAGTGCATAATTTTGGGTGACTTTAACTGTAATTTAGAAGTTGATATTAGTGCCCAACACAGTCGGTGTTGCACTCTAATAGGGATAGTTGAGAACCGCTTTACTATTCACCGGAAAAACCAGGACTTTTGGTATATCCACCAATCTCTTTCTTCGTCCAATCTAGACCATATTGCTAGCTCTAGTTCTTTGCCAGTACGTGAGGGTCTTGTCCTCCCGATTAGTTTCACTTCGGATCATTTCCTAGTTCAGCGGCATTTATTTTCTGTTTTAGGCACTTCAAAGCCTCCACTCAGGAAGGCCATACTCAAACATGGTGTTGACAATAATTTCATTAATCTAATATCTGAACTTTGTTTAAATTTAACTGAGGGCAATATACATTTGCCAGAAGGTTTTAGACAACAGACAAAGCAACATCGTTCCACTGTACGCGCCTTGGCTTGCAAAAACAAGGGACAAATTTTTAAAAGAAAATGTGTCATTCAAGCGGGCGGTAGCTTTTTTACACTTTTACTGACAATAATTGCAGGACTTGTAAACAGTTTTTTCTATAGAATGGCTAAACCCTATGAATTGAAGCCATTTGAACTTTACTCTCGCCCGTCGAACAGTTTGAAGACAATCTAAGCAAATTCATTAATGATGAGAATATTGCCGATGATAAAAAGCTAGTTTTACTTCAAGATGCATTGCGAAGTGTGGACAAACATAGACCTTATCGTGAGCAATCCACCGCCATCGTCACAGATCCCTCTAAACGGGGAACATCTCCTCAAGATTCTGTGCAATCAAAGGAGAAGGAATTGAATTCTATAGTGACATCAATTGGAAACCTATTGCCAATGACCCATCGAGAACAGACTATAAGAGTATTAACATATCTCATGTTGGAAAGTGATCATCAAGTTCAGGTCGATAACACAGGGAAACGAATTATTATTCAGGGAAAAAGTTATAATCTCGTTGATTTAATTTGTGAAATGGTGACGAAACGTAAAGAACTTTTATCATTTGACAATAATCTATACACCTTTCTAAATGCATCAAAATTCCCCGAAAGTCTTATTAGCAAGAAGCAAATCCTAAAAAAAAACTAAGAGAATATAGTCCTCCAACAACGCCAACACCACCACCATTTTAAAAAGAAGAAGATTCAATATTGGGAAATACTAGCAGCAGCAGCAGCAATGATTTTATAACATCTGCGTCGGCTAGTCAACAGCGAAGACGGATTGGTTCACCTTCCAGTACGCAAAGGGGGAGTGAACATTACAGGACGTGTTTGCATTCAAAATTGTTGAAGTTCTGAAGCGTGTCTATTACAGTATTAGCTCAGTGGAAAGTTTAACTCCCCCCAAAACGCTTTCTAAAGTTGCCTCTGACAGCACATTAAAAAAAGTAAAAGAGTATCTACATAATGAACTGAGTTACTCACTGCATCGGAATCACAGGCTTCGTGGCAAACAATATCGTCAAACTAAAGCCTTCTTCCCTCTGCATATAATGCAAACTGATCTTTTGACTCTATACACAATTCAACGGCGTCACAAGACACCACAAATATATATTCTAACGGCAATTCTTTTCTTTAGTTGTTATGCATATGCCATCCCGTTGGGATCAAAGAGGTGTTGAAGTTGCTCATGCTATAGAAAGTATGCTTGGACAGGATTGCTATACAAAAATTCAATCAGATCGCGGTAGCGAATTTGTTAATCCTTATGTGCAAAAGGTTCTATTGAAATATAATACAACACTTTATCATACTCACAGCCCGATAAAGGCTGTATTGGCTGAACGATCGATAAGAACGATTCGTCTATTAATTTCAAGATATTGTACACTGAAAAATACTGCTGCTTTTATTCATGATTTAGAATAAATCCTGCAAATATGAAATTAACGACCCCATCGAACTTTGTCCAACTCAAGCCCTCGGGGAGTTCATTGCAGTGAAAATACATTTGATGCTTTTCTAAAGCAATATTCCAGTGAAAAAGAAAAAAATGTGAAGAAGAAATTCAATGTTGGTGATACTGTTCAAATTAATAGAACCACCAATATTTTTGAAAAGGGGAATTATTTATGGAGCACTGAACTTTTTAAAGTGTCCAAACTCCTAGACACCAAACCCACGACATATCGAATGCGAGAAACCAAAGATGAAGAGATTCTCGGTGGTTTTTATGAATATGAACTACAAAAAGTTAGAAACACTAGTGAAATTTATCAAATTGAAAAGATTAAAGAGTCATACTCGTAGGGGCAAGAGACAGTTACTTGTTTGGTGGCTTGGACACAGCTCAGATTTTGATTCTTTGGTCAGTTGCAAAGATTAACAATACTTAATGATTTTTTTGAGATTTTCATATAAAATGTTTCCGACCCTCTTTATTATTATTTAAATAAAACAAGTGATTTGTTGGTAAAACTCTCCCCCACCATCAAATTTGATGACAATGTAAGGTATGAAGTGGCTCTTGTTGACTGTATTCTCAAAAATACCTATGACATCCTGAGAAAGGATCGTAAATATGAAATAAAAATTAGACCCTACGATTGGCCCCCACCAGCCTCAGGTGATCAAGAACAAATTCAAAAGATCAATTGGATGGATTATCCATATATTGAATTACCCTATGAAGAAGTCGTCGGTATTGTTGATTTCTGTTGTAGTATCGATAACAGAATTTTCATCCGTAAAAAAGGGGCTTTGTTTCTAAAATATTAACTAGAAGGTGATAATCTCAATATTAGAGCCCACATTGTCGATTAATAGGTTATCCGCCGTGATGACCAAAAATACGTTTAGTGCTTTAAGCCGAATATCAATGACAGCATAAGTGGCGAAAATACTAATTTTATTTTTGCAGACTACCCGCCTGACTTCTCCATGGACACTTGTATATTTCTCTACGCTTCATTTGTGGAAACAGCCCAGGCAATAGCAATGTTCCCCTCCTACGTGTTCTTCAACAAAAAAATAATCAAGAAAAGATTTATCCTTACAATGTTAAGCCTCTTCAGTATATCCCCGTAAGCACCTCCTAGATACAATTCTATCAGTCAACTATGAAAACTGAAGTAGGTAATCTTATGGCAATTCCAAAAGGTTCAGCAGTGATTATATGCCATTTTCGACCCATTATTCAACAGCAAGATGTCTAATAGAAAATTGGTATTCATTTGTCCTGATATTGACTGCTATGTTAATACTCTTGGCCCAAGACAACAGGGCAATGGAATAGAATATAACAAACGTCGCTCGTCAATTTCTGGCTACGCTCTTGGTAGTTGGTTTGCTAAGCTCTTTTGCTCTACACTACCTCCGGCTAGAAAATATATTGTACCGGCTGCAACAGATTTTTCATCCTCTACACTATACGATTGGGGCTCTGGCAAGGATTTTAAAAAAAGTGCTTCGGAAAATCATAGGTCCAGTGCGCGAACCCTTGGCGAGAGATTAAAAAAATGGAAAAGGTTTAAAAATTGTATGTTATATAATTTATTTCGTCAAATCAGTGTCTACATCAATGGCACGCTGGTTAGCACAAGCAACAATCTCTCAAATTATACAAGCTATATGCAATTCATGCTGATGACACCCAAGTCATACAAGGAATTGAGAGGCACCTCCATTATATATGAATATATTACTAATACTGATAGTACAGATGCACTTAAAAATGCTACAACTAGTGAATTGAATCTAGTTAGAAAAATATATCATGAAATATTTAATATACCCCAATGGCTTTCACCCAATATTAAAGTGGATATAAAATTGACACTTGCACCATCTAATTTCATATTGAGAAAAGAACATGATGCCAATCCGGATGTGACTCTCTCCCTCACTTCGGCAATACTTCATGTACTGTAACTTGTTGTACATGTAACAACAAGTTATGAGTTCTGTTGCTTTGGCAGTGGAAAAACTGAGAACCAGTGGAAATAATATTAAACTACTTGTTCCTCATACAATCACCATTCAACGTCATATTGCCGTGGGGTCGCGCACCTTCACCAACTCATCCTTCATCAATGGTAAAATCCTTCAAAACTCGCTTTGGCATTTGTAAAAAATGCTAGTGCAATAGGATCGTGGACTGGATGCCCACATAAATTTGAAATGTTTGGACTTCCATCTCCTGTCGTCAAAGTAAACGGTGTCCCCCTATACAATATATCTTTTGCTCAGTCATATAGAACATTGTATGAGTTGACCATGCAAACCCTAGATCATGATTCACAACTATTTGGAAATGGTATAACCGAAGAAATGTTTGCTAAAACACATGGATTTGTCTGGCACACAGGATATGAGTATAGTACGTACGGGGAGTGTGCGTTTAGAGTGTACATTTGCCGGCCCGTTAGCTGAGATTATTGCATTAATCTCACTAAATCAATATGAATCTATTGGGAAATCACTCCCGAAGGCAGTGTTCTACTAGACTTGGCACCATGAACACCAGTCAAATAATGAATGTATTTAATATGGATCCCTACATGTCCCAGTACAAATCCTATTGTCTGCCCTCGGACTTTCTTGGAAAAATTCAAAGTGGCAACAATACCCTAATTATTGTTAATAGCAGTCCGTAAACTGTGCTGACGGGTCATTGGCTGTGCATCTTTCAAACAATGAAGACGATTGAATTTTTTGATCCTCTTGGCCTATCTTATACATTCTACACACCCCACATCAGCAACTATATTGAGAGCAGTGGGAAAACTATTATTCAAATCGGAAGAGAGTGCAGGATCTGACGACTAAAAGCTGTGGCTTCCATGCACTACTTTATTTTGTGTTCCGATGTCGTGGCTATACTTACAAGCAGTTTCTCAACATTTATGTAGACAATCCACGTCTGAACGACTTTCTAGTGGAAAAAATCCTCTCTGCCCTGTATAATATTAATTTCGGTGCCCTAAGAGTAAAGTGCTTCAAAAATGTATGTGAATTTGTTTATTAATAAAATGTATATATACAACAATGTCTTTAAATCTTCACTTTAGATTTCTTCTTCTTCGGTGTATAGGCAACTGTCGTGAACCACCAATGCCGGTAAATCATTTGGATTCACTGTATATTGATCTTGATTGGCTGCAAAGTCAGGGTCACATTTTCTACAGTATAATGTAACTTCATTCTTGTCATATCTCTTTGTATAGTCAATGATACTATTTGCATTCATATTATGAAATTCACGAGTTACAATCTGTCTATTCGAAGCAATATCACATGCAGTGTTTTCTAATGGTGAATCACATTTAGTAGCCGTCAAATAAAAATCACTTGGTTTATAGTCATAATAGACAGTGTCGTCACAAAAATGACGTAGAAGCTAAATTGTCCTGTTACCCCAACAGTTGAATCGTAGACCAGATTCTTCCTCCCAGAATAATTTAAATCCACGACGATGCCAATCTCGTAAAAATAAACTAAAATCACGTTTGGGATTCTTTCCAATCATACCGGGGTAAGTATTCTCCCACTGATCACATTTGTCATAGTGACAATTGGAGCACAGATGTCCTCTAGGGTGAGAGTCACAAATCTCTTCAAGACATGAATTGCATCCTTTAATTTGTACAACAGAGCCTCTATATAACTTACAAGGATTACATAATTTGCACTTTTCATTATAGTCATCAATAATTGTACAATTCTCACATTGTGTCCAACTGCCAAGAGTGGACATGTATAGAACATTTTTTTGGTTTCTGATGTCAACTCTCTCACAGCTAAAATGAAACTGATCATCCTCGTTCGATAAATTCAGAGGGAGGAATGGGAGAGGAGTAACTCTGTGACTTCACCTCTTTCGAAGGGGGAGCCATCTACAGTGAATCTTTGGCATTGTCTTCAAAAGTATATCCACGATATTATTCTGCTTTGTTCCAATTAATATATCAATAAATTGAGTATAAGCATTTGAGTCACATTGACAAAGTTTCATACAATAGTCCAATGGGGGAGAAACAGTCCCCATTATATTGTCAAGTGTTCCCCGAGAGAATATCCTGCGTTGAAGGGATAAGTCGAGAAAATCATCATCCAAAATCAAATGTTTTTCCATAATCACAAGATTCAATCTAATTATCTCTTTCTCGAATTTATTCATTTTTCAATCCTATCACTCTCACTGCTGACTCTAGACTGACCATGAATCGTTAGCCTAACATTCTAACAAAAAGAAAGGAAACATTTTCGATTTCGAAACAATTTTATTGTATAATTACAACAATAATACTACACATTAACAATTAGTGATACAGCTTATTGTCTTTGATATGCTTCACTAATGCACTTAAAGCACATTGAAGTCTATTCACATGCGCTATATCAACTTTTGCAGCGAAGCATAATTGATCCTTCATTTTAAATTTGCTCAAGGATATCACACATCTTGCATATACTTCATCCCATTTCAGAAAAATCCGTGATCCTCTCGTGATTTCCATCGCAATGTTTGGGGCTCTTGTATTATTGCTACCAACTCCACTATCAACTTCTAATAGGGTAAACATTCCACTCATCATCAGCACAAATATATCCAAATGAGTACAGTCAAACTGTTCTCGCTCCTTGGAATTCTATTCACAGACTAATAAGAACTATAGCAAAAATCCTTTCCTTATATTCTCTGCAATCCTCTCCCGCTAATATTTCCGACCCCCTGATTGGCTTAGAAGGGGACACGTGATACTGTTCCCGTTAGTGGATCAACACATTCCCCCACCGATTATGTAAATCAATTTCTCGGAAATTCACTTCCCCCTCGATTCCTAGATCAATACATCTCTTCCCCGTTAATACGCATGTGCAAACTTCGCCCCGGAGTCAATACACCTAGACGAACAACAACAAATCAATTGACCTTGACCCCATTATACTCGATCGACAATCCTTGAATAAATTATATCCCGTCACTGTTAGACTTAATTGTAGATGGCAGCACGGTGTACGTTTCGCGCTGGTACTGTCATTCCTACTTGTTAGATTGCGTAATTAACTTGCGGATTTAATTGTGAGGGATTTTTCACTTCATACAAAGTGAGTTATTATTTATAATAGTGAATAGTTTTGTTCCATAGCTGAATATTTTCTTTTGGTCAAGTAACCTTGAATTAAGACTGATTAATAGTTCGTGATTCTGCACTGTCTCGTTAGAATAAATGTCGGGAAAAAGCAGCCCCTAAGGCTACCACCCGAGAAGGATACTCCCACTGAAACCCCTGGCCAGCCACCCTTCCAACCTACTTATTAAACTCTTCCTAGAACCTCCCCAACTACGCGGTCCAAAACAGTTAGCCACTTGTCAGGAATTCAGGCCTTAGGTGCAACTAACTCTAATGAAAGAGATGATACGCCTGGATAAAGAGGAAAAAGGATGAAACTCATTTGCCAGTGATAGTACAACCCATTCCTTCAAGTGTCCCAGCAACTAGTACTATAGATTACCCCAATTATTATACTGTCCCAATTCAGAAAAACAATTGTCAACCCTTTTCTAAAGATCGAATAATGCAAATTAGGAAAGCTGTCTTTCTGATCGCCAAGGTAAATTTTGAACTTGTTTTCAAGCACGACGAGTCTATTGATATATACTTTACTTCTTCTCAGGCAACAGACCATGTCCTGTCAAAATCCAATGAAATAATTCTTGATGGCTCGAAAATTTTAGCCACAAAAAAGATGTTGAAAAGTTACACAAATATGTGCTTTATGGTGTTGATACCAGTGTAAAAGGGGAGGAAATTCAAACTGAACTAATAGATTCTTCAGGCATTCTCATAAATCCTTCAACTGCATTAAGGCTAAGCTTAAACAAAGAAGGAGTCCTTCACCCAAGCCGTTCAATGCTCATTTCCTGCAAAGTTGAGCTAAACAGAGAAATATTCTTGTACGGTATGTCCCTTTTTTACTAGATTTAGAAGCCTAAGCCCCTACAATGCTCCACTTGTCTGGCCCACGGCCACAGCAAAAAAACACTGCAAACAGTCCCATTCGTCTTGCCTTAAGTGTGGGAAAGCAGGCCACGCAATTAGTGAATGCCCTGAGTCAGACCCTTTCTGCGGAAATTGTAACCGCAAGGGACACACAGCCCTCCAAAAACAATCTAGCCCGGCTCACAAAAAGCGACTCGTAATCCTTAGAACATCTGATAAAATGAACTTACCCTACTCAGTAGTAGCTGCAAGAATCCCTCGGCAACCCACACCCTATCGGCCCAGTAGAAGCCAAGCAACATTTGCTGTAGAAGATGCAAATACAGTATCATTTCCTAAAAGGCAAACAACGTTTATACTCAAGGTTTTAGTCAGTCCCCCTATCCCTTACCTAAGTTTACTTCAACATCCTGCCATCCAAAAGATTCATCCGAAAGTTGCCAAGAATGGCAAAGACTTGTAACTTATCTCACAGTCATTCACTTAATTGAGATTAGTAATGAACTTGAGGAAACCAAAAATATTCTCAAGAAAAAAGCTTTCACTAAACTCCTAGGTAATGACATCTTACACACAGCTATAGCTCAACTATCTTCCATCAAAAAGGACATAGATTCCACATTGAAGCTAGTTAAGCCTGTTGACTCAACTGCAAATCAAATAAATAAAGGCTCTGACAATGCCACAACCCCCAAGACGGTAGTCGGTGCCACTGCCCTAGTCAAAGGCAAAAAATCTAAGAAAAAACGGCAAACTGTCCACCCCAGTCCAAAATTACCATCAATGATAATTCGTCGGTTGAAAAAGAGTTCCAATATTTAAATCAAGTAAATGATGAAACTCTGACCACAGTGGATATTTAAATGTGTATTAAGCAAGATTTTACGTTTCTCACGAATTTATCACTGTGCAATAATGTTGTTTTTAACAATTACGATGACTAAAATAATTTGCCCACCAACCCCTTAGCTAGCCCCAATAGCCCCTTTAACCAAATTAGCTGTGAATATCTCGACACTTTTGATTTTGTAAAAAATGTAAAACCTAAGCTAATGAAGGAGACCCAACTTAATATTAATTGCTTTAACATCAGAAGCATACGGGATAAGTGGACTAATTTTAAAATTTTGATTTTAATTAAAGGTTACTGCCCTTTCGACGTAATTGGAATAACAGAGACGTGGCTTTCAGAAATTGATGATACTAAGAAATTTTCCCTCCCTTGCCTTCAAGCTATTCATATTGAAAGAAAATTAGCCAAGTCCACTGGCGGAATTTCTCCTTGCATCCAGTCAAGTCTAAAATTCACAAGGCTATTATACTGTGAATCCTTATTTTTGCAACCTATAAATAATAGATGCATTTATTCAATAATTGTAGACATAAGTTTTGACGACAATACTTTTGTTTTTTCATTGTTTTATAAACTACCCTCATTTCCGACACCTTTCTTTTGTAATCTGTTTGATGACTTTTCTAGTTTTATTAATTTACCACAAAAGAAGGCAATAATTTTTGGGGACTTCAATTGTAATTTACTAAATGTTAGCAATAATAATGATTGTGATACCTTCTTTGAAACATTTACCTCAAGTGGTCGTCTGCCAACAATCTTTTTTCCTACTAGAGTTGATCCTATGAGGTCTACCGCTACTGTAATTGATAACATTTTTGTATCCACTTCCCTGGGAAACCACCTGTCCTCCAAAGTAATATTCTCTGACCTGTCAGACCATTTTCCAATCTATCTCTCCCTACCCTCCCTACCAACTACTCAACCCTCTAGAACTAATACCCCAACATCTAATAGAATATATAATACTGTGAATATGAACCGGTTCACGGATCGTTTGAAATCCTTTGACTGGTCCAAGGTTTTGGAATGTCAGGATGTTAATTCAGCCACAAATGGCTTTACACATGGACTGAGTGATCTTATCAGGTCAACCTTTCCAGTCCGTAAATCAAACTGAAAAACTACCCATATACGCCCCTGGATGTCCAATAGCCTGATAATCTCTTCATACCGTAAAAATGACCTGTATAAGTTAGCTTGCAAAACCAGTAGCGTTATTGACCTATCCAATTATAAAAAATACAAAAACTTATATACCAAACTCGTTCGGGAAGCAAAAAAAAATTATTATTATTCAAAAATCTCACTGCAAAGGGATTTTGCAAAAAAATTTGGTTCACAATAAATGAAATTCTTTAAAGAAAAAGGAATTGAAGATCTATACCTATTAACCTTAAGGACATCAGTGGCAAATTAATTGACCCAATTGCAGTACCGGATGCTTTTAATAATTATTTCACCAATATTTCAAATGCTAACTCCTGTTCCTGCTCCCAGTCAGTACACCCTAGCAAAAATCTCAGATCCATGTTTTTCTCTCCAACTGTAGTAAAGAGGTGCTTCAAGTTATCGAATCTCTCTCTAATATTATTACACCTGACTTCTTTGGCATAAGTAATAAGCTTCTTAGGACCGTATCTTCCTGTGTTTATGAACCCATTGTGCACATAGAAAACCTGTCTATGATTAATGGAGTCTTCCCAGAAATATTTAAATCAGCAATTGTTATTCCGATTCATAAAAATGGCGATCCGTCTGAGATAAGTAATTATCGTCCAATCACACTTCTCCCAGTTATATCTAAAGTGCTCGAGAGAATTATCTTCCGACGTCTTTCTCCCTTTTTATTGGGGATTCATCCTTCAGATTCGTTGATTTCTCCTCATCAATGTGGCTTCCATTCCAAATTTTCAACTGCTCATGCACTAATCGACGCCACACAGCTTATACGTTACAAACTTGACCTTAAAAATACTGTATTGGGCTTATTTCTGAATTTTTCTAAGGCCTTTGACATGGTTGATCACAGTGTTTTGTTAAGTAAACTCAAGAACTTAGGAATTCGTGGAATTCCTTTCTCATGGTTCAGCTCTTATGTCTCTGGTAAAGTGCAGACTGTGAGTCTGGGTGACGTGACTTCGCATCCCCTACCAGTCCGGAGGGGTGTCCCGCAGGGCTGTGTTCTTGGTCCAATACTTTTATTCCTTTATATTAATGATTTGGTTACGGACCTGGGTCCATCAGTGCACCCAGTACTTTTTGCTGACGATAGCAACTTTTTCATCACCAGCCCTAATTTCCCCATCCGTCGTCACCTCTACTCAAATCTTCCTGAATAGAGTACAGGAGTGGTTTCTCGTTAACTGCATGACCATTAACAGCAAGAAAAGTCAGGTTGTATTATTTCGAACACCTTAAAAAAATTAAGCTCAGCAAGCACTTGGCCTAAAATATTCCACCAATCTGCTCCCGCGGGTCGAAGTTGCCGAGTTTCTTGATGTCCACATAGACTCCTCCCTATCATTTGCAACACATTTTTCCTACATCAGAGCCATAATCTTGCAACAGGTAAGTATGATTAATCGAATGAATTATTTTCGTCCTCCTGATATCCTTGTCACCCTTTATTACTCTTTTATTTACCCATATATCTCATGCTGCAGATCTGTTTGAGGCAACACTTATCTTTCAGTTAGCAATAAATTAAAATCTGCCCAAAACCGTGCCATCAAAGCAGTTTTTTGGCTACCCCAACTATATCCTACCCAGGACTTGTACTCCGATTTTGGTATTATCCCTTTTGAACAAATCATCAAAAAATTAATTCTATCCCTTGCATACTCCGCTTACCCTAAAAATCTTCCTCCCCAATTGTTATCTTATTTTAATTGTAATAATTCTGAAGGCCTCTGTCTCCGTTCATCCAACTGTTCCTTTATTGCCCCCAAGTGCGTCTCTAGCTCCACCCAGCGATCCCACATTTATAAATCTATACTTTAATATAATATAATACCCTCCAGTGTCGAGCTATCCACAAGTTTTCGCACGCTGTGTGACAATGTTGCTAAACTTTTATATTATAATTCTCTAAATTTTTAATCAATTTGCTTTAATTTACCCGTGTTTTGTCTTTCTTTTTCTTTTTTCTATTTTTTTCTCTTCTTCATTTTGAATTTTTTTTTGTTGTTATGGTCCTGAACAAGTTTGCTTCCAGGATCTTTATTATTATTGGTGTTTTGTTTTATTTTTATTTGAATAAATTGAATTGAATTGAATTGAATTCAATTACGTTAACAATGTGATGTTGTGAAGCTTTATTTGTGGTATTTGGGGGTTGTAGTCTTAGATGCCTTTATTCTCCCTTTATAGGGGAGATAAACTCTGGCCCTAAGGTAATTGAACTTTGGTAGCGTGCCTTAGGCTATGACCGAACTAATGAGGCGTACCGACTGAGTATGTTCGAGAGGCTAAAAATAGATCGTAGAGAGTTCGTCTAAAATACAATACTTTTATTCAATTATCAGATAATAAAATTGGATATATTCTGGCTACTGGGACTGGCTGTCCCAAGTAGCC
This sequence comes from Artemia sp. Qi Xiang Cuo, assembly GCF_049724085.1. Taxonomy (NCBI): domain Eukaryota; kingdom Metazoa; phylum Arthropoda; class Branchiopoda; order Anostraca; family Artemiidae; genus Artemia; species Artemia sp. Qi Xiang Cuo. Next base: position 56,479,077 of record NC_142795.1, on the reverse strand, counting down.
TACAAGTCTCAATAACACAACAATAAAATATAAATTAGACACTTACGATTATAAAGCAAGGTCCCAAAGTATTGCTAAAACAACGGACCACAGGTCAGTCCGGCATATAGTTAGTAAGAGATTTTTCCTTCCGATAAAATGTATCTTTTATACATTTTTATCAACCACACCTTCCCACGTAAATGCTAGGAAGTGGTAATTTATTAATTTCCCGTTAAACAGACCTTAGCAGGATATGTTTCTTATCTTAATAAAAAAGTGGTATTTCCAAACTTCATATTTGCGTCATATATATTTTTACTAAATTAATAATTAACTAACTGAGAAAGCTTTACCACAGTGATTGTTGCAATTTTAAATTGAATGATGATTTACTTTCTTTTCGTAAGAGTCCAATATATGTGATGCTGGTTACTCTCAATCTTGGTGTCAATTTCTCTCTGATAATATATTGCGCATATTACTAATAATTCAACCGTTTATTAATTATCCATTCTTTTAAGGCTTTTGTTTTATGTAATGAAGTAAAAAGTCCGTGATTGAATAATTTCTTTGTTTCTGATATTTATGCGTATCGGAGTAAATGAACCATTTGTTGAGAGTGATCTGATTTCAAAACCAGTCGACGGAAGTGTTATTTAATTGTTTTATCATTTCTTGTCATATTTAGACTAGTTTATATGATTATCTATTGTATATTTTTTAATCACTGCTGATTATTTGGTTTATTTTTTTACCAATTGTGGCCTGATCCAACGATGCTCATAAAGCTTATGTTTGTTCAGTAATTGGAAGTTTAAAAAGTAAAATATGTTACGTACCTGCAGTTTAGTGTATAATTGAGTTTGTGTTTCTCGTCTTTGTAATTTATTCGATGTGTTTTTTTTTGTTTGTGTTTTTTTATTTTTTTAGTGATACTTTTGTGCCTTTTTTGTGACGGGTAATAAATAAATAATAATAACAATAATAATATACGGTGAGCAAAATTCGAACCTTCATTAGCTGAAAAAAGTTCAGAAATTACATTAAAAAAAAACAAGTTTTTTTAACTAAAAGTAAGGAGCGACATTAAAACTTAAAAAGAACGGAAATTATTTCGTATTTGAAAGGGGCTGTCCCCTCCTCAATACCCCGCTCTTCCCGCTAAAGTTGTTTTATTGTTTTAAAAAGTAGAGTTGTGAGAGAGTCAATTTTAGCGTAAAGATCAGGGAGTTGAGGAGTGGACAGCCTTTTTCACATACAGAATAATTTCTGTTCGTTTGAAGTTTTAATGTCGCTTCTTACTTTTAGTTAAAAAAACTTTTATTTTTTATTTTTGATAGTAAATCGATCACTGGCACCTAAAAATACAATTTTGTTATTTAATGGTATTTAGTATACCGGCCCATTTATTGATGCTCTTTTGTGTCTTTTGTGTGCTCTTTTTCCCTGAGATGGGTAGCTGGACTGGAACTGTAGTAGCGGTCTACACTATCCAGATTACCAGTTTTCTGTCCAGATTTTCTAAAAATAAAAACGCCGAATGTATTTGTGACTTATAGATGTCACGCGCTTTTGGCAACATCGCAGAGACGGCAAAATCGTTGGTTTTAAATTTTGAATTATTGAAAAAATGAAAAAAAGTTTATATTTTGAGGTAAGATTTATTTAAATTAATTAGTAGAAAAATAAATGTATCATGAAATTTTTTTAAGATTCAATAAATTGGTCAATTCCACAATATGTACCTCTGTTCTTGTCTGACTCTTTAGGGTTTAATAACTAAAAACCTGTCCTCATTTAGCCTAGTAGCCTAACTGCCATCTTTGAAACAGAAGTAATATTCTTCATAATAGGCTTTTGTTTCTTCTAAAAATAGTTTATCAAGGCTCATAGAAGGTGGATGAATAAAAACTGAACCTTCCCCTGCAAATTGCACCAATGTTTGATGACTTGTTGGGTAGAAATGGTAAGTGTAATTGTTAGTATCATTAGATTATTACCTTAAATCACACTTGCCAGCAATAAGGACAAGCCCTGGAAATGCCTGTCACTGATGATGATAGGCTAACTCAGCTCATTAAAGGCATCTCATATTGTGAGGCTGTCTATAGGCTAGCTGTCAGCTAGTCTCATAGCTGCCTGAGGCTAGTCTTTCTATAGGGGGATGAGGCTTCCCTCTTCTCTATACCTTCCTTGTTATGTATTATATATGGTAAATTTCTACCTTATCAGCATGTGACTTCCTGTGATAGAAATCGTTCTAGAAAAAGGTAAATTTCAGTTATGTGTCTACATGCTAAGGTATGCCATAGTCAGTTCATTAGTCGTACCTACTATAAATCCTTCCCCCCTCTATATAGTTGTAAGTTAACTCACATTACAAGTTGTTTTAGCTCACATTTCATCCTATATTACTGTCATAATTATAAATCACTGCTTGCCTTACACAACTTCAGCTTTTAACCTTGTTCATTAAAATATATTCCAAAATCCTATTTTGCTTTAACATTCATCCCTTTTAACTTATTTACTATAGGCTATAGCTGACCTGCTTATGAAACCCGTTTGTGATGTCAAAACTTTCTTATCATAACCGCTTTAAGGGTAGCATGCAAATGCCATGAGGTAGAAGAGTGTGTTGACAAGCCATTTAAACTATTAATTAGGGAAAGGATTTGACAAGAGATAAGACCAGTAAAAAAATCCAAATTGTTTTTAGAGGACAAATTATGTTATGAGAAGATATTTTTATTTTTATAGGTCCAATGCACTCTTAAAGTTTCTGTTGAGTTTATTGAAGGACTAGAATGGATGTCGTTTAGTTATGGACTCTCCATAAAACGTTTAAAAGTGCAAAGATGCACCTTAGCTAGGGGAGAAGTAGTGCTCGGGGTGGCTGTTTAAGGGGAGAATTTTCCTTTGGAGGGGAAATTTCAACTGAGTGAATAGTCTGGGGGAAATGTTACACGGGGGGGTATTGACGGAATTACTATATGAAATTCTTTTTAATTGTTTTACATTCTCTTTGCCAAATTTTTTATTTGGAGATGTTCCGGGGCTTTTTCCTGTGCGTTTTGTTTTCTGGGAAATAATTTCCATGGAAGGGGGCATATCTGGAGTGGCCAAGAAACCGATATATAGACTAAAGTCTTATTCCAATCAAAAAATGCTAAGGAGAATTTTTCAGGGTGAATTGTCCACAAGCAATTTTAGAGAGAGGGGAGATTCTCAGCAAGAAAAGAATTGTCTGGAGGGAATTTGATGGGGGAGGTGCACTTTACGTTGGATGAAATTTCCACAGAGGAGCTGTGTGAGGGGAAGGGGTGTATTTCATAGAGGGTGAGCCAGATTTAGCAGCATTATTCGAAAAACAAACAGAAATTATGCCATATATGAAGGATTGCCCCTCCTCAATACCTTATTCTTTACAATTAAGTTTGACTGTTTGAGTAGTGAAGAATTATGGTATACAAAGTAATATTTGGCAGGGATAGTCACTAGTGATAAATCACTTGGGGTGGCAACATGATTGGATGATTTTTGGAGATTTGGGGAATCAAATTTTTTTGGGGTGGCACATAGATTTCTGGGGAAATCCCCGAAATTTGGGAATAGTGCAAGCCCTGCTTGATTTCTAATCAGGAAAATTGAAATACTAAAACCACACAAGAAAAGAAAAACTTCAACTTTGCGGTTGACGCAATAAAGAATTGCCGCAAAATTAATTCAAAGTCATCCAAACACTGCCGCCTCTTCTGACGGCGTGCCAGCAGCGTTGTGACACATCAGTGGTGGTCAACCAAGCCTCTCGTTGGCAGCGTTTGGTTGATGTGCCAGCATGGTGCTGGGGTCTAGGTAAGACACAGAGCGCTACAAACATCAGAATCGACTTAAGAGGACAAGTTATGTCATGGGAAGATGTGTTTGAAATCCCCCTTTGCCCTAAACTCAAAATTTTCCAAAATTTTACTTTAGAGGCTTTTTTAAGTATTTCTAAAGCACTATGAAATAGAGCACTACAGACATCAGAATCAACTTTAGAGGACAAATTATGTCGTGGGAAGATGTTCTTGAAATCCCCCTTGCTCCCCAAACTCAAAATTTTACTTTAGAAGCTTTTTTAAATATTTCTAAAGCGCTAAGACATAGAGTGCTACAAACATCAGAATCGACTTTAGAGGACAATTTATGGCATTGGAAGATGTGTTTGAAATCCCCCTTTGCCCCAAACTCAAAAGTTTGAGTTTGGGGGGAAGGGGATTTCAAGAACATCTTCCCATAACATGATTTGTCCTACAAGTTGATTCTGATGTTTGTAGCACTCTATGTCTTAGCACTTTAAAAATATTTTAAAAGCTTCTAAAGTAAAACTTTAGAAAATTTTGAGTGTGGGGGGAAGGGGGATTTCAAACACCTCTTCCCATAACATAAATTGTCCTGTAAAGTTGATTCTGATGTTTATAGCACTCTATGTCTTAGCGCTTTGCAAATATTTAAAAAAGCTTCTAAAGTAGAGATTTGTAAATTTGAGTTTGGGGGGAAGGGGGATTTCAAAAAACATCCTCCCATGACATAAATTGTCCTCTAAAGTCAATTCTGATGTTTGTAGTGCTGTATCTATTAGTGCTTTAGAAATATTTAAAAAGCTTCTAAAGTATATTTTGGAAAATTTTGAGTTTGGGGAGAAGGGGGATTTCAAGAACATCTTCCCATAACATAATTTGGTTCCCCAAATCCCCGAAAATCATCCAATCATGTTGCCACCCCTTGTGATTTATCACTAGTGACTATCCCTTCCAAATATTACTTTGTATACCATAATTCTTCACTACTCTCTTGTACGTTAATTTTCGTCTCTTGTGGTACTTTGCATATAAACCAGACAGATATAATTGCAATATATACGGTTCTTCATATGCTGACAAAAGTATTGTCTTTATGAGATTAAGTAACAAAAACAACTTTTTTTTTTAACTGAAAGTAAGGAGCAACATTAAAACTTAAAACAAACAGCAATTATACGGTACATGAAAGGGACTGTCCCCTCCTCCACGCCTTGCTCTTTACGTTACTTTAGCGTAAAGAGCTAGGGGTTGAGGAGGGGACAGCCCCTTTCATATATGGAATAATTTATTTTAAGTTTTAACATCGCTCCTTACTTTCAGTTAAAAAACTTGTTTTTATTTAATTTCTGAACGTTTTTCAACTAATGCAGGTTTGATTTTGGCTCACAGTGCATGAAAAATTAAAACACAATTGGCATGTTAGTTTTGGCAGATTTATTCCAGACATGAAGGGTCGCCCCTCCTCAATACCTTGCTCTTTGCGCTAAAGCTGTTAGCACTTTTAAAAAAGCTTTCTATTCTAATTAAAAAGCTCAGTTCTTAAATTTTAGTTAACAGCCAAACTTTAGCATAAATAATAATGTATTGAGCAAGGGCAACCCTCAATATCTAGCATAATTTATGTTTGTTTTTCTAATAATCCTGCCAAATCTGGCTCACTCTATATGTCCTATATCCTTCCCCCTCACGGACCTCCTCTGTGGAAATTTCCTCCAACGTAAAGTGAACCTCCCCCCCGTCAAAGTCCCTTCTGACAAGCTATTCCATGCTGAGATTCCCCCTTCGTTCTAAAAGTTCTTGTGGAAAATTCATCTAGAAAAATCCTCCTTAGTATTCTTTGATTGGAATAAGACTTTTGCCTATATATTCGTTTCTTGGCCACTCCAGATATGCCCTCTTCTATGAAAATTATTTTCAAGAAAACAAAACGCACAGGAAAAAGCCCCGGAACATCTCCAAATAAAAAATTTGGCAAAGAGAATGTAAAACAATTAAAAAGAATTTCATATAGTAATTCCGTCAATACTCCCCAGTGTAACATTTCCCCGAGAATATTCACTCATCTGAAATTTCCCTTCCAAAGGAAAATTCTCCCCTTAGAAATCCACCCCGAGCACAACTTCCCCCCTGGCTAAGGTGCATCTTTGCACTTTTAAACGTTTTATGGAGAGTCCGTAACTAAACAAAGTCCATGCTAGTGTTTTAATAGACTCAACAGAAACTTTATGAGCGCATGTACCTATAAAAATAAATACATCTTCTCATAAGATAATTTGTCCTCTAAAAATAATTTGGATTGTTTTACTAGTCTTATCTCTTGTCAAATTCTGTCCCTAATTAATGGTTTAAATGGCTTGTCGGCAGACTCTTCTGCCCCATGGCATTTGCGTTCAACCCTTCAAGGGGTTATGATAAGCAAAGTTGTGATATCACACACGGGTTTCACAAGCAGGTCAGCTATATAGTAAGTAAGTTAAAAGAGATGAATGTTAAAGGAAAATAGGATTTTGGAATATATTTTAATGAACAAGGTCAAAAGCTGAAGTTGTGTAAGGTAAGCAGTGATTTATAATTATGATAGTAATATAGGATGAAATGTGAGCTAAAACAATTAGTAATGTGCAGTAATTTACCGTTATATAGAGAGGGGAAGGAGTGGAGGTAGGTACTTCAAAGTACCTTCCCGGGACATACCTTAGCATGTAGATCCATCCCTGAAAGTTTCATTTTCCTAACCCAACCCCTTTCCAAGATAGCCAAAAGTAACTAAAGTAGAATTTTACCTTATTTATTTATTTTATTCAATATAGGATAAAATAAATAACCAGGAAGGTATAGAGGAGAGAGAAGCCCCATCCCCCTATAGACAGACTAGTATCTTTTTTTTGTAGTTTAAATGTTGTTCTCTCTCCCTGATAAAAAGAAAACTTGTTTTTTTTTTACTTAATCACTCTCATTATCTAGGTCTAGAATAGGAAAAACATAGTTGTAACATAATTTAGTGAAACTTACTATTTCCTTCAAAAGCAACAAGGATAGGCTACTAATAGCACATGAGGAAAACCTATTCAGGTAATCATTTTTGTGGGTCTGTTCTGATATATTCTGATAAATCTGGGACTTGTCACAACAAGAGACAGCCACAGGGCACCACTAAATGATGACAGTGATAATGACTTCTGCCCTTTTCAGCCCCACAGACAGTAAAACCATTTTCTGGTCATACAGGTGACTCATCTGTAGCTGTAGATTCTTTAAGCTTTCACCAATGAGCAAACCATACAGTATCAACAATATAAAGTAGGCCTACCATAATCATAGGCAGCATAATTGTGCTGCCTAAGTAAAGATTGATCTTGGCACAATGTATTATTTATTTTTTTGTTTTCCATACCAGGGCACTTTGTATCAAAGAAGTTGTCATAGAAACTTTGAAAAGGGCTCATTAAATTGGAATGGCTAGTGCCCTTTTTTAGTAGTCGAAAGTGATTGGAAGGCAACTAACACCCCTTCCATGCCCACCATTTCCCCAAACACATCCAATCAAAATTCTGAGATAGCCATTTTGTTCAGTGTAGTTGATTTCCAGATAGAAATTATGTTTTTGAGGAGGACACTCCCCCACAGCCCTCAGGGCAAGCATTGTAAGTTATGCCCTGGGGGCATATAAGGTTTTTATTGAAACCATTGTTGTAGAAACTTCAAAAAAGGCTCATCCAATTAGAAATTCAAAGGGCTAGTGCCCTTTTTAATAGTTAAAAGTGATTGCAGGACAACTAACCAACCTTTTCCCCAAACACATGAAATCAAAATTTTGAGATAGCCATTCTGTTCACGTAGTTGAAAGTTCTGGAAACAAGATCTTTGAGGATTACACCCCCCCCCCTAAAGCCCTCAGGGCCAGGGGTGTAAGTTATGCCCTGGGGGCAAACAAGGTACTTATAGAAAGCTTTTTCGTAGAAACTTCAAAAAGGGCTCATTCGATTGGAAATTGAAATGGCTAGTGTCCTTTTTAATAGTCAAAAGTGATTGGAATGCAACTAACACCCACCATTTCCCCAAACACATCCAGTCTAAATTTTGAGATAGCCATTTTGTTCAATGCAGTTGAAAGGTCCAGAAATTTTGTCTTTGAGCTGGATACTCACCCCACAGTCTTCAGGGCAAGGGTTGTGAGTTATGCCCTGGGGGCATATTAGGTTTTTTTTAGAAAGTGTTGTAGTAAAAACTTGAAAAAGGGCTCATTCAATTGGTAATTAAAAGGGATAGTGCCCTTTTTAATGGTTGAAAGTAATTGGAAGGCAACTAACCCCCCTCTCATGCCCACCATTCCCCCAACCATTTTTGTGGGACTTTATAGTGAATTATTTTTTCCCCATACTAGGGCACTTTGTATTGAAGGATTTGTCATAGAAAATTTGAAAAGGGCTCATTCAATTGAAAATTGGAATGGCTAGTGCCCTTTTTAATAGTCAAAAGTGATTGGAAGGCAACTAACACCCTTTCCATGCCTGCCATTTCCCCAAACACATCTGATCAACATTTTGAGATAGCCATTTTGTTCAGCATAGTTGATTTCCATATAGGCTACAAATTATGTTTTTGAGGAGGACACTCCCCCCACAGCCTTCAGGGCAAGGGTTGTAAGTTATGCCCTGGGGGCATATAAGATTTTTATAGAAACTATTGCTAGAAACTTCAAAAAGGGCTCATCCAATTAGAAATTCAAAGGGCTAGTGCCCTTTTTAATAGTCAAAAGCGATTGCAGGACAACTAACCCCCCTCTCACACCAACCTTTTCCCCAAACACATCCAATCAAAATTTTGAGATATCCATTTTTTTTACATAGTTGAAAGTTCTAGAAACAAGGTCTTTGAGGATGACAACCCCCCCCCCTAAAGCCCTCAGGACAAGGGTTGTAAGTTATGCCCTGGGGTCATATAAGTTTTTTATAGAAGGGATTGTTGTAGAAACTTCAAAAAGGGCTCATTTTTTCGGAAGTTGGAGTGTCCACTTGCCTTTTTAATAGTTGAAAGGGATTGAAGGGCAACTAACACCCACTATTTCCCTAAACACATCCAGTCAAAATTTTGAGATAGCCATTTAGTTCAATGCAGTTTAAAGGTCCAGAAATTTTGTCTTTGAGCTCGATACTCACCCCACAGTCTTCGGGGTAAGGGTTGTAAGTTATGCCCTGGGGGCATTTAAGGTTTTTTTTTTAGTATTGTATTGAAGGAGTTGTCATAGAAAATTTGAAAAGATCTCATTCAATTGAAAATTGGAATGGCTAGTGCCCTTTTTAATAGTCAAAAGTGATTGGAAGGTAACTAACACCCCTTCTATGCCCACAATTTCCCCAAACACATCTGATCAACATTTTGAGATAGCCATTTTGTTCAGCATAGTAGATTTCCATATAGAAATTATGTTTTTGAGGAGGACACTCCCCCCACAGCCCTATTGTTCAACATAGTTAAAAATTTTTAGAGATTAGGTCTTTGAGGATGATCAGCTCCTCAGAGCCCTCAGGGCAAGGGTTGTCAGTTATGACCTTGGGGCATATAAGGTTTTTATAGATTGCAATGTTGTAGAAACTTCAAAAAGAGCTCATTTGATTGGAAATTAGAAAGGCTTGTGCCCTTTTTAATAGTCGAAAGTTATTGTAGGATAACTAACACCCCTCTCACACCCACCATTTCCCCAAACACATCCAATCAAAATTTTGAGATAGCTATTTTGAGCAAAATGAATGAAGTTTTAGAGGTTTTGTGAGTTCAGGGTGCTAGAATAGGTTTGAAAATTAATGTTAAGAAGACTAAGTCACTAACGCTAGGAATAAGCTAGTAAAGATGGTGGGAGCAGTGAAGATGTCAAAAGTAAAATAGCCAAGGCTCTGGGTGTTTTTTCACAGTTAAAAAAAGTTTGGAAGAATAGAAAGATAAGTCTGCAAACCAAGATTACAATATTGGAAGCTGCAGTGATGACAGTGGTCAAATATGACTCTAAAGCATGGGCGCTCCAAAAAGAAGATGAAGATTTGCTAGATGTTTTCCAGAGAAATTGCTTAAGGATTGTTCTAGGTACCCAACTGACTGACCGTATTTCAAACAATAAGTTGTACAAAAAATGTGGTTCAATGCAACTCTTTAGGGCTATAATGAAAGAAAGGTTGAGGTGGCTAGGGCACATTGTGCAGATGAAGGATGACAGATTGCTGAAGATTGTTCTTTTTGGCCAACCGTTATGGGCTAAAAGGAAAATAATTTCTTAAACCACATTGGCCTGACATCACATAAAGAAAGAAAAACGAGCAAAAACGGGGTTTTTATAGGCCAAATGAAAATACTGAAAAAACAAAGCGAATATTTCGAGAGGACAAACGCCTCTCTTCTTCAGCGCGAAACGAAACGATGTATCCAAGGAAAGTGCCTAAGAGAAAAAAAAAACAACAACAAAAAACAAACGCGGAAAGTCAATGTGAAAAGAACCAAAAACTTAAAAGATGAATAAAATTCAATAGAAGCAAAAAATTAAAAGAATAAAACCAAATGCCTAACAACCATAAAAGCGAGTTATTCTCCAATATCTGCGATTTGCACAAAATCCAAAAAATATGAACTCCCATCGACGGATACTAGCGAACAACTGACAAAGAAAAGGCAACAATTCTTTCACTCAAAAAACAAAACAAACCGGCAATTAAATTAATTGGAGACCTATGTCATTTGATTTCAGATTTTAATTAATGAATTTCTTGTAGACACCCTTTGAGACCTAAGGGGTTTTTCACGTGTTTGATTATATGACTGGGAAAGTGGTTCAAGGTTTATTTCAGGGATTACTAAAGTATCGGCTTCTCTTTTGAGAAAACCGAAATATGACTCGTTTATTCTTAAATCACCCGAATCTCTGTTTAGGATCAAACATTTCGATCCATAACAGGTTAGGATTGAGGACTGTCATCATTTCCTAATGGTGCTACCCAGATAAGTGAAGCTGTTAATTTTCCAACCTAATCCTGCACTCTCAAGACCTCCAAAAAATCATTCATTTTGCTAACATTTTTATGCTGGACACTCAAATCATCAGCATAATCAAACAGTTTGTGGTAACGAACTGTAAGTAAGCAGCGACCCGGCTCAATAGTAACCGAAACTCTAAAACGCGGAATTTTGATACGAATAGATACATCAAAAGAAGAGGATTTTTATGCTGATTTTGAATATATAAGTTTCATCAAGTTTAGTCCAACCCATCAAAAATTACGACCCTGAGAAAATTTTACCTATTTTTGAAGAAAGGGTGAAACATCCTCTAAAAGCGATATAATTCTAATGAAAATCGCACCATCAGATTCAACGTATCAGAGAACCCTACTGTAGAGGTTTCAAGCTCCTATCTGTACAAATGTGGACTTTTGCATTTTTGTCAGAAGAAAGATCACGAATGTGTGTTTATTTGTTGTTTTTGTTTTTCCAGGAGTCATCGTATCAACCTAGCGGTCCTAGAATATTGCGAGAGGGCTCATTCGAACGAAAATTAAAAATTATAGTGCCTATTTCCAGTGACCAAAAAAATTGGAGGGCAACTAGGCCCCCTCTCACGCTCATTTTTTCCCAAAATCACCTAAATTTTAAGGATCAAAATTTTGAGATAGCCATTTTGTTCAGCATAGTTTAAACACCTAATAACTATGTCTTTGATAATGACTATCCCCACAGTCTCCAGGAAAGGCTGCAAGTTATGAATTTTCTCCATTGTTTATATATAGTATTAATTATTGGTAAGTGTACAGACCTTTTCAGGTGATGATTTTTTTCTGGGGGGGGGGCGGGGAGAGCAGGTTACGTGGGAGGATCTTTCCATGGAAGAATTTTTAACGGGGGAAGAGAATTTCCATGAAGGGGATGCTGGGTTTCCCAGCATTATTTAAAAACCAATCAGAAATTAAGAAAAAAAACAAGTTTCTTAACTGAAGGTAAGGAGAAATATTAAAACTTGAAACGAACAGAAATTATTACGTATATGAGGAGGTTTGTTCCCTTCTCAACTCCTCGCTCTTTACGCTAAAGTATTTTTAATAATTTCAAAAGAGCAATTTATTCTAATTAAACGACCTTTGTGATTCGGGGGTCATTGTTAAAGAATTTCAACAAAATTTGAACTCTAGCGTAAAGAGCCAGGTATTGAGGAGGGGGCGAACCTCGCATATTACCTATATGAGGAATTTCACCCCCTCGTCAATATCTCGCTCTTTACGCTAAAGTTCAAATTTGGTTAATAATGGCCGATATAAGTAATAATTTGTTCTGTTATTTTCCGGCCAATCTTAGCATTCAATTTTACCTTAAGAAGCTTCATATCTATGACTTTCATGTGATAATAATTCAAAGATATTGTATGTCTTCGGGTTTTAGTTGCTTTTAAATAAAAAAAAAAAACAAGTTTGTTATAACATAAGGTAAGGAACAACATTAAAACTTAAAACGAACATAAATTATTACGTATATCTTTTAAAGATTTTTTCTTTCATTCATTTCAGTGATTTGAGAATTGCTAAATTTGTGAGTTTCATTTTCGTATTAATTAAAAAAAAATTTCAACAAAATAAGTTTTTCAAAGAAAAGTAAAGAACTCCATTAAACAAAAAATGAGCAAAAATAAAATCAAATAATCTACCAAGCGTGAAACTACCACAAATCAGCATCGATAAAAAAAAATGAAACCCAAAACGAACAGAAATTACGATAAATAACCGAGTCAAACTCAATACCAAAATACAAACTCATTACAAACTCAACTCAAAACACACAGCTCAAACACACAAACTCAAAACACAAACTCAATACAAACTCAAGCAGAAAATAATATCAATTGGGCTCAAAACCCCTATGCCTGAATAACCCCTATGACAGGATAAAATTTTCACTTTACTGAAAAAAGAAAAATGTTTTTAATTTGACAACCTTAATAAATAAAATAATTTTCACATTTTAATACATAGTAAATATCATTATATGTTTATTAAACTGACAATGCACATTGATTTTTATTTTTTTAAGTATAGTGCAATTTATGTTCTGGACTTGGGAAGGAATAGGAGTTTTGAGCCCAACTTATGTTAATTTCTCATCGTTTGAGTTCGACTCGTTTATTTATTGTAATTTCTGTTCGTTTTGGGTTTCATTTATTTATCGATGCTGATTTGTGGTAGTTTCACGCTTGGAAGATTATTTGATTTTATTTTTGCTAATTTTTTGTTTAATGGAGTTCTTTACTTTTCTTTGAAAAACTTATTTTTTGGAAAAAGTTTTTTTTAATTATTTTCTGATCGTTTTATATTGACATAGTCTTTTCAGGGAAAAAGAAAATAAAATTTAAATCTTTTCGTTTTTTTAAGAATTTATAGATTGGCCTGCTATTTGTATGCTGAAGTAAAATTTTCAGCAATTTTTAAAAATCTGGACACAAATAGTAGTGTTTAATTTAGTTTCATACCTCCTCTAGTTGACTTGAAATGGAAAACTTGATTCCATTTGCCAAAAAAATCTATTTACTTTCTTTGATAGCTTGGATACACTTACGCTATTTTGATTTGGTTAAATTTAAAGAGCAGAAGTAGCCCCAAAAGTTTGAACATAAAACCCTCAGTCGTTCTTTTGATACTGCTGAGATGCCTTATTGGGAATTGGCATTAACAGTGAATTTTGACTTAATCTTAAGACAACATTTAGTTTTTAAACATAATGGGCAAATGGGAGGGTGGGCGTGGGAGAGGGATTAGTTGCCCTCCTATTTTTTCGACTATTAAAAAGGGCATCAGCCCTTTCTATTTTCAATCGAATGAGCCCTTTTTGAAGTTCCCACGACAACTCCTTCGATACGAAGTGCCCTGGTTTAAACAAAAACAACAACAACAAATTATATATTATACTAACATCGCTATTTACTAGACGAATATCAAGCCTTTCAATCAGTGTCAACTATTAAAAAGGGTACTAGGACTTTCGATATCCAATTGAATGATCCCTTTTGGAAACGACAACGCTTTCTATAAACACCTTATATTCCCCCAGGGCATAAATTACAACCCTTACCCTAAGGGCTGTTAGGTTGGTTGTCGTCCTCTAAGACCTAATTTCCAGAACTTTCAACAACGTTAAACAAAATGGCTATCTCGAAATTTTGATTTGATGTGCTTGGGGAAATGATGGGCGTGAGAGGGGCGGTAGTCGCTCTCCAGTGACTTTCAACTATTAAATATGGAACTAGCCCTTTCAATTTCCAATCAAATGAGCCCCTTTGAAGTTTCTACGACAAAACTTTCAATAAAAATCTTATATGCCCCCATGTCATAACTTACAACCCTCGCCGTGAGGGCTGGGGGGGTGTCATTCTCAAAGACCTAATTTCTAGAATTCTACGTTGAACCTAATTTCTACGTTGAACAAAATGACTATCTGAAAATTTTGATTGGATGTGTTTGGAGGAATGGTGGGCGTGAGAGGGGGGTTAGTTACCCTCCAATTACTTTCGACTATTAAAAAGGGCACTCGCCCTCTCAATTTCCAATTGAATGAGTCCCTTTTGAAGTTTTACGACAACTCTATCTGTAAAAACCTTATATGCCCCCAGGGCATAACTTACAACCTTTGCGCTTGGGGCTGGGGGGGGGGGTTCATCCTTAAATACATAAGTTCTAGAACTTTCAACTTCGTTGAACAAAATGGCTATCTTTAAACTTTGATTGAATGTGTTTGGGGAACTTATGGGCGTGAGAGGGGGGATAATTATTCTCCACTCACTTTCGACTATTAAAAAGGGCAATTTCAATTTCCAATCAAATGAGCCCTTTTTGAAATTTCTACAACAACTGTATATATAAACTTTTTGTGCCCCAGGGCATAACTTACAACCCTTGCACTGAGGGCTCTGAGGGGGCTATCATCCTAAAAGACCTAATTTCAAGATTTTTCAACTACGTTGAACAAAATGGATATCTCAAAATTTTGATTGGATGTGTTTGGGAAAATGGTGGGCGTGAGAGGGGCGTTAGTCGCTCTCCAATTACTTTCAACTATTAAAAAAGGCACTAGCCCTTTAAATTTCCAATTGAATGAGCCCTTTTGAAGTTTCTACAACAACGCTTTCAATCAAAACCTTATATGCCCCCAGGGCATAACTTACCACCCTTGCCCTGGCGGCTGTGGGGGGGGGATGGGTTGTCATCCTTCAAGACCAAATTCCTAAAACATTCAACCACGTTGAACAAACTGGCTATCTCAAAATTTTGATTGGATTTGATTGGAGAAAAGGTGGGTGTGAGAGGGTGGTCAGGTGCCCTCCAATCACTTTCGACTATTAAAAAGAGCACTAGCCCTTTGAATTTCCAATCGAATGAGCCCTTTTTGACGTTTCTACGACAAAGATCTCAAAAATCTCAAAATTTCTATTGGATATGTTTGGGGAAATGGTGGGCGTAGAAGGGGTGTTAGTTGCCTTCCAAAACACTTTCGACTATTAAAAACGGCACTAGCCATTTCAATTTCCAATCGAATTAGCCCTATTTGAAGTTTCTACGACAACACTTTCTATAAAAATCTTATATGCCCCCAGGGCATAACTTACAACCCCTGCCCTGATGGCTTTGGGGGGGGGGAGTTATCCCCAAAGACCTAATTTCGAGAACTGAAAAACTACGTTGAATAAAATGGCTATCTCAAAATTTTGATTAGATGTGTCTGGGGAAAAGGTGTGCGTGATAGGCTGGTTAGTTGCCCTCTAATCACTTTGGATTATCAAAAAGGGCACTAGCCCTTTGAATTTCCAATCGAATGAGCCTGTTTTGACGTTTCCACGACAATACTTTCTATAAAAAACCTTATATGCCCCCAACGCATAACTTACAGCACTTGCCATGGACGGTGTGGGGGAGTTTTTTCTTCTAAAAAATAATTAATATCTGGAAATAAACTACGCTGAACAAAATGGCTATCTCAAAATTTTGATTGGATTTGTTTGGGGAAATGGTGGGCGTGGAAGGGGTGTTAGTTGCCTTCCAATCACTTTCGACTTTTAAAAAGATCACAAGCCTTTCCAATTTCCAAGTGAACGAGCCCTTTTCGAAGTTTCTACGACAACTTTTTCGATACGAAGTGCCCTGCTCTAAAGGAAAAAATTAATAAATAATACATTGTGCCAACATCGTTCTTATATGCCCCCAGGGCATAACTTAAAACCCTTGGTCTGAGGGTTGTGGGGGATTTCCCTCCTCAAAAACATATTTTCTATCCGGAAATCAACTATGCTGAACAAATTGGTTATCTCAAAATTTTAATTGGATATGTTTTGTGAAGTTTTGGGCATGGGGGGGGGCTAGTTGCACTCCAGTCACTTTTGACTATTAAAAAGGGCACAAGTCACGCCAATTTCCAATCGAATGAGGCTTTTCGAAGTTTCTACGACAACTCCTTCGATACGAAGTGCCCTGGTATGAAAAAAAAAATTATAAATTGTGCCAACATCGTTCTTTACTTAGGCAGGGCGATTGCGCTGCCTATGAAAAATAGTTTCGGCCTCTTTCGCCGTTTTGTTACTATGCCTTACAAAATTAGTTCCGCAATTATCGCTAATTTAAGTTACGCAAGAGAATCTCTTCATGGAGATAATTTCTCGTTCGGGACGGGAATTTTTCATAGAGGCTGATCTGTATTACCGTATATTATTAAAGGACGGTCAATCATAGTATAGAAAAAGTTTTTTCAACTGAAAGTGAGAAGCAACATTAAAACTTAACAGGGACAGAAAACATTACGTAGATGAGATGGGTTGCCTCTCCTCAATAGCACGCTCTTACGCTAAAACTTCTCTTTTAACTTTTAAAAGAGTTTATTATTGTAATTAAACAGCCTTTGCGATTCAGGAGTCATTCTTAAGCAATTGGAACAAAAATCAAACTAAGGTTATTATTAGTTAAAAAGAAAGTAAAATTAATATGCAAATTTGGTTTTAATTATTCATGTACTGTGAGCCAAATTCAAAACCTTCATTAATTCAAAAACGTTCAGAAAATTAAACAAAAAAGAAATTTTTTTAACTGAAAATAAGGAGCGACATTAAAACTTAAAACGAACAGAATTCATTCCGTAGGCCTATATGAAAGGAGATGTTCCCTGCTCAACGCCCCGCTCTTTGCGTTAAAGTGTTTTATTGTTTTATAAAGCAGAGTTGTGACAAAGAGTCTAATTTTAGCGTAAAAAGCGGGGCGTTGAGTAGGGAGCATTCCCTTTCATATCCGGAATAATTTCTGTTTGTTTTAAGTTTTAATGTCGCTCCTTACTTTCAGTTAAAAAAAACTTGTTTTTTATTTAATTTATATCTAGGAGAGCTTTACCTTCCCATTCGATTCCATGCTCTCGCATAGCTTTTGCTGTATTACTTAGGAAACAGTCCATAAAATGAAGCTCCTGTATCTACTACTTACGTGCTTCTAAGGGTTTGAAAATTGCATTGAAGATGCCTCAAGCTAAGTTTTGAAAAGCTTTGTTTTTTATTTTGGTGTGAGTCTACTTGTTTTTAACTCTAGTTTCTTAGAAGACAATCTGGTAAATCTTTTCATGTCTCGATAGTTTTGCTAGCCTAAGGGTGAATGCATCTTTAATAATGATTCGAAATATATTAACAGCTAGCCTCGCAAATGCACTCCAGCCCTCTTAATGAGACCAGATATAGCCATTGGCTATGTACAAAACTCGCGGGTTTTGTTTGTTTGCATTACCTTATCTGCGTTCATTTCTCATCAACCTTTAGTCCATAATACCAAATAAAGCTAATATGAAAAAAAAATTCAGCAGAAGATTGTATGGAGGCTAGCCTAGTGCATTACCTGGCCCCATTAGGGGAGAGGGTGGGGTGTATTTACAAGGGTAATAATTAGTGCATTCTGAGTTAAGTTTTTCCTTTTCTGAATTAATTTCTTAGATGAAAGGTGAACACACCCCTCAATGCACCTTTTAATTCTCTGTCCAAGAACACATACACAAGTTTACTGTTCTTTGAGTGTGTTGTTTGTATTTGCTTTTTTGGGGGCGAAGGTGGGGGGGGGGGGCTTGTTTGGCATTATGAACCGACAGTTCGTGAAGAATAGGCACAAAAATAATGTAAAATTCACGAAATCAATTATTGTTTTCTAAATACCATAGCCTAGGGCTATGTTAATCCCTAATAGGGGGGTGGGTTTATTAAGTGGTGCAATAAATTTTTCTGTTTCTTCATTAATTTGCTAACCAAAAGATAAACTTTCCGCTTGATGTACCTTTTTATGTTTTATTTTTTAGTTTACTTACAGCTACCCTTGTAAACTCTATTTTGAGCCCTTAAGGTATACCATTTCGCTTGCCTTTTAACACTCCTTCCAAATTTACTAATTGCCACCGTTGTAAATTCTATTTTGAGCCCTTAAAGGGAAAACCTCGTGACAGTGCTTGGCTGCCGAGCGTTTTTATTTTTACCACCCCATGTGTAAGTCGGAATTCTATTCTATACATCTTTTAAAAACGCTCGGTAAAAAACGCTAAGTGTGTTTCAGTGGTTTTCTCGGTTGCTTTATTTTTTATGATGACAAAATAAAACTTTTTGATTAAATACGACATCACATCACTTATTACACTTAGCCTGCATTTTTCTGGGGTAAGCAGGTGTAACTTACGGCCTTCCAAATGTAAAAACGCGTAGGCTATACACTTTTCATTATTCCAAGAAAATTGTCATTAAAGGTTCACAAGTTTTGCGGTGCTTTTGCACCTATTGCGCCACACTAGACACAAAATTAAAGTGGAAAGGTGTTAGGATTAGTTTTAGACAGAATTCTTTCCAAATATGCACTTAAAATACATGCCGAAGATCGCTGAAACTGCTAAATATGATGTCTTCAACTTCGGCGAACGGGACAAAATTCTGCAGATCTATATTTTTGCCAGAAAAATCTTGCAGTGGATTTTATTAGGACATTCTTGCATATAATCTTCGATTTGACTCTTTGAGCTCAATTCAGTGGTAAATCTAACTCGGGAAAATGACTTTTCATGTATATTAATTAAAGAAAAACTTTCCGAAAAATAAGTTTTTCAAAGAAAAGTAAAGGCCATTTTAAACTTGAACTCAGCAGATACAAATACCTGTTAAAATTCAAACTTAAAAAGACCAGAAATTACTATTAAAAAATAAATGAAACCCAAAACGAACAGAAATGAAACAAACAATCATAGCAAAAAACATACAACAAGTAATAATATAAACGAATAAACAAATCTTAAAGCGAGTAATGCTTAGATTGAATATGAATATCAAGCTTAAAATGAAAAAAATATTTTCCTATTGAAGTATAAATGAAACTTTAAAAAAAAACAGAAATTAAATATACAATCAATACAAACAAACATACAATAGATATTAATGTAAATGAATATAATAAATCTTAAAACAAATGAACTTAAGTTGAATATGCAAATCAAGCTTGAAACGAACAAAAATGACTACAAACAAGAGATTGGGTATCGCCTCCTTCTCTCACTGTAAAAGTCTAAAACCTACTGCGTCATTGGCGCTTTACTTAAACCAATTTTATTACAAATGTTTTCTTTTGTATTTAATATTCAAAATAAAAATTAAAATTATAGTAAAATTTTGAACTGATGAGATTTCAGCAATTAATATCATTATACATCAGTAGTAAGAGAGGTGCTGATTTCACGCCTACATGGCCAGTGGAGTTTCACGGATACATGGCTTACCAGGGTCAGTCACCTATTACTTTTAACTGTACATGCCATAAAAGAGGGGTTTTTGCGGTAAGTCCCATTTTTGGGGTCAATCAGAGAGAGTGCTGGTTACTTCATGTACAGTAACTTGGTTAGTAGTGTTTTTTCATAACTTGGCAGCGTATAATGTACTCAAGCATGTTTTGACAGTTTGATGCATTGGCTTACCAAGGACAGTCACCTATTACTATGAACGATGCATGGGCTACCAGACAGGTTTCTGAGGTAACACCCATTTTTATACAAGAAAAAATAAATGTGATGATCTCTAGTTTTGGCTATTGAACCTAGAAAAACATGTCCGACAAGTCTTGTACACTCTGTATCAATAGATGACTGTCTGTGGTAGGGCATGTTATGCAATCTAGTTTCGTATATATTATTGTCTAATGGAGTATCGTTAGAATAAACATCTCTGATTGATTATGGAAATGGCCGTTGCCTTAGAAATCAGTCTGCTCGCTTTACAATATGGGTATGGTGGGGTATAGTCTGGTTTTTTTTTTCAATGAAAGTGAACATTTGACATTTTTGCAAAAAGAGATAAGGAATTTGAAAATTGGATTCTATGAACGGTATTAATTAATATTTTGAATAATAGGAGTGTGAATTATTCTAATTAGTGACTGGATTGTATGACGGTAGAGGAAAAAAAAGGATTAAACTGATTAACAGTTAAGGTAACTCCGAATGGTTTGTTAACTCGGGTACTTTGTTACTTGACCTAGCTTTACCTTTCTGATTTGGTCTGTATAATACACAAGTAACATTTCTGTAATTACACGTGAACATTCAGAATCCATTTTTGAAGTCTGTGGAAACAGTTTGACGTGTTCGGTGAGATTACCTTCCATGGCGTTTGATAGACATTTGCAAAAAAAAGGGGGTAATTCGTGATTGGATAATTTTTTAACGTGAAATCTCTGAATAAGATATTTTTGGAGCATGTACTTGACGATGGATAAAAGGGTTAAGGTGATTAGCAATTACGAGCAAGAATCCCCCCACTGGTTCCTGGCAGTAGGTTAGGCATATCAAATTACTGTACTGTGGGTTAGGTCACATGATTAAACAAGCTTTTAAAATCGGAATTCATTGATTGACATTTGCAAAAAGGGGTAATTAGTGATTGGATAATTTATTAACGTGAAGGGTCATTTTTGGAGGGAAGACCAAAAATACTCAGAATAGAAAATAAAAGGGATCTGCCTCAAGGGGAAGGCTCAGAGGCCCTTCATCCCCCCATTTCTGAGGGCAGAGGGGGGGGATGGGGGAGGGTCAATTTTGGAGGGAAAACCAAAAATACTCAGAATCGAAAATAAACGGGATCTGCCTCAAGGGCAAGGCTCAGAGGCCCGTCGTTCCCCAATTTCTGAGGGCAGGGGAGGGGGGAGGGTCAATTTTGGAGGGAAAACAAAAAATGAACGGAATCGAATATAAAAGCGACATGCCTCATGGGCAAGACTCAGAGCTCCTTCCTTCCTCCATTTCTGTGGATAGGGGAGAGGGGGGGTCAATTTTAGAAGGGAAACCAAAAATACTCAGAATCAAAAATAAAAGAGATCTACCTCAAGGGGAAGGCTCAGAGACCCATCGTTCAACCATTTCTGAGGGCAGGGGAGGGGGGAGGGTCAATTTTGGAAGGGAAAACCAGAAATACTCAGAAAGTTCATTTTGAATTTCCTTCATTGAAATGCAAGAGTTGGAATATTTCAGTAGTGTGTTGTTGTGCTTTACCTTGTCAGAGTTACATTCTCTTAATTTTTCAAAGTTCATTTTGAATTTCTTTCGTTGAAATGCAAGAGTTGGAATATTTCAGTAGTGACTTGTTGTGCTTTACCTTGTCACAGTTACATTCTCTTGATTGTTTAAAGTTCATTTTGAATTTCTGTCATGAAATGCAAGAGTTGGAATATTTCAGTAGTGTGTTGATGTGCTTTACCTTGTCACAGTTACATTCTGTTGATTTTCATAGTTCATTTTGAATTTCTTTCATTGAAATGCAAGAGTTGGAATATTTCAGTAGTGTTTTGTTGTGCTTTACCTTGTCACAGTTACATTCTCTTAATTTTTCAAAGTTCAGTTTGAATTTCTTTCGTGAAATGCAAGAATTGGAATATTTCAGTAGTGTCTTGTCGTGGTTTACCTTGTCACAGCTACATTTTCATGATTTTTCAAAGTTCATTTTGAATTTCTGTCGTGAAATGCAAGAGTTGGAATATTTCAGTAGTGACTTGTTGTGCTTTACCTTGTCACAGTTACATTCTCTTGATTTTTCCAAGTTCATTTTGAATTTCTGTCGTGAAATGCAAGAGTTGGAATATTTCAGTAGTGTTTTGTTGTGCTTTACCTTGTCACAGTTACATTCTGTTGATTTTCATAGTTCGTTTTGAATTTCTTTCATTGAAATGCAAGAGTTGGAATATTTCAGTAGTGTTTTGTTGTGCTTTACCTTGTCACAGTTACATTCTCTTAATTTTTCAAAGTTCATTTTGAATTTCTTTCGTGAAATGCAAGAATTGGAATATTTCAGTAGTGTCTTGTCGTGGTTTACCTTGTCACAGCTACATTCTCATGATTTTTCAAAGTTCATTTTGAATTTCTGTCGTGAAATGCAAGAGTTGGAATATTTCAGTAGTGACTTGTTGTGCTTTACCTTGTCACAGTTACATTCTCTTGATTTTTCGAAGTTCATTTTGAATTTCTTTAGTGAAATGCAAGAGTTGGAATATTTCAGTAGTGACTTCTTGTGCTTTACCTTGTCACAGTTACATTCTCTTGATTTTTCGAAGTTCATTTTGAATTTCTGTCGTAAAATGGAAGAGTTGGAATATTTCAGTAGTGTTTTGTTGTGCTTTACATTGTCACAGTTACATTCTGTTGATTTTCATAGTTCATTTTGAATTTCTTTCATTGAAATGCAAGAGTTGGAATATTTCAGTAGTGTTTTGTTGTGCTTTACCTTGTCACAGTTGCATTCTCTTAATTTTTCAAAGTTCATTTTGAATTTTTTTCGAGAAGTGCAAGAATTGGAATATTTCAGTAGTGTCTTGTCGTGGTTTACCTTGTCACAGTTACATTTTCATGATTTTTCAAAGTTCATTTTGAATTTCTTTCTTTGAAATGTAAGAGTTGGAATATTTCAGTATTGACTTGTTGTGCTTTACCTTGTCACAGTTACATTCTCTTAATTTTTCTAAGTTGATTTTGAATTTCTTTCGTGAAATGCAAGAAATGGAATATTTAAGTAGTGTCTTGTCGTGGTTTACCTTGTCACAGTTACAGTCTCTTGATTTTTCTAAGTTCATTTTGAATTTCTGTCGTTAAATGCAAGAGTTGGAATATTTAAGTAGTGACTTGTTGTGCTTTACCTTGTCACAGTTACATTCTCTTGATTTTTCGAAGTTCATTTTGAATTTCTGTCGTGTAATGCAAGAGTTGGAATATTTCAGTAGTGTTTTGTTGTGCTTTACCTTGTCACAGTTACATTCTGTTGATTTTCATAGTTCATTTTGAATTTCTTTCATTGAAATGCAAGAGTTGGAATATTTCAGTATTGTTTTGTTGTGCTTTACCTTGTCACAGTTACATTCTCTTAATTTTTCAAAGTTCATTTTGAATTTCTTTCGTGAAATGCAAGAATTGGAATATTTCAGTAGTGTCTTGTCGTGGTTTACCTTGTCACAGCTACATTCTCATGATTTTTCAAAGTTCATTTTGAATTTCTGTCGTGAAATGCAAGAGTTGGAATATTTCAGTAGTGATTTGTTGTGCTTTACCTTGTCACAGTTGCATTCTCTTGATTTTTCGAAGTTCATTTTGAATTTCTGTCGTGAAATGCAAGAGTTGGAATATTTCAGTAGTCTTTTGTTGTGCTTTACCTTGTCACAGTTACATTTTGTTGATTTTCATAGTTCATTTTGAATTTCTTTCATTGAAATGCAAGAGTTGGAATATTTCAGTAGTGTTTTGTTGTGCTTTACCTTGTCACAGTTACATTCTCTTAATTTTTCAAAGTTCATTTTGAATTTCTTTCGTGAAATGCAAGAATTGGAATATTTCAGTAGTGTCTTGTCGTGGTTTACCTTGTCACAGCTACATTCTCATGATTTTTCAAAGTTCATTTTGGATTTCTTTCGTTGAAATGCAAGAGTTGGAATATTTCAGTAGTGACTTGTTGTGGTTTACATTGTCACAGTTACATTCTCTTGATTTTTTAAGGTTCATTTTGAATTTCTTTAGTGAAATGCAAGAGTTGGAATATTTCAGTTGTGTTTTGTTATTCTCTACATTTTCACAGTTACATTCTATTGATTTTCATAGTTCAGTTTGAATTTCTTTCATTGAAATGCAAGACTTGGAATATTTCAGTAGTGTTTTGTTGTGCTTTACCTTGTCACAGCTACATTAGATTGATTTTTCAAAGTTCACTTTGAATTTCTTTAGTGAAATGCAAGAATCGGAATATTTCAGTAGTGTCTTGTCGTGGTTTACCTTGTCACAGCTACATTCTCATGATTTTTCAAAGTTCATATTGAATTTCTGTCGTGAAATGCAAGAGTTGGAATATTTCAGTAGTGATTTGTTGTGCTTTACCTTGTCACAGTTACATTCTGATGATTTTTCGAAGTTCATTTTGAATTTCTGTCATGAAATGCAAGAGTTGTACGCTTTCAGTAGAAAATTGTTGTGCTGTAAAGTTTAAAAAATACATTCTCTTTATTTTTATAAGTTCATTTTGAATTTATTTCTTTAAATGCAAGAGTTGGAATATTTCAGTAGTGTTTTGTTGTTCTTTACCTTGTCACAGTTACATTCTGTTGTTTTTCATAGTTCATTTTGAATTTCTTTCATTGAAATGCAAGAGTTGGAATATTTCAGTACTGTTTTGTTGTGCTTTACCTTGTCACAGTTACATTCTCTTAATTTTTCAAAGTTCATTTTGAATTTCTGTCGTAAAATGCAAGAGTTGGAATATTTCAGTAGTGTCTTGTTGTGGTTTACCTTGTCACAGCTACATTCTCATGATTTTTCAAAGTTCATTTTGGATTTCTTTCGTTGAAATGTAAGAGTTGGAATATTTCAGTATTGACTTGTTGTGCTTTACCTTGTCACAGTTACATTCTCTTAATTTTTCAAAGTTAATTTTGAATTTCTTTCGTGAAATGCAAGAATTGGAATATTTCAGTAGTGTCTTGTCGTGCTTTACCTTGTCACAGATACATTCTCATAATTTTTCAAAGTTCATTTTGAATTTCTGTCGTGAAATGCAAGAGTTGGAATATTTCAGTAGTGACTTATTGTGCTTTACCTTGTCACAGTTAAATTCTGTTGATTTTTCGAAGTTCATTTTGAATTTCTGTCGTGAAATGCAAGAGTTGGAATATTTCAGTAGTGTTTTGTTGTGCTTTACCTTGTCACAGTTACATTGTATTGATTTTCATAGTTCATTTTGAATTTCTTTCATTGAAATGCAAGAGTTGGAATATTTCAGTAGTGTTTTGTTGTGCTTTACCTTGTCATGAGGTTACGTGCGCGCGCACGTAACCTCGTCTAAATTAACCTTAAAAAAATGAAATAAAGCTATGTCGACTTTGCATGTCTCTCTCACTATGTATGCGCTGTCGCGGTGTGTAACCAATCACCAATCAATCTATTGTATATTGAGCAACCTCCGCTGTCTCTGATTGGCCCCTAAAAAATGGGTGTCGTATAAAAAACCAGCCTGGCTGAAAACGTGGAGTTTTCGTACTGCTCACTTTTTTGCAATGTGTAGGAATCAGTGGGGAATCCCCGCTCGTTGGGAAAGGTGCCAAGCAAAGGCTCTGTGTGTGATTCGTCTCTTTGTGTCTGTCGTCTCTGTGTGTTTTTTAAATTTTTGGGTCACCTACTGGAGACTCTGGGCGGGTGGACGCCCCCGAATATTTTCCCAAACGCATCTCTAAATTTAGCACTTGTTCACGGATGCTCACTGTCTCCAATCACTTTCCCAATAGTATCTATTCATTGTCTCATCTCAGTTTAGAAAATCTGAGCCAATTTCTACTTTTTCAAATTTAGGATCACTTGCATGAGACTCTGGGCGGGTGACGTGGCCACCTGCCTTGACAAATAAAGCCAAGACAGTCGAACCCAAACTCTCCAATCTGAAGACTGACTAAGAACCCCATTTTAAGCCAGTTAATTTCAACCATTCAGGCTGGTGGACTAAGACCCCAATTCTGAAATAGTGAACTTCAACTCTTCAGGCTGGTGGACTAAGACCCTAATACTGAGCTAGTGAATTTCAACCATTCAGGCTGGTGGACTTAGACCCCAACACTGAGCTAGTGGATTTCCACCATTCAGGCTGGTGGACTTAGACCCCAATACTGAGCTAGTGGATTTCCTCCATTCAGGCTGGTGGACTAAGACCCCAATATTGAGCTAGTGAATTTCCACCATTCAGGCTGGTGGACTAAGACCCCCATTCTAAGCTAGTGAATTTCCACCGTTCAGGCTGGTGGACTGGGACCCCAATACTGAGCTAGTGGATTTCCACCATTCAGGCTTTTGAACTAAGACCCCAATTTTCCAACTCTTGCATTTCATGACAGAAATTCAAAATGAACTTCGAAAAATCAAGAGAATGTAACTGTCAGAAGGTAAAGCACAATAAGTCACTACTGAAATATTCCAACTCTTGCATTTCACGACAGAAATTCAAAATGAAATTTGAAAAATTAAAGAGAATGTAACTGTGATAAGGTTAAGCACAACAAAACACTACTGAAATACTCCAACTCTTGCATTTCAATGAAAGAAATTCAAAATTAACTATGAAAATCAACAGAATGTAACTGTGAAAAGGTAAAGCACAACAAAACACTACTAAAATATTCCAACTCTTGCATTTCACGACAGAAATTCAAAATGAACTTCGAAAAATCATGAGAATGTAACTGTGAGAAGGTAAAGCACAACAAGTCACTACTGAAATATTCCAACTCTTGCACTTCAATAAAAGAAATACGATAAGAACTCTGAAAATCAACAGACTGTAACTTTGACAAGGTAAAGAACAACGAAATACTACAGAAATATTCCAAATCTTGGATTTCGTGACATATATTCAAAAAGAACTTCTAACAATCAAGAGGATGTTACTGAGACAAGGTAAAGCGCAGCAAGTCACAACTGAAATATTCCAATTCTTGCATTTCAATCAACGAAATTCCAAATGAACTATGAAAATCAACAGAATGTAACTGTGACAAGGTAAAGCACAACAAAACACTACTGAAATATTCCAACTCTTGCATTTTACGACAGAAATTCAAAATGAACTTCGAAAAATCAAGAGAATGTAACTGTGACAAGGTAAAGCACAACAAGTCACTACTTAAATATTCCAACTCTTGCATTTTACGACAGAAATTCAAAATGAACTTCGAAAAATCAAGAGAATGTAACTGTGACAAGGTAAAGCACAACAAGTCACTACTGAAATATTCCAACTCTTGCATTTCACGACAGAAATTCAAAATGAACTTTGAAAAATCATGAGAATGTAACTGTGACAAGGTAAACCACGACAAGACACTTCTGAAATATTCCAATTCTTGCATTTCACGATAGAAATTCAAAATGAACTTTGAAAAATTAAGAAAATGTAACTGTGACAAGGTAAAGCACAAGAAAAAACTACTGAAATATTCCAACTCTTGCATTTCAATGACAGAAATTCAAAATGAAATATGAAAATCCATAGAATGTAACTGTGACAAGGTAAAGCACAACAAAACACTACCGAAATATTCCAACTCTTGCATTTCACGACAGAAATTCAAAATGAACTTCGAAAAATCAAGAGAATGTAACTGTGACAAGGTAAAGCACACCAAGTCACTACTGAAATATTCCAACTCTTGCATTTCAATGAAAGAAATTCAAAATGAACTATGAAAATCAATAGAATGTAACTGTGACAAGGTAAAGCACAACAAAACACTACTGAAATATTCCAACTCTTGCATTTCACGACATAAATTCAAAATGAACTTTGAAAAATCATGAGAATGTAACTGTGAGAAGGTAAACCACAACAAGTCACTACTGAAATATTCCAACTCTTGCATTTCAATGAAAGAAATCCAAAATGAACTATGAAAATCAACAGAATGTAACTGTGACAAGGTAAAGCACAACAAATCACTGCTGAAATATTCCAACTCTTGCATTTTACAACAGAAATTCAAAATGAACTTCGAAAAATAAAGAGAATGTAACTGTGACAAGTAGAGCACAACAAGTCAGTACTGAAATACTCCAACTCTTGCATTTTACGACAGAAATACAAAATGAACTTCGAAAAATCAAGAGAATGTAGCTGTGACAAGGTAAAGCACAACAAGTCACTACTGAAATATTCCAACTCTTGCATTTCACGAAAGAAATTCAAAATGAACTTTGAAAAATCATGAGAATGTATCTGTGACAAGGTAAACCACGACAAGACACTACTGAAATATTCCAACTCTTTCATTTCAACGAAAGAAATCCAAAATGAACTTTGAAAAATCATGAGAATGTAGCTGTGACAAGGTAAACTACGACAAGACACTACTGAAATATTCCAATTCTTGCATTTCAATGAAAGAAATTCAAAATTAACTATGAAAATCAACAGAATGTAACTGTGACAAGGTAAAGAACAACAAAACACTACTGAAATATTCCAACTCTTGCATTTCACGACAGAAATTCAAAATGAACTTCGAAAAATCAAGAGACTGTAACTGTGACAAGGTAAAGCACACCAAGTCACTACTGAAATATTCCAATTCTTGCACTTCGCGAAAGAAATTCAAAATGAACTTTGAAAAATTAAGAGAATGTAACTGTGACAAGGTAAAGCACAACACAACACTACTGAAATATTCCAACTCTTGCATTTCAATGAAAGAAATTCCAAATGAACTATGAAAATCAACAGAATGTAACTCTGACAAGGTCAAGCACAACAAAACACTACTGAAATATTCCAACTCTTGCATTTTACGACAGAAATTCAAAATGAACTTCGAAAAATCAAGAGAATGTAACTGTGACAAGGTAAAGCACAACAAGTCACTACTGAAATATTCCAACTCTTGCATTTCACGACAGAAATTCAAAATGAACTTTGAAAAATCATGAGAATGTAGCTGTGACAAGGTAAACCACGACAAGACACTACTGAAATATTCCAATTCTTGCATTTCACGAAAGAAATTCAAAATGAACTTTGAAAAATTAAGAGAATGTAACTGTGACAAGGTAAAGCACAACAAAAACTACTGAAATATTCCAACTCTTGCATTTCAATGAAAGAAATTCAAAATGAACTATGAAAATCCACAGAATGTAACTGTGACAAGGTAAAGCACAACAAAAAACTACTGAAATATTCCAATTCTTGCATTTCACGAAAGAAATTCAAAATGAACTTTGAAAAATTAAGAGAATGTAACTCTGACAAGGTAAAGCACAACAAAACACTACTGAAATATTCCACCTTTTGCATTTCAACGAAATAAATTCAAAATTAACTATGAAAGTCAACAGAATGTAACTGTGACAAGGTAGAGCACAACAAAACCCTACTGAAATATTCCAACTCTTGCATTTCACTAAAGAAATTCAAAATGAACTTCTAAAAATCAAGAGAATGTAACTGTGACAAGGTAACGCACAACAAGTCACTACTGAAATATTCCAACTCTTGCATTTCACGACAGAAATTCAAAATGAACTTTGAAAAATCATGAAAATGTAGCTGTGACAAGGTAAACCACGACAAGACACTACTGAAATCTTCCAATTCTTGCATTTCACGAAAGAAATTCAAAATGAACTTTGAAAAATTAAGAGAATGTAACTGTGACAAGGTAAAGCACAACAAGTCACTACTGAAATATTCCAATTCTTGCACTTCGCGAAAGAAATTCAAAATGAACTTTGAAAAATTAAGAGAATGTAACTGTGACAAGGTAAAGCACAACACAACACTACTGAAATATTCCAACTCTTGCATTTCAATGAAAGAAATTCAAAATGAACTATGAAAATCAACAGAATGTAACTCTGACAAGGTCAAGCACAACAAAACACTACTGAAATATTCCAACTCTTGCATTTTACGACAGAAATTCAAAATGAACTTCGAAAAATCAAGAGAATGTAACTGTGACAAGGTAAAGCACAACAAGTCACTACTGAAATATTCCAACTCTTGCATTTCACGACAGAAATTCAAAATGAACTTTGAAAAATCATGAGAATGTAGCTGTGACAAGGTAAACCACGACAAGACACTACTGAAATATTCCAATTCTTGCATTTCACGAAAGAAATTCAAAATGAACTTTGAAAAATTGAGAGAATGTAACTGTGACAAGGTAAAGCACAACAAAACACTACTGACATATTCCAACTCTTGCATTTCAATGAAACAAATTCAAAATGAGCTATGAAAATCAACAGAATGTAACTATGACAAGGTAAAGCACAACAAGACACTACTGAAATATTCCAATTCTAGCATTTCAAGAAAGAAATTCAAAATAAACTTTGAAAAATTAAGAGAATGTAACTGTGACAAGATAGAGCACAACAAAACACTTCTGAAATATTCCACCTTTTGCATTTCAATGAAAGAAATTCAAAATGAACTATGAAAGTCAACAGAATGTAACTGTGACAAGGTAGAGCACAACAAAACACTATTGAAATATTCCAACTCTTGCATTTCACGACAGAAATTCAAAATGAACTTCGGAAAATCAAGAGAATGTAGCTGTGACAAGGTAACGCACAACAAGTCACTACTGAAATATTCCAACTCTTGCATTTCACGACAGAAATTCAAAATGAACTTTGAAAAATCATGAAAATGTAGCTGTGACAAGGTAAACCACGACAAGACACTACTGAAATCTTCCAATTCTTGCATTTCACGAAAGAAATTCAAAATGAACTTTGAAAAATTAAGAGAATGTAACTGTGACAAGGTAAAGCACAACAAAAAACTACTGAAATATTCCAATTCTTGCATTTCACGAAAGAAATTCAAAATGAACTTTGAAAAATTAAGAGAATGTAACTGTGACAAGGTAAAGCACAACAAAAAACTACTGAAATATTCCAACTCTTGCATTTCAATGAAAGAAATTCAAAATGAAATATGAAAATCCATAGAATGTAACTGTGACAAGGTAAAGCACAACAAAACACTACTGAAATATTCCAACTCTTGCATTTCACGACAGAAATTCAAAATGAACTTCGAAAAATCAAGAGAATATAACTGTGACAAGGTAAAGCACACCAAGTCACTACTGAAATATTCCAACTCTTGCATTTCAACGAAAGAAATCCAAAATGAACTTTGAAAAATCATGAGAATGTAGCTGTGACAAGGTAAACCACGACAAGACACTACTGAAATATTCCAATTCTTGCACTTCTCGAAAGAAATTCAAAATGAACTTTGAAAAATTAAGAGAATGTAACTGTGACAAGGTAAAGCACAACACAACACTACTGAAATATTCCAACTCTTGCATTTCAATGAAAGAAATTCAAAATGAACTATGAAAATCAACAGAATGTAACTCTGACAAGGTCAAGCACAACAAAACACTACTGAAATATTCCAACTCTTGCATTTTACGACAGAAATTCAAAATAAACTTCGAAAAATCAAGAGAATGTAACTGTGACAAGGTAAAGCACAACAAGTCACTACTAAAATATTCCAACTCTTGCATTTTACGACAGAAATTCAAAATGAACTTCGAAAAATCAAGAGAATGTAACTGTGACAATGGAAAGCACAACAAATCACTACTGAAATATTCAAACTCTTGCATTTCACGACAGAAATTCAAGATGAACTTTGAAAAATCATGAAAATGTAGCTGTTACAAGGTAAACCACGACAAGACACTACTGAAATATTCCAATTCTTGCATTTCACGAAAGAAATTCAAAATGAACTTTGAAAAATTAAGAGAATGTAACTGTGACAAGGTAAAGCACAACAAAACACTACTGAAATATTCCAACTCTTGCATTTCAATGAAAGAAATTCAAAATGAACTATGAAAATCAACAGAATGTAACTGTGACAAGGTAAAGCACAACAAAACACTACTGAAATATTCCAACTCTTGCATTTCACGACAGAAATTCAAAATGAACTTCGAAAAGTCATGAGAATGTAACTGTGACAAGGTAAAGCACAACAATTCACTACTTAAATATTCCAACTCTTGCATTTCAATGAAAGAAATTCAAAATGAACTATGAAAATCAACAGAATGTAACTGTGACAAGGTAAAGCACAACAAAACACTACTGAAATATTCCAACTCTTGCATTTTACAACAGAAATTCAAAATGAACTTCGAAAAATCAAGAGAATGTAACTGTGACAAGGTAAAGCACAACAAGTCACTACCAAAATATTCCAACTCTTGCATTTTACGACAGAAATTCAAAATGAACTTCGAAAAATCAAGAGAATGTAACTATGACAAGGTAAAGCACAACATTTCACTACTGAAATATTCCAACTCTTGCATTTCACGACAGAAATTCAAAATGAACTTTGAAAAATCATGAGAATGTAGCTGTGACAAGGTAAACCACGACAAGACACTACTGAAATATTCCAATTCTTGCATTTCACGAAAGAAATTCAAAATGAACTTTGAAAAATTAAGAGAATGTAACTGTGACAAGGTAAAGCACAACAAAACACTACTGAAATATTCCAACTCTTGCATTTCAATGAAAGAAATTCAAAATGAACTATGAAAATCAACAGAATGTAACTGTGACAAGGTAAAGCACAACAAAGCACTACTGAAATATTCCAACTCTTGCATTTCACGACAGAAATTCAAAATGAACTTCGAAAAATCATGAGAATGTATCTTTGACAAGGTAAAGCACAACAAGTCACTACTGAAATATTCCAACTCTTGCATTTTAATGAAAGAAATCCAAAATGAACAATGAAAATCAACAGAATGTAACTGTGACAAGGTAGAGCACAACAAAACACTACTGAAATATTCCAACTTTTGCATTTCACTACAGAAATTCAAAATGAACTTCAAAAAATCAAGAGAATGTAGCTGTGACAAGGTAAACCACGACAAGGTACTACTGAAATATTCCAACTCTGTCATTTCACTACATAAATAAGAAAATAACTTGATATATAAAGAGTATGTAGCTTGGACAAGGTAAACCACGACAAGTAACTAATGAAATATTCCAACTCTTGCAGATCACGAAAGAAATCAAAAATTAGCTTCGAAATATTAAGAGACCTTAGCAGTGATGCGGTAAACACCGGCAAATCACTACTGAAATATTCCAACTCTTGCATTTTAATGAAAGAAATCCAAAATGAACTTTGAAACATCAAGAGAATGTAGCTGTGACGAGGAGAAGCATAACAAATCACTACTGAAATATTCCAATTCTTGCATTTCAATTAAAGAAATTCAAAATGAACTATGAAAATCCATAGAATGTAACTGTGACAAGGTAAAGCACAACAAAACACTACTGAAATATTCCAACTCTTGCATTTCACGACAGAAATTCAAAATGAACTTCGAAAAATCAAGAGAATGTAACTGTGACAAGGTAAAGCACAACAAGACACTACTGAAATATTTCAATTCTTGCACTTCGCGAAAGAAATTCAAAATGAACTTTGAAAAATTAAGAGAATGTAACTGTGACAAGGTAAAGCACAACACAACACTACTGAAATATTCCAACTCTTGCATTTCAATGAAAGAAATTCCAAATGAACTATGAAAATCAACAGAATGTAACTCTGACAAGGTCAAGCACAACAAAACACTACTGAAATATTCCAACTCTTGCATTTTACGACAGAAATTCAAAATGAACTTCGAAAAATCAAGAGAATGTAACTGTGACAAGGTAAAGCACAACAAGTCGCTACCGAAATATTCCAACTCTTGCATTTTACGACAGAAATTCAAAATGAACTTAAAAAAATCAAGAGAATGTAACTGTGACAAGGTAAAGCACAACAAGTCACTACTGAAATATTCCAACTCTTGCATTTCACGACAGAAATTCAAAATGAACTTAGAAAAATCATGAGAATGTAGCTGTGACAAGGTAAACCACGACAAGACACTACTGAAATATTCCAATTCTTGCATTTCACGAAAGAAATTCAAAATGAACTTTGAAAAATTAAGAGAATGTAACTGTGACAAGGTAAAGCACAACAAAACACTACTGAAATATTCCAACTCTTGCATTTCAATGAAAGAAATTCAAAATGAAATATGAAAATCAACAGAATGTAACTGTGACAAGGTAAAGCACAACAAAACACTACTAAAATATTCCAACTCTTGCATTTCACGACAGAAATTCAAAATGAACTTCGAAAAATCATGAGAATGTAACTGTGAGAAGGTAAAGCACAACAAGTCACTACTGAAATATTCCAACTCTTGCATTTCAATGAAAGAAATCCAAAATGAACTATGAAAATCCAGAGAATGTAACTGTGACAAGGTAATGCACAACAAAACACTACTGAAATATTCCAACTCTTGCATTTTACTACAGAAATTCAAAATGAACTTCGAAAAATAAAGAGAATGTAACTGTGACAAGGTAAAGCACAACAAGTCACTACTGAAATATTCCAACTCTTGTATTTCACGACAGAAATTCAAAATGAACTTAGAAAAATAATGAGAATGTAGCTGTGACAAGGTAAACCACGACAAAACACTACTGAAATACTCCAACTCTTGCATTTCACGAAAGAAATTCAAAATGAACTTTGAAAAATCAAGAAAATGTAACTTTGACAAGGTAAAACACAACAAGACACTACTGAAATATTCCAACTCTTGCATTTCAATGAAAGAAAATCAAAATAAACTTTAAAAAATAAACAGAATGTAACTGTGAAAAGGTAAAGCACAACAAAAAACTACTGAAATATTCCAACTCTTGCATTTCAATGAAAGAAATTCAAAATGAAATATGAAAATCCATAGAATGTAACTGTGACAAGGTAAAGCACAACAAAACTCTACCGAAATATTCCAACTCTTGCATTTCACGACAGAAATTCAAAATGAACTTCGAAAAATAAAGAGAATGTAACTGTGACAAGGTAAAGCACACCAAGTCACTACTGAAATATTCCAATTCTTGCATTTCAACGAAAGAAATTCAAAATGAACTTTGAAAAATTAAGAGAATGTAACTGTGACAAGGTAAAGCACAACAAACACTGCTGAAATATTCCAACTCTTGCATTTCAATGAAAGAAATTCAAAATGAACTATGAAAATCAACAGAATGTAACTGTGACAAGGTAAAGCACAACGAAACACTACTGAAATATTCCAACTCTTGCATTTTACGACAGAAATTCAAAATGAACTTCGAAAAATCAAGAGAATGTAACTGTGACAAGGTAAAGCACAACAAGTCGCTACCGAAATATTCCAACTCTTGCATTTTACGACAGAAATTCAAAATGAACTTCAAAAAATCAAGAGAATGTAACTGTGACAAGGGAAAGCACAACAAGTCACTACTGAAATATTCCAACTCTTGCATTTCACGACAAAAATTCAAAATGAACTTTGAAAAATCATGAGAATGTAGCTGTGACAAGGTAAACCACGACAAGACACTACTGAAATATTCCAATTCTTGCATTTCACGAAAGAAATTCAAAATGAACTTTGAAAAATTAAGAGAATGTAACTGTGACAAGGTAAAGCAAAACAAAACACTACTGAAATATTCCAACTCTTGCATTTCAATTAAAGAAATTCAAAATGAACTATTAAAATCAATAGAATGTAACTGTGACAAGGTAGAGCACAACAAAACACTACTGAAATATTCCAACTCTTGCATTTCACTACAGAAATTCAAAATGAACTTGGAAAAATCAAGAGAATGTAACTCTGACAAGGTAAAGCACAACAAGTCACTACTGAAATATTCCAACTCTTGCATTTCACGACAGAAATTACAAATGAACTTTGAAAAATCATGAAAATGTAGCTGTGACAAGGTAAACCATGACAAGACACTACTGAAATATTCCAATTCTTGCATTTCACGAAAGAAATTCAAAATGAACTTTGAAAAATTAAGAGAATGTAACTGTGACAAGGTAAAGCACAACAAAACACTACTGAAATATTCCAACTCTTGCATTTCAATGAAAGAAATTCAAAATGAACTATTAAAATCAACAGAATGTAACTGTGACAAGGTAAATACAACAAAACACTACTGACATATTCCAACTCTGGCATTTCACGACAGAAATTCAAAATGAACTTCGAAAAATCAAGGGACTGTAAATGTGACAAGGTACAGCACAACAAGTCACTACTGAAATATTCCAACTCTTGCATTTCAACGAAAGAAATTCAAAATGAACTTTGAAAAATTAAGAGAATGTAACTATGACAAGGTAAGCACAACAAAACACTACTGAAATATTCCAATTATTGCATTTCAATGAAGGAAATTCAAAATGAACTTTCTGAGTATTTTTGGTTTTCCCTTCCAAAATTGACCCTCCCCCCTCCCCTGCCCTCAGAAATGGGTGAACGAATGGCCGCTGAGCCTTCCCCTTGAGGCAGATCCCGTTTATTTTCGATTCTTAGTATTTTTGGTTTTCCCTCAAAAATTGACTCCCACACGCCCCTGCCCTCAGAAAGGGATGAAGTATGGGCCTCTGAGCCTTCCCCTTGAAGCAGACCCAGTTTATTTTCGATTCTGAGAATTTTGGTTTTTCCCTCCAAAATTGACACCCCCTCTCCCCTGCCCTCAGAAATGGAGGAAGGAGGGACCTCTGAGCCTTGCCCTTGAGGCAGATCCCATTTATTTTCGATTCTGAGCCTTTTTGGTTTTTCCTCCAAAATTGACCCTCCCCCTCCCCTGCCCTCAGAAATTGGGGAACGAAGGGCCTCTAAGTCTTGCCCTTGAAGCGGATCCTATTTATTTTCGATTCTGAGCATTTTTGGTTTTCCAACTAAAATTGCGCCTCCCCCCGCCCCGGACCGCCGACTAGGTGAACCACCGGGCCTCCAAACCTTGCCCTGGAAGCAGATCCTGGTTGTGTTATATTATGTGCTATTGTTGTTGTCTCTCCATACATTTCCCCCCCCACTCCCCCCCTCCTCTGTCCTCAGAAAAAGTGAGCCGAAGGGCCTCTGAGCCGTGCCCAGTAGTCCTATCCTTTTAGTTTTCGAGTATGAGTATGTGTTGGCGTAACTCGCAAATTGACCCTTGACGTTAAAAAATTATCCAATCACTAATTACCCCTTTTTGCAAATGTCAATCAATGAATTCCGATTGTAAAAGCTTGTTTAATCATGTTACCTAACCCACAGTACAGTAATTTGATATGCGTAACCTACTGCCAGGAACCAGTGGGGGGATCCTTGCTCGTAATTGCTAATCATCTTAGCCCTTTTATCCATCGTCAAGTACATGCTCCAAAAATATTTTATTCAGAGATTTCACGTTAAAAATTATCCAATCACTAATTACCCCTTTTTTTGCTTATGTCTATCAAACACCAAAGAACTTAATCTCACCAAACACGTCAAACTGTTTCCACAGACTTCAAAAATGGATTCAAAATGTCACTGTGTAATTAAAGAAATGCTACTTGTGTGTTATATAGGCAACATCAGAAAGGTAAAGCTAGGTCAAGTAACAAATTACCTGAGTTTACAACCCCTTCGGGGTTACCTTAACTGTTAATCAGTTTAATCCTTTTTTTCTCCACCGTCATACAATCCAATCACTAATTAGAATCATTCACACTCCTATTATTCAAAACCTTAATTAATATCGTTCATAGAGTCCAATTTGCGAATTCCTTATCCCTTTTTGCAAAAATGTCAAATACTCACTCTCTTTGAAAAACTAAACCAGACTATACCCACCATACCCATCGTGTAAAGCGAGCGGACTGGTTTCTAAGGCAACGGCCATTTCCGTGATCAATCAGAGATGTTTCTACTAACGGTACTCCATTAGGCAATAATAGATAAGAAACTAGATTGGATAATATGCCTTACCACGGACAGTCATCAATTGATACAGAGGGTACAAGACTTGTCAGACATGTTTTTCAAGGTTCAATAGCCAAAACTAGAGATCGTCACATTTACTTTTTAATGTATTAAAATGGGTGTTACCTCAGAAACCCGTCTGGTAGCCCATGCATCGTTCATAGTAATAGGTGACTGTCCTTGGTAAGCCAATGGATCAAACTCTCAAAACATGCTTGAGTAAATTATACGTTGCCAAGTTTTAAAAAAAACCTACTAACCAAGTTACTGTACATGGAGTAACCACCGCTCTCTCTGATTGACCCCAAAAAATTGGTGTTACCTCAGAAACCCGTCTGGTAAGGCATGTACCGTTCGTAGTAATAGGTGACTGACCCTGGTAAGCCATATATCCGTGAAACTCCACTGGCCATGTAGGCGTGAATGTAGGCGTGAAATCAGCACCTCTCTTACTACTTACATCAAATGTTCATACATTTGATGTATTTGATGTTCGTCAAATTTATTTGATGTTATTTGATGTTCATCAAATGTTCATACATTTGATGTATTATACATCAAATGTTAAAGTTTAATTTATTAGTTCTTTCTGAAGTTGTTCAAGACATATAGTTTCACTACAAACAAGATTTTTGATACTGCCCCCTTCCTTAACTGTAATTAAAAACCTACAGCCTACTGTGTAATTGGCGCTTAACTGAAAACGTATTATATTGCAAATATTATCTTTTCCAGTTCTTACAGCAGTGAAAATAAAAATTAAATTACAGAGAAATAAATTCTTGAACTGATGGATCTTTCAACAATTAATGTCATTATACATTAAATATTCAATTTGATGCTGTTTATACTTTTCAAGACTGTTCAAGACGTATATAGTTTTCAGTAAAGCGCCAATGACGCAGTAGGTTTTAGACTTTTACAGTGAGAGAAGGAGGCGATACCCAAACTCTTGTTTGTAGTGATTTTTGTTCGTTTCAAGCTTGATTTGCATATTCAACTTAAGTTTCATTCGTTTCAAGATTTATTATATTCATTTACTTTAATATCTATTGTTTGTTTGTTTGCATTGATTGTTTATTTAATTTGTGTTTTTTTTTTTAATTTTCATTTATACTTCAATAGAAAATATTTTTTTTAGTTTAAGCTTGATTTTCAGTTTGAGTTTTAACAGATATTTGAATCTGCTGAGCTTAAGTAATCAAATGTTCATCAAAGTATCAAAACTGGTATCAAGGTAACAATATCAAAGTGAAAAAATGGGTTTGTGTCAACCTCGGAGTTATTATTATCTGATGTTTGAAAATAATTCAATCTCAAAATTTTTATCGGATGGTTTTGAGGAAAAAGGGCGTGGGGGGGGGGGGTAATTGCCCTTCGATCTCTTTTGACTCTTTAAAAGTGAACTAGAATTTTCTATTTTCAATCAAATGAGCCCTCTCTGAAGCTTATACGAGCATTCCTTCTATAAGAACCATATATACCCCCTGGGTATAACTTACAACGCCTGTCCCTGGGCCCTGGGGGGTAGTGTCGACCCCGGAGTTTTAATACCTGATGTTTGAGCTATTTTTAACAAAATGGTCAGTTCTAATTCTTATCGGATGGGTTTATCCTTCCGATAAACCCAAAGGCGTGGAGGGCGGGAGGGACTTGTTGCCCTTCGATCTTTTTTTACTCTGAGAAAATGAACTAGAACTTTTAATTTCCATTCAAATGAGCTATCTTTGAAGTTTATACGAGCATTCCTTTCATAAGAACCATATACGGCCCCA
The DNA here is from genome assembly GCF_049724085.1 of Artemia sp. Qi Xiang Cuo. Classification (NCBI taxonomy): domain Eukaryota; kingdom Metazoa; phylum Arthropoda; class Branchiopoda; order Anostraca; family Artemiidae; genus Artemia; species Artemia sp. Qi Xiang Cuo. The sequence goes on along the minus strand of NC_142795.1, from coordinate 56,439,501 downwards.
GGACATAGCATACAATGCCTGCCCCCAGGCCCTGGGTGGTTGTGTCGACACGGGAGTTTTTTTTATCTTACCTTTGAACTATTTTTTACAAAATGGCTATCTCAAAATTTTTATGGGATGCATTTGGGGAAAAAGGGGCTTGGGGAGGGATAGTTGCCCTCTGGTCTCTTTTGGCTCTTAAAAACTGAACTAGAACTTTCAATTTAAAATCAAATGAGCCCTCTCTGAATTTTATACGAGTATCCCTTCCACAATAGCTATATATGCCTACCAGAAATAACTTACAACGCCTACCCCGGGCCCTGAATGATTATGTTGACCCCAGAGTTTTCGTTATATGATCTTTGAACCATTAAAAAAAATGGCTCTCTCAAAGCTCTTATCGGATGTGTTTGAGGAAAATATGGCATGGAGAGGGGGGGTAGTTGCCCTCCGATCTCTTTTGACTCTTAAAAAGTGAACGAGAACTTTCAATTTCCAATCATATGAGCCCTCTTCGAAGTTTATACGAGCATCCCTTCCATAAGAACTATATATGACCCCAGAGCATTGCTTACAACGTCTGCCTCCGGGCCCTGGGGGGTTTTGTTGACCCCGGAGTTTTCATAATATGATCCTTGAACTATTTTTAAAAAAATGGCTATCTCAAGGTTTGAGGAAAAAAAGGCACGGAGGGGGGGGGGGCTATTTGTCCTCCAATATTTTTGACTCTTTAAAAGTGAACCAGAATTTTTAATTTCCAATCAAATGAGCCCTCTCCGATGTTTATACGAGTATATATTTCATAAGAACCATATATGCCCCCAGAGCAAAACTTACAACATCTGCCCCGGGCCCTGGGGGATTACGTCGACACAGGAGTTTTTTTTTTATTTGACCCTTGAACTATTTTTAATGAAATGGCCGTACGTAAAGGAGTTTTTGGTATATGATCTTTGAACTATTTGTAACAAAATGGCTATCTCAATTTTTATCAGATGTATTTGGGGAAAAAGGGCTTGGGGGGGGAGGGGTAGTTGTTCTCCGATCACTTTCGACTCCTAAAAAGGGCACTAGAACTCTCGATTTCTAATCGAATGAGCCCCCTTTGAAGTTTATACGACGATCCCTTCTATATGAAGTGTCTCTGGGAAAAAATAAATCGCGTGTGGGGGGGGGGTGGCTATTCGCCCTCCGATCACTGTTGACTCTTAAAAAGCGAATTACAACTTTCAATTTCCAATCAAATGAACCCTCTATGAAGTTTATACGAGCATCCTTCCATACCTAACATATATGCCCCCAGGGCATAATTTACAACGCCTACCCCCGAGCCCTGTGGGGCTGTGTCGACACCGGAGTTTTTGTTATCTAAACTTTGAACTATTTTTAACAAAATGTCGATCTAAAAAAAATTCTGATGCTTTTAGGGCGTAGAGGGGGGGGGGGGGCTAGTTGCCCTCTGATCTCTTTTGACTCTTAAAAAGTGAACAAGAACTTTCAATTTCCAGTCACATGAGCACTCTCCAAAGTTTATAGGAGCATCCCTTCCGCAAGAACTATACATACCCCCAGAGCATTACTTACAACTCCTGCCTCCGGGTCCTGGGGGGTTGTGTCGACACAGGAGTTTTTCTTAACTGACCTTTGAACTATTTTTAATGAAATGGCTGTCTTAAAAATTTTATCGGATGGGTTTAGGGAGAAAAGGGTGTGGGAGGGGGAGGTAGTTGCCCTCGGATATCTTTTGACTCGAACTTTTGACTCGAAAAGTGAACTAGAACTTTCAATTTCCTATCAAATGAGCCCTCTGAAGTTTATATGAGCATCTCTTTCATAGGAACCCTATACACCCTCAGGACAACAATTACAACGCCTACCCCCGGGCCCTGGGGGGTTTTGTTGACACCGGTGTTTTTGTTATCTAATTTTTGAACAATTTTCAAAAAACTGGCTATCTCAAAATTTGTAGCTGATGGGCTTGGGAAAAAAGGGTGTGGTGGGGAGGGTTGCTAGTTGCCTTTAAATCTCTTGACTCTTAAAAAGTGAAGTAGAACTTTCAATTTCCAATCAAATGAGCCCTCTATGAAGTTTATACGAGCTGCCTTTCATAAGAACCATATATGCTTTTAGGGCATAACTTAGAACGCCTTCCCCCGGGCCCTGGGCTGTTGTATTGACACCGGAGCTTTTCTTATCCAACCTTTGAACTATTTCTAACAAAATACCTATCTCAAAATTTTCAGCAGATGGGTTTGGAAAAAGAAGGCGTGGGGGGGGGGGGCACTACTTGCCCTTGGATCTCTTTTGACTGTTAAAAAGTGAACTCAAACTTTCAATTTCCACTCAAATGAGCCCTCTCTGAAGTTTATACGAGCATCCCTTTCATAAGAACCATATATGCCCCAGGGCTTAGCTTACAAAGCTTGCCCCCGGGCCTGGGGGGGTTGTGTCGACACCTGAGTGTTTGTTATCTGACTTTTCAACAATTCTTAACTTAATGGCTAACTCAAAATTTTATCGGATACATTTGGGGAAAAAGGGGCGTGGGGGGGGCCAGTTGCCCTCCAATCTCTTTTGACTTTCAAAAACTGAAATAGAATTTTCAATTTTCAATCAAATGAGCCCTCTCTGAAGTTTTTACGAGCATCCCTTCCATAAGAACCATATATTCCCCCAAGACATAACTTAAAACGCCCGCCCTTGGGCCCTGTGGGTTGCGTCGACCCTTGAGTTTTCGTTATATGGCCTTTGAACTAATTTTAAAAAAATGGTTATCTCAAAGTTCTTATCGGATGGGTTTGAGGAAAAAAGGGCATTGCGTGGGGGGGGGGGGCTATTTACCCTCCGATTTCTTATGACTCTTAAAAAGTGAACTAGAACTTTCAATTTCCAATCAAATGAGCCCCCTGTGAAGTTTATACGAGCATCCTTTCCATAAGAGCCATATATGCCCCCAGGGTATAACTTACAACGCCTGCCCCCGGGCCCTGGGGCGTTGTGTCGACACCTGAGTTTTTGTTATATGTTACTTGAACTATTTTTAACAAAATTGCTATTTCAAAATTCTTATCGGATGCATTTGGGAAAAAAGGGCGTGGGGGGCTGGTTACACTCTGACATCTTTTGACGCTTAAAAAGTGAACTAGAACTCTCAATATCCAATCAAATGAGCCCTCTGAAGTTTTTACGAGCATTTCTTCCATAAGACCCATATATGCCCCCAGGGCATAACTTATAACTCTTGCCCTGAAGACTGTGGGGGGAGTGTCCTGCTGAAAGATATAATTTCCAAACTTTCAACTGTGTTGAACAAAATGGTTATCTCAAAATTTTGATTAGATGTGTTTGGGAAAATGGTGGGCGTGAAAGTGGTGTGAGTTGCCTTCCAATCACTTTCGACTTTTAAAAAGGGCACTAGTGATTTAAATTTTCAATCGAATGAGCCCTTTTTGAAGTTTCTACGACAACACTTTCTGTAAAAACCTTTTATGCCCCCAGAGCATAACTTACAACCCTTGCCCTGAGGGCTATGGGGTGGGTGTTATCCTCAAATATCTAATTTCCAGGAATGGGTATTAGTTGCCTTCCAATCACTTTTGACCCTTAAAAAGGGCACTAGAAATTTCGATTTCCAATTGAATGAGCCCCCTTTGAAGTTTATACGACGACCCCTTCCATATGACGTGCCTCTGGAAAAAAATAATAATGAATAATAAACATTGGAGTAGTATGGCCTTTACTATAGGCAACGCTACAGCGTTGCGTCTGATATGCGTTTTTTTTTTTTTTTTTTTTTTTTTTTTTTTTTTTTTTTTTGACGGCTGCTTCTCTCACAATTAATCCAGACCGTTTCAAGTAGTAATCCTCCTAACCTCGACGTAGACGTCTCGTGGAACGCTAAACATAAGAAATCAGGCTTTTCGGTTAGGCATCATCAATGCACTAAAAATGACCTCTTGTAGAGGAGATTTAAATTTTTTCCCTAAGTTATCAAACACAACTTACAACCTCACTAAAGGCATTTGGGGTCTTGTTCTTGTTACAGTAAAATGAAATTCTATACCTTACTCATGTATGAATCTGTCAATCTCTTGAAAAATCAAAGCTATTAAGTGTTAGAATTAAAATTTCTGTCCATGGGTGTTGCCATTTTGAAGTGACCGCATTTGTTAATTTAGCATGGTAATATCAAATCATCAAAAAATGTGAATGATTTCTAACTATAAACAGTTTAGAAGCTAACTAATTTTATCATTTAAACGTTAGACGATAAAATTAGTACTAAAAGCCTAATAAGCAAGCTTAAAAGTCAATTAGAGTTTTTATGCTTTTTCTTCACAATAATGCACTCAAGTAATACCAGGTAATACAGGTAAATTCATGCATAAAAGTACATAGCACACGATACCATATTTCATATAAATGAGCCACTAATGAACCCGCAGAAAATTTTCTAATAAGAATCTCTAAGGAATTATTGACCAAAGCTTGAAACATTTGTTTGAGAACAAATTTGACTACGTGTAGTCTCGTAATAAACTTACCTCTTGTCTGAGGTTATTGCCTTTGAAAACGATGCAGGTAATAAATCCCAAATGGATTACAGTTTCTCATGTGATGAACTTCTGTCAATTAAGTAAAAGAAAGGATAAAGGTTACATTTCTCATGGTAAGGCAACAAACGTTTTGACTTCTACTATTTGACCAGAAATGTCTCATTTTTTTGCGGTGAAGGGGGGGGGGTACTTGCCTCCCTGAATCCGCTGCAGGGTCCGAAGAATTACAACCATTTACCCTTAGTTTTGCTTTAATTTTCATCTAATTTTCCTTTCTTTTGTTTTAAATCGAAACCGTGTCCCCCTAAAATGTCAGGCTTTCCCCGAGAAAATGTATGCGGATTTGACCCACCCTTTTTTGTGTTTTAACCCAACCTTTTCCAAATATGAGTCATCCAAAATTAATCTGTACTTGCGTGTATGCTATGGATAGCAGTTAATATACACATTTAATAGCAGCTCCATTTGGGAAACTTGATGCAAAAAGGTGTTGTTATGCTGTAAGTAGAATCTAGAAAATAAAAAAATCTGCTAATTTTCTTACTAAAAACTTGAAGTCTGGAACTTCCGATGTGCAGTGTAATTGGCCTCTAGTTAAAGATTTACATCTTTTTAGGACTTATTTTGGTGTACAAGATTTACTTGGAGAGATCTTTGGACTGCAGTATATCGGAAACCACGTGGGTGGGAATCTCCATAGAACTAGATTTTCGACTCATTTAAAAATATAATAATAAATAAAGGGTATAACCTAATACGATTCATGTTCTCGTAATTCATTTTTTGAAATTAAAGGGCCTCTAAATTCTGACATTTTTAAACTTACGTCTCTATTCCCATGTTCAAATTAAACCTGGCCATGTCAATCAAACAGTTCGTGGTAACGAACTGCAAGTAAGGAGCGACCCGGCTCAATGGTAACCGACACTCTAGAAAACGGTATTTTGATACAAATAGGTAGGCCTACATCAAAAGAATCAGATTTTAATGCTGATTTCAAATATATAAGTTTCTATGTGGTTTCTATGTGGGAGGATCTTTCCATTAAGGAAGTTTTCATGGGAGAAGGGACATTGCTATGAAGGGGACGCCGGACTTCCCAGCATTATTTAAAAAAGATCAGAAATTAAATATAAAAAACAAGTTTTTCAACTGCAACAGCAGCAACATCAAAACTTTAAACGAACAGAAAATATTACATATATGATTAAGTTCACCCCTTGTCATTACCTCGCTCTTTAAGTCAAAGATTTTTTAGTACTTTCATAAGAGCTATTTATTCTAATTAACGGCCTTTGTGATTAAGCGGTCATTTCTAAAGAATTGGAACAAAATTCGAACTTTCGCCTACAGAGCAAGGTATTGACTAGGCGGCAAACCCTCTAATATACGTATTAAAAATATATGAATATAAAAGTTCGTTACGTAAGTTAATTCGTAAGTTACGTATATTTATTAATAATAAAAACGTTCGTAAATAAAATCAAACAAGTTTCGAGAAAGCCATTTAACCAATTAAAAGTAAATTAATATGCAAATTTTGTTTTAATTATTCATGTACGGTGAACCAAGATCAAAACCTGCATTTATTCAAAAACGTTCAAAAATTGAATAAAAAAAACAAGTTTTGTTAACTGAAAGTAAGGAGCGACATTAAAACTTAAAAGGAACAGAAATTATTTCGTATTATGAAAGGGACTGTCCCCTCCTCAGCGCCTCCCTCTTTAAGCTAAAGTTTGACTTTCTCACAAATCTGTTTTTTTTAAACAATGAAAAACTTTAGCGTAAAGAGCGAGGCGTTGAGGAGGGGACAGCCCCTTTCATATACGGAATAATTTCTGTTCGTTTTAAGTTTTAATGTCGCTCCTTACTTTCAGTTAAAAAAACTTGTTTCTTTTTTATTTAATACGTATCCAGGAACCATATTGGCTCATAATGAATCTCAAATCTTTAGCAGACATTTCTTCTTTTTTTTTCTACACAATTCGCACATTCTTTGTTTTATTTCCGAGATTAATTTTTTTTCAGCATTGTAAATATGGGGGGGGGGGTGCTTCAAGGTGGCACACGTGCCCCCGGGTGTAGTATCTATTGGGGTGCTATTTCGATAAATCTGTGTTTGTTCTTTATTTTCGTTTTTTTTTTTTTTTTGGTATTTGAATGCAGAAAAGCCGAAGGAATCTTGGGAGATCAAGTTGAAACTTACAGTGTTAGAGGGGCCAAGTGGATCTCGAATTTTGACTTAAGAGAGGGACTGGAGGGGAATCAATGCGCTATATGTATCCAGGTTATCAAAATACCATATTAACAATATCTTGGGAGGAGCTTGAGGGATAGAGCTGATACTTCCATTGTCTGGAGGGGTGCACAGAGACTTAAGGGGAGGGGACAAAGGGGGGAGAAATCGGTTGTCTTAGATCAACCTAAAGCGCTAAAAGCTCCCATGGGACTTATTATCTACCCAGAGTGGGTAAGGAGACAAATCAGAACACTATGGGTGTTCAGTTTATATGAATCAGGTATCTGCAATATCTTGGGAGCGGCTTGTGGAATCTATTGGAAACTTGCAGGGATCATTAGGGGGGGGGTAAAGTGTACTTTAAAATTTCATGTTTGGGGCAGGAGATTAAAGGACCAGAAATTTTTGGTCTCCAAAATACAATTTGACGCTTAAAAGGGCCAATTATCTACTAGAACAAAGGAGGTACCCTTGGTCAAACAAATGAAGACTCTAAAAAAAAAGTCGCATCAATGATGAGAGATTATCTGGATTTTTTTTTCTTCCAATGGCTTGAAACTTACAAGGCATATATATTATGGGAGAAAAATGAATTTGCAATCCTGTACCAGTAGCACCATTATCCCCGTTCAACACTCGTATATTCGCTCTTCACATGAAATGGTCACTACCGTTACAATTACCCCCCCCCCCCAATGGGGCCAAATACAGTCCTATATAATGTTTGTATTCATTTTTTATCATTGCTGCAACAATTAATCTATTCTTTATTAACCGAACAATCTACTCTGTTATGTACTCTGTAGTACTAAGTTGCTGTGAAAATGAGGACAGTTTGATAGATATAGTATTAGTATTTACCATTTTTTATGAAAGTAAATTGTTATCTAAACTATAATGTGAAGTATTAGTAATAAGACAGCCATTTTGTTCGGCATAGTTGAAAGGTCCAATGACTATGCCATCTGGGGATGACCTCCCCCCTCACAGGCTTTGGGGCAAGGGCTGGAAGTTATGCAATCCGTACATTGTTTACATAACGTATATGTTATTGAGAAAGGTAGTAGATACACACGCAGTAGATGAATTATTTGTATCCATATTGTCTAAAGGATGTCAATGCACTATCCCGGGAAAAACTCAGGGTATTACGATGGACCTTCAGAGCATTTTTTAGGGATGCTAAACTAAATCAAAACACACTATATGCATCCAATTTTATCGAAAGAGCATATCTGCAATATCTCCGAAATGGCTAAAGATTAAAATTGTCGGGGCAGCTTCAATAAGAAATTGAACTAAATCAAAATGCACTATATGCATCCAAGGTTGTCAAAAGGGTGTATCTGAGATATCTCAGGAAAGGCTAAGGGAATTAAGTTGAAGCTTTCAGGGCATGTGGAGGGGAAGCGCTTATTAACATTTGTCCATACTCAAAGTTGTAACATAATGGGGTTGAGAATCCCAGAGATTGTGCAGATTTTCAACTCATATATGTGAATATTTTCCCCCGCATCCATCAATCCAAAGTATTATGGTACAAATATTGTAAAAAATTGTTGCAAATTTTGCCCAGCATATATAGGCTGTATAAAAAGCCAAAATTTGGATTCTTATAGAGAAAAACCGAAAAGTTTTAAAAATATTCGTTTCTTAACCAATGAAGATTACGTCGATTAGGAACGGACAGAAATTAATTTTTAAACAAAGGCAATTATTCAAAGAAAAATTAGGAGCTACGTTAAACCAAAGAAGAGCAGAAATGAGGTCAAATAATTTTTCAAACGTAATACTACCATAAATCACTATCAATAAATAAATGAAACCCAAAACAAACATAAATTATAATAGATAACCAAGTCAAACTCGAAATGAGCAGAAACTACCATTAAGAAAGGTATGACTAACGCCCCCCGTGCCTCCTAAAGACCCGGACAAAATTTTCACTTTAAACTTAAGACGAAAACCCCACAAAAAAGTTTTGGGCTACTGTCCCATCAAAGCCCCTTGCCCTGTAATGTAAATCAGTATTTAGCAAAAACATGCGGCTCAAAATACATCCCTTGGATATAGTTTTTGCTGTCGATTTATTTCTGAAAATTTCACTTTTATCACACAAAATTTGCCCAACGGCATCAAATGTCTTTTTTCTTTTGGAGACGGAAAAGGTGGAGAGAGATGCACTTGTATTTGCCCTAAGTTGCCTTAATTTAGTCCCTAGATTCACTTTTCAAAGTTTCATTCACATAACTAAACTAATTTCTATCATAATGAATCCTTCATCTAGAATTTCCCCGGGATTTATACTGAATCAGCACTAGCTCGTTTCCGCATCGAGTCAGGACGTAAAATTCTGTCACGAAATTTCCCATCGAGGCTTGTGATGTCCACCTTGCCTGTTTCACCTCGTGCCGGAACGGCAGGTGAATGTGATATTCTATGCTATTTAGGAAAGATTGTCGTAATAGGAGAAGCACTACCCCCCTCCCCCCGGAACCAATATTAAAGGTGTGAAAAAAAGTATTAGATATCACTTTCTTCCTTACCCCCCCCCCCTTCCAAAAAATCACTATATGTATCTGAAAGTTCAATGAGTTAGAATATTTGGGCCTTAAAATTCATTCTTTCTATCGGGTATTAAATTCACTCACTCCTCTCCGCCGACGTCACACGCTGCTGAGAACTCGAAAGAAAGGAAATCCAACAAAAAAAAAAAAAAAAAAAACTCCCACGCAGACAATTCTCTTCCCGAAATAGCCCCCCACCCTGCGGAAAAGCTGTCCTCAGTGGTAAATCCTTCCTTGGAAAATTTCCTGCATGTGTAAAATAACGATCATATTTTCGAGTTTAAGTATATTGAAAAATTAGGTCAGGATTATTAACTTACCCGTCGGGCGTTGTTAGATAATTAATCAAAAAAACTTTTTCCACAAAATAAATTTTTCAAAAAAAGTAAAGAACTCCATTAAACCAAAAATGAAAAAAAATAGAATCAAATAATTTACAAAGAATACAACTACCACAAATCAATATCAATAAATAAATGAAACCCAAAACTTTCTAAGAGCCAGAATATAATTTGTACTTTACTGAAAAAAAATCAAATGAATTTACTGAAAAAAGTGTGAATTGTCAGTTTAATATACATATGCTGATATTTATTCCTTAAAATCTTAATTAATTTTGGTTTTCTTAAAGTTATAAGTGAACCCTATGCTTTCTTTTAGAAAGCATAGGGATTAGAACCCTACTCAGATTAATTTCTGCTTGTTTTGAGTTTGACTTTTTTTTTTATTTCTGTTTGTTTTGAGTTTCATTTATTTTTTGGTGTGGTTATTTTATACGGGGAGATTTTTACATTGGGAGGGTTTTTCCTGGAGGGCTGTCCCCTCCTCAACACCCCGCTATTTACTCTAAAGTTTGGCTCTTTGTCACAACTCTACTTTTTAAACTAATAAAAAACTTTAGCGTAAAAAGCGGGGCGTTGAGGAGGGGACAGCTACTTTCATATTCGGAATAATTTCCTTTCGTTTTAAGTTTTAATGTCACTCCTTACTTTCAGTTATAAAAACTTGTTTTTTTTATTTAATAAACAATACAGAACTGATGTTCATTTATTAAAGAACATATGCTGTAGAATTGAGAAGAAAGTAACTGCAAATAAATAAATTGTAGATTTTTTAAATAATGAGGAAATTATAAATGCCCCTATACAATACAGCCGGGCTCTTCAGTTGCGGTCACTATTATACTCTGACAAAAAAAATAATGAGTTTATTTTACAGATAAAGAAAACACCTCCTCATCTTAAAGGGGCGACAGCTTCTAAAGAGGAAACAGAGCCAACGCAGCTTGTTTACCTGGAGCCCTTCAAGTCTCAACCCAAAATTGTGTTTTCAGCTGAAGTTGGGAAATCAGTCTCGGAAGACTTCAAGGTTGTAAATACCAAAGGATCTGAACAACAAGTAAGTTCTAATTGGCGGATTATGAAACACACTTGAAACAGGTGCTTGTGACTGTTTCATAAAAAAAAATCTCATTCATCACTGAAAAAGAAAAAGAAGTATGTTTTTCAAAGAATGTGCGCAATGCCTATCCCTCTGGAAAAAAGTTGTCCTTCTGGAAAAAATAAATATTTTTACTTTTATAACTTTAATAAATCAAATAATATTAACATTTTGATTACTCAATATCAGTATATGTATATTAAACTGACAATGCACATTCATTTGTATTTTTTTAGTAAAGTGCAAATTTTGTTCTGGCCTTGGGAAGGCATAGGGGTTTTGCGCCCAACTTATGTTAATTTCTGCTCGTTTTGAGATTATTTATTGTAATTTCTGTTCGTTTTGGGTACTCAAGCAGAAAATAATATCAATTGGGCTCAAAACCCCTATACCTGAATAACCCCTATGACAGAATAAAATTTTCACTTTACTGAAAAAAGAAAAATGTTTTTACTTTTATAACTTTAATAAATCAAATAATGTCAACATTTTGATTGCTAAATATCAGTATATGTATATTAAACTGACAATGCACATTCATTTGTATTTTTTTCAGTAAAGTGCAAATTTTGTTCTGGCCTTGGGAAGGCATAGGAGTTTTGAGCCCAACTGATGTTAATTTCTAATCGTTTGAGTTCGACTCGTTTATTTATTGTAATTTCTGTTCGTTTTGGGTTTCATTTATTTATCGATGCTGATTTGTGGTAGTTTCACGCTTGGTAGATTATTTGATTTATTTTTGCTCTTTTTTGTTCAATGGAGTTCTTTACTTTTCTTTGAAAAACTTTTTTTTTTGTAGAAAAAGCTTTTTAATTAATTTTTGTTCGTTTTATATTGATATAGTCTTTTCAGAGAAAAAGAAAATAATACTTTAAATCTTTTTGTTTTTTAAGACTTTTTAGTTTGGCCTGCTATTTGTATGCTGGAGAAAAATTTTCAGCAATTTTTAACAACATAAACCCTTTTAAAAATCCGGACACAAATAGTACTGTTTAATTTAGTTTCATACCTGCTCTAGTTGACCTGAAATTGAAAACTTGATACCATTCGCAAAAAAATCTGTTTACTTTCTTTGATAGCTTGGATACACTTACGCTATTTTGATTTGGTTAAATTTTAAGAGCAGAAGTATCCCCGAAAGTTTGAATATAATACCCTCAGTCGTTCTTGGGATACTGTTGAGATGCATTTTTGGGAATTAGCATTATCGCAGTGCACATTTAGTTTTTAAACATAATGGGCAAATGGGAGGGTGGGAGTGGAAGGGGGACTAGTTGCCCTCCAATCACTTTCGACTATTAAAAAGGGCATCAACCCTTTCTATTTTCAATCAAATGAGCCCTTTTCGAAGTTCCCACGACAACTCCTTCGATACGAAGTGCCCTGGTCTAAACAACAACAACAAAAATTATATATTATACCCACATCGATCTTTACTATAAAAATGTCAAGCCTTCCAATCACTTTCGATTATTAAAAAAGGCACTAGGCCTTTCAATTTCCAATCGAATGAGCACTTTTAAAAACGAAAAAGGGTTCTAATAGTACTTTTAATGTCCCCAGGGAAAAAACTACAACCCTTAACCTGAGGCCCTTTTTAAATATCTAGTCTGCAGAATTTTCTCTTGTGCTGAAAACATTACTATCTTCCAGCTTTGATTAAAGATGTGTGGAGAACTAGTGGGCGTTAGAGGGAGGTTAATTCCAATCACTTTCGACTATTACAAAGGGCACTAGCCCTCTCAATTTCGAATTGAATGAGCCCGTTTTGAAGTTTTACGATAACTATCTATAAAATCTTATATGCCCCCTGGGCATAAACTACAACCTTTGCCTTTGGGGCTCTCGGGGGTTGGTCATCGTTAAATACATAAGTAGAGGTGACCCTATTGATCGTGTCACCCACCCCTGCTGCCACCTACAACTTTTTTTGCACCCCAAATAAGGGCATAGAGTCATTAGGGAGAACACGTGGTTAATGGGGTCAATGACCTCTTTTTCCAAGGTCGATTTATTTGATGTTTCCGTGTGTAATAACTCCGGGGCAAAGGTTGCACATGCGCATTGAATTCTAACAGGAACAATGTTATTGATCTAGGACTCGAAGGGGAAGTGAATTTCCGAGAACTTGATTGCGTACTCGAGGGGGAAGTGAATTTCCGAGAACTTGATTGCGTAATCGAAGGGGAAGTGGATTTCCGAGAACTTGATTGCGTAATCGAAGGGGAAATGGATTTCCGAGAACTTGATTGCGTAATCGAGGGGAAGTGGTTAGGCTAGCGAATCAGGCTCAGTCTAGAGTTGGCAGTCAGAGTGAAAGGATTGAAAAATGAATGAATTTGAGAAAGAGAGAATTAGATCAAATCTAGTGTTTATGGAAAAACATTTGATTTTAGATGATGATTTTCTCGAGTTATCTCTTAAACGCAGGATATTCTCTTGTCGGGGAACACTTGACAATATAATGAGGAGTGATTCTCCCCCATTGGACTATTGTATGAAACTTTTAAAATGTGATTCAAATGCTTATAGTCAATTTATTGATATATTGATCACGACACGGCAAAATGATATTGTGGATATACTTTTGAAAACATTGCCAATGGATTCAATGTAGATGGCTCCCCCCATCATTCGAAAGAGGTAACGTTACAGAGCTACTCCTCTCTCCCACCATTTCCATCTCCTTGAATTTATTGAACGACGAGGATCAGTTTCGTCTTAGTGGGGAGGGAGGTGACATTGGAAACCGAAAAATGTTCTATATATGTCCAATGTGCATGTACACTCTTGGCAGTTGGAATCAATGTGAGAATTGTACAATTATTGATGACTATAGTGAAAAGTGTAAATTATGTAATCCTTGTAAATTACATAGAGGCTATGCAGTACAAATTAAAGGATGTAATTCATGTCTTGAGGAGGTGTGTGACTCTCATCCTAGAGGGAATCTGTGCTCCAATTGTCACTATGATAAATGTGATCAGTGGGAGAATACTTACCCCGCTATGATTGGAAAGAATCCCAAACGTGATTTCAGTTTATTTCTACGAGATTAGTATCGTCGTGGATTTAAATTATTCTGGGAAGAGGAATCTGGTCTACGATTCAACTGTTGGAGTAACAAAACAATCTGGTTTCTACGTCATCGCTGTGACGACACTGCCTACTATGACCATAAACCAAGTGATTTTTATTTGGCAGTGACCGAATGTGATTCACCACTTGAAAACACTGTATGTGATATTGGTTCTAATAGACAGATTGAAACTCTTGAATTTCATAATATGAATGCAAATAGTATAATTGACTATACAAAAAGATATGACAAGAGTGAAGTTACATTGTACTGTAGAAAATGTGACCCTGACTTTGCAGTCAATCAAGATCAATATACAGTGAATCCAAATGATTTACCAGCATTAGTGGTTCAAGATAGTTGCCTATACACCGAAGATGAAGAAATCTAAAGTGAAAATTGAAAGACATTGTTGTATATATATATACATTTTATTAATAAACAAATTCACAAACATTTTTTAAGCACTTTACTCTTAGGGCACTGAAATCAATACTATATAGGTCTGAGAGGATATTTTCCACTAGAAAGTCATTCAGATGTGGATTGTCAACATAAATGTGGAGAAACTGCTTGTAAGTATAGCCACGACATCGGAACACAAAATATAGTAGTGCATGGAAGCCACAGCTCTTAATCGTTAGATCCTGTACCCTCTTTCGATTTTGAATAATAGTTTTCCCACTGCTCTCAATATAGTTGCTGATGTGGGGTGTGTAGAATCTATATGGTAGACCAAGAGGATCAAAAAATTCAATCGTCTTCATTGTTTGAAAGATGCACAGCCAATGACCCGTCAGCACAGTCGACGGACTTCTATTAACAATAATTAAGGTATTGTTGACACTTTGAATTTTTTTCAAGATAGTCCGAGGGCAGACAATAGGATTTGTACTGAGACATGTAGGGGTCCATATTAAATACATTGATTATTTGACTGGTGTTCATGGCGCCAAGTCTAGTAGAACACTGCCTTCGGGAGTGATTTCCCACTAGGTTTCATATTGGCTTAGTGAGATTAGTGCAATACTCTCTGCCAATAGGTCGGCAAATGTACACTCTAAACGCATACTCCCCGTACGTACTATACTCACATCCTGTGTACCCAACAAATCCAGTACAATGATACCATGTGTTTTAGCAAACATATCTTCGGTTATACCATTTTCAAATAGTTGCGAATCATGATCTAGGGTTTGCATGGTCAACTTGTACAATGTTCTATAGGATTTATCAAAAGATAGATTGTAGAGTGGGATGCCGTTTACTTTGCACACAAGAGATGAAAGTCCAAACATCTCGAATTTATGTGGACATTCAGTCCATGATCCTATTGCACTCGCGCTCTTTACAAAGGCCAAAGCCAATTTCGAGGGGATTTCGCCATTGATAAAGGATGAATCGGTGAAGGTGCGTGACCCCATTGCAATATGACGTTGATTGTTGATTGTATGAGGAACAAGCAGTTTAATATTGTTGCCATTGGCTCTCAGTTTTTCCACGGCCAAAGCAACAGAACTCATAACCTGCTGTTTGCGTACATGTAGTATTGCTGAGGTGAGGGAGAGACTTACATTGGGATGACCAGCAAGTTCTTTTCTCAATATGAAATTGGATGGTGCAAGCGTCAATTTTATATCCACTTTAACATTGGGCGGCAGCCATTGAGGTATATTAAATATTTCATTATATATTTTTCCAACTAGATGTAATTCACTAGTTGTAGCATTTTTAAGCGCATCTGTACTGTCAGTATTAGTAATATATTCATATCCATTGGAGGCGCCTCTCAGTTCATTGTATGACTTGGATGTCATCAGCATGAATTGGATATAGCTAGCATAGTTGGAGAGATTATTGCTTGTGCTCACCAACGTGCCATTGATGTAGACACTAATTTGACGAAATAAATTGTGTAGTATACAATTTTCATAGGATATTCCATCGCCTCGAATCGGCATTGAATTGTTAGTTTTCAAGACTTTCATTTGTAAATCTATAAATGTGGAAGACAATTCAATAACGTATTCTTCATTAGAATAAATTTGGAAGTGAAGATTATCAGAGAGGGGTTGCAGTTGATAAAATTACTCATAGTATCCATGCTTGACACTCACATCGATATTTTAGCATTGAATAGATTCAATGAGGCGGTGATTGAAGGTTGAGAATCCTTATGAGGTAGGTAGGACATTTTAGGAGAAGAAATCTAGTTTCGATCAAACAATTTTCTTCCTGGGACTTCTGGTTACACTACGTGTCGAATTTTTCCTTCTTTTCTTTGACAAAAGGGGTGTCTTACGTTTCCGTCCTGAGTAGAGACTGATGAGGGATGCATTGTTTCTTGGCCTTTTTAAGCCTTTACCATTCTGTTTTAATTTTTCGCCAAGGGTTCGCGCATTGGACCTAAGATTTTCCGAAGCACTTTTTTTTAAAATCGTTGCCAGAGCCCCAATCGTATAGTGTAGAGGATGCAAATTCTATCGCAGCCGGTCCAAGATATTTTCTAGCCAGTGGTAGTGAAGAGCGAAACAGCTTAGCAAACCAACTGCCAAGACCGTAGCCAGACATTGACGAGCGACCTTTATAGTAGTACATTCCATTGCCCTGTTGTCTGGGACCAAGAGTATTAACATAGCAGTCAATATCAGGACAAGTGAATACCACTTTTTTATTATACATCTTGCTGTTGAATGATGGGTCGAAAATGGCATGTAATCACAACCAACCCTTTTGAAAGTGCTATTGGATCGCCCAATTTAGTTCTTAGTGTTAACTGACAGAGTTCCAAATAGGAAGTGTTTACGGGGATATACTAAAGATGCTTTATATTGTAGTGGTGAATATGTTCTTGATTGGTTTTTCGTTCAAGAACTCGTAGGAGGGGGACATTTGAATTACCAACTCGAGATGTTTCCATAAATGAAGCATAGAGAAATATACAAGTGTCTGTGGAGAAGGCAGGCGGGTAGTCACCAAAAATGAAATTAGTGTTTCCCGCACTTCTACCGTTGATTATATTGAGCTTAAAGTCAAGAACATCCTTTAGGTTATCATTGAGAATAACCTTTTCACTGGCAATAGTTGAATTAATGTTTAATTTGCCCTCCTCCTTCGAATAGTTGAAATGAAAAGCTCCCTTTTTACGAGCGGAAATTCTTTTATTAATATAACTACATAAATCATTCATACAGGTGAGTTCCTCGTAGGGTAATTCAATATATGTATAATCCAACCAATTGATTTTTTGAATTTGTTCTTGATCACCTGGTGGTGGCGGCCAATCATAGGGTCTAATTTTTATTTCATATTTACGATCCTTTCTCAGTATGTCATATCTATTTTTGAGAATACAGTCAACAAGATCCACTTCATACTTTCCATCAAAATTAATGGTGGGAGAGAGTTTTGTCCAAAAATTAATTGTTCTAGTCAGATCATTGTAGAGAGGATCAGAAACATTGGACATGAAAGTCAAAGAGAAATCATTGGGCATTGTTAATATCTTCAGCACTGACCCAAGAATCATAATCCGAGTTGTATCCTAGCAAGCAAACAAGCAACTGTCTCTTACCAAGGCGTGTACGACTCTTTAATATCTTTTCAATTTGATAAATGTCACTAGTGTTTCTAACTTTTTTCAGTTCATATTCATAAAAACCACCGATAATTTCATCATACTTGGTGTCTAATAGTCGATATGTTATGGGTACAGTGTTCAGAATTTTAGAAACTTTGAAAAGTTCAATGCTCCATAAATAAATTTCTTTTTCAAAAATATTGGTGGTTCTATTATTTAGAACAGTATCACCAATATTGAATTTCTTCTTCTTTTTCTCTTTTTCACCCATTGAGTATTGCTTTAGAAAAGCATCAAATGTATTTTCATTGTAGTGAACATCCGTTGGTGTAGAGTTGGACAGAGATCAATGGGGTCGTTGATTATAAATCAACATGATTTTATAAAAATAATGAATAAAAGCCGGTTTATTTTTAAATGCGCAATATCTTGAAATTAATAGACGAATAGTTCTTATTAATCGTTCAGCCAATGCAGCCTTTATCGGACTGTGACTATGATAAAGTGTTGTATTATATTTCAAAAGAACCTTTTGCACATGGGGATTAACAAATTCACTGCCATGATCCGATTGAATTTTTCTATACGAATCCTGTTCAAGAATACTTTCAATGGCCCGAGAAACTTCAACACCTCTCTTTGATCGCAGTGGAATGGCAAATGCGTAGCGACTAACGACACTGATTGCCACTAGAATATATTTGTAGGGCGCATTGTGACGCCGTTGACGTGCGTCTAAAGTTAGAAGATCCATTTGCATTATATGGAGTGAGGAAAAGGCTTTAGTTTGTCGATATTGCTTACTGTGAATCCTGTGATTCCGATGCAGTGTGTAACTTGGTTCATTTTCTAGATACTCTTTTGCATTTTTCAATGTGGTGGTGTCGGACACAGCTTTGGAAAGCGTTTTGGGGGAACTTAAACTTCCCAGCTCGCCAAAATTTTCATAGACACCATTCAAAACTTCATCTATTTTGAGTGTAAACACGTAGTGTAATGTCTACTCCCCTGTTGCACACTGGTGGGCGAATCAATTTGTCTTTAATTTTGAATAGCAGCCACAGGTGTTGTAAAATCAGTGGTGCTGCTAGTATCTTCAAATACCAAATCTTCTTCTTCTTTTTTAAATGGTGTTGTTGGAGGACTATATTCTCTTAGTTTTTTTAGAATTTGCTTATTGCCAATAAGACTTTTAGGAAAGTTTGATACACACAGAAAGGTGTATAGATTATCGTCAAAGGATAAGAGTCCTTTACGATTCGCCACCATATCACAAATTAAATCAACTAGATTATAACTTTTTCCCTGAATTATAATTCGTTTCCCTGTGCTCTCGACTTGAACTTGATCGCCAGTTTCCAACATAAGATACGATAATACTCTTTTACTCTGTTCTCGATAGGTCAAAGGCAATAGGTTTCCAATTTTCAATACAATTGAATTCAAGTCCTTCTCCTTTGATGCTGCTGCAGAATCTTGAGGAGATGTCTCCTGTTTAGAACGATCAGTGACGGGCCTCTCAAGATAAGTCTTATGTTTGTCCACACGTCACAATGCATCTTGAAGTAAAAGAAGTGTTCTCTCATGTGCAATATTCTTATTGTTAAGGAATTTGATTAGATTTTCCTAAAAATGTTCGATGGGGGAGAGGACAAGTTCAAATGGTGTCAATTTATATGGTTTAGCCATCTAGAGAAAACTGTTTACAAGTCCTGCAATTATTTGTATTAAAAGTGTGAAAAAGCTACCGCCTGCTTGAAGGAGCCGTGTTCTTTTAAATTTTTTTAACTTTTTTTTAAAAGCCCAGGCGCGTACAATGGAACGATGTTGCTTTGTCTGTTGTCTAACACCTTCTGGCAGTTGAACATTACCCTCAGTTAATTTTAAACAAAGTTCAGATATTAGATTAATGAAATCATTGTCAACGCCATGTTTGAGTATAGCCTTCCTAAGCAATGGTTTTGAAGTGCTTAAAACGGAAAATAAATGCCGTTGTTCGTGTAGTTTCTTCAGTGTCATAATGGTGACTAATAGTCTTTTCTACTGTTCACCGGAAGATATACTGTAATTTCATTGTTGAAAATGTCGGTGACTACACGTAGATCCTCGGGCGTGCTCTGATTAAGATCCATCAAAATGTAACCGTAGGGCTTGATAGTCGCCTGAGTTTATGCTGACAACAGAATTTTTGGGGCTCCTGGATTGATTTGTTTATTGTGGGTTATTAGCGAGCTAGAATCACCAACGACTCGATAGATAATATAGACAGTGCAATTCAAAGCAAGGGTTCGCATACATTTGCTCTGATGAAACAGATTGTGTAGAACCAGAGTAACGGAAATGTGTTCATGATGGGAGCGAACAGTGAACAGTTGTAGCATTTCCTGTGAGAACTGTTCAATGGATTCAGCCAAATCATCAATGATTAGCCACGAGTTCGGTTCAATACTATTGAAAACATCAAGTCCTCGTATGAATTGTATTGGTATGGTTGTGGCACCAGCTTTTATTTTATCATAGGACTCCTGCCAAATACTATAGCAATAGTAGATTTTTTTCGGCTTTTACAAAAACATTTTATAGCAATTTTGAATTATTTTAGTTAAAAGTGTTGTTTTCCCCGACATTGATGGCCCACACAGAAACGATCTAAAGGGTGTTTTAAATTGATACATGCTGCTGCTGACAACAGTCTGACTACAACTAACTGTAAGTCATATGTGCTCAATGAATAAGTAGTAATTTTCCCCATAGATCTATTCAAGAACAACAAAAAAAACAATATTTCATGGCAGCATTTATTTCGACACTGCATGAAAACAAATATTTGCAGTCAACATGAACAACGATAAAAATAATAACACAAGAACAGTTGACAAAATTTCATGGTCAACATGAAAACTTGTTCAACATGAACTGCAACGATAACACTTTATAATAAAGTACTTTTTGTCCATTAGCAGCACTTTTTGTATTTAAACACTTTTATGTACAACACTTTTTGTCCAGCAGCTTAATCACTTGTCTCTAAAAAAATTTTTTTCTTTAAAAACTATTAGAACCAACAAGTCAGCCACACCAAAATAACCCACCTGATAACAATAGCACCGTTTAACTTTATTAATTTCAAGGTGTGGGTCCCCCCCCCCCAGAGCCTTGGGGCCGAAGGCCGGCCGGCCATGGGCGGGACCCCCCTCCCCTGGGTGGCCGTGGGAAGGGAACCCCTTCCCCCGGGGGCCGCGGGAGTGAAATAGAATATTTGTCGTCACGGCGCTGGGGTAGTTGAGGGTGAGTTAGTGCTTGGGTTAGATGTACAGGTTGAGGAGGGGAGGGTAGTTGGTTAGGTTAATTTATCCAGACCAAGTTGATTGCGATAGTCAATGCATTCAACTCGGTCTGAAATACGGTAGTGACCGTGGGGTAGGACACTCACACCGTTCTCGAGCAGATAGACCTTGTCGGATATACATGACATTGCATTCTTCTCCACTCTCACAGTATAATTTCTATACTGTAGAGAGCGAATTGCAAGCACTTTTGCTCTTGGCACTCGGCTACTTTCTACACAGTCTCTGTACACGCTCATGTTAAAATTGCTCTTTACAAAATCTGTAGGCACCCCTTTACACGCCTTCTTTTCTTCCCCACTATGAGTTTCAACGCAATAAACTTTGGGGCCCGGGAACACCCCCCTGGATATCAAATCACTCCCCGTCTCTGATTTTAATTTTAATAGTTGGTTTGGTGCTTGACTTTTCACCAACTCGGTGTAGAGAGTCGGATTCCAGTTGGTGAAATCCATCCACGAGCTGATGTGCACCCCCTTTTGCAAATAACCCAATAAATCCAATTCAGTCCCATTTACCTTTAACAGCAGAGAGTCTGTATCACCATAGTAAACTTGAACCTCCCCCTCCCGTGGCCATTGCACCTTGCACACATTGTAAAAGAACGACAACATGAGCTTTTTTGAAATTTCTAGTACTGAACTGCCGCCTGCTATATTCTTGTTCAGTACTACATTTCGCTTTCGCCTGTGTAGAAGAACCATGCCGGCCTCTATGCTCGTGAATGATGTAAAATTGGGGTCGGCAATAATTCGTGCACACTCTAGAGAGTCAGTCACGACGTCGCAGCGAGATCTGTTCCGTACGCTTTCACACATTTTGCCAAACGCTGAATTTAGAATGAGCTTATACATTTCCTTCTCCACCTTTGAATTTGCCCTAGAGCGTTTATCGACAAAGGTGTCGATAAACGACTTTAAATAAGGTTTCTGATTGAACTGCAGGACCCTACGTATCTGAGTGATTTTGAAGCCAGTGTTCACCATCCAATGCAATAGCATATGGTGAACAGCAATATTCTCCTTAGGGTCCGACTCAGCACTCAGTGTTGGTTTACAGTGAGTCCAATGAATCGTAATATCCTCAACCACTGATCGATTGTAGGGGCTCAGAGAGCCCCTGCTCACGGGCCGATTGATACAGGGAAAGACAATATCTTTGACTGAGTTGTGAAGCGCTAGCGGAATGTGACCGTCAGCTTCAAAGAACCATCCTTGTGGCCCATTGTCCTCAACAATGGTAGTGTCGGGGACCTAACAAGGATTTTCACGCCATTTATAGTTCACACATGGCAAAGAGTAGTTGGACATTGCCGAGGGGTACAATGAGTTCATGTCCAAGAACACTGCATTTGACTTTGCACCGGTGCTTTATCCGCTCGGATCGGTTGATAAGACGCGGTCCCCATGAAAAACATACCCTCCCCTCATTGAACGCTCTACAAAAAGGTGTTGGTCTACATCCGTGATTAGGCCTATTTCCTCCCTGCTAATTTTTAAAATTAAATCCATTACTAAATGGGGTTTAGAAAAATAATAACCTATATCTAACCCGAACTCTGAATAGATCTGGTCTGTGTTCTTACAGACTATATCCAACAAAGTTAGAACATACTGGCCAAGTACAGTCTACAATAATCTCACCCATTTTTACAATCCCCCTTGGACCACACCTTCTTGGCAAACTCGTACTCCTCGGCTGTGCATTCACTGTTGGTCAGTAAATTGTAAAAAGCTTCAATTGGAGGTAGTTTCCCCTCACTTAAGCGTGTGCCAGAGCAGTAATAGTCGTATGTATATACACCTTTGCAGGTCAACAGGTCATACATTTCACTGTCTGGAAAGTGCTGTTTAAGAAAGGGAAAGCTATCAAAATTGTCGCTTTTTTGCACTTGAATCAATTGACTTAATGCCTTGGGGAAAAAACTAAACGAATCTAAAAAACTAATTTTATTCCAGCACGAATGTCCATTATCCACTGCCTGGCATTTCAGTTCGAGAAGCAACAACTTCTCGGCCGATTTGGGACTTATGTTGTAGGTAAATGAACTATTTACCCATGGACAATCTACTCCCCCTCCCTCCCTATGCCTACGTGCCAGTGCCGGTACAATAAATTTTAAATCATAATTGGAGTTATGAATGAAAACCGGGATAAAAAACTGCTGGCTAACATTTAAATTACACGATTGATGCGCCACCCCCCTAAACTTACTCCCTCCCGATGATATTTCCTGCCATAAATGGTCATGATCTCTAACTTTCCCCCTCCCCCCACGGTTCCCGGGAGTCCCCTTCTCTGCCCCCGCCCCCGGACACCCCCCACATATGGGTTTATTTTTAATCGCGCGTAGATACAATGCAGACAGCACCAGTGGATAATGCGTAATTCTCAAACGAGAAATAGCACCAATAGCCCTGCCAATCAGTTTAGTCAATGCCTTGTACATGCACTCCCCCTCATCCAATTTGTCTACTATTTCTAACAACTGCATGGTGTTAGAACTGTCTCTTTGCGCATGTGTATATGACACTACAATAGCCTGATGTTCTTTGACTCGGTTGGGATATTGGGGGTCGTTCATCTTCACCCGCTGAGCCTCACAATCTAAAGATATTTTGTTGCACTGGAGAAGGGTGTTTTGGAAATTTTTAAATCGTAGAACTGCCCTATCCCCTGAAACCGTTTCCACTGTTTGATATCCATGCCGTCTACTATGCCTCAAGTGACTCTATAGTTTTACTTCACTACGGACTTTTGACAAGTATGTTGGACAGTAGACACGTCCCAGATTATGCTTACCACCCCTAGCACCTCTACTGATGTCAGTGATCGGAATATACTGCCCGAGTGTGCTTGGTTGACTAGGTGGCGTGTAAAGCAACCACACCAAGTGTCTAACCACCTCAACTGACGTACCCCGGATGGGGAAAATCAGCCCCTTCTTTTTTAAACGAGCCCCATCTTCAAATTCTGTTTCATATTGTACCACAGTAACGCCAATATTCAAATGGACATTTGCCCTTTAAAACATATCAATAGATCTTAGCGTTACTGAGTATTTTCCCTCTAAACAAGAAAAATCTACAACTGGAAAACTGGACCCGTCCTTCCCATGTACAGCCCACTCATCTAAATTCTTTTTGGTAGCGTCCCGATCTCGAGGCTCGAATGCTGAGATAATAAAAGCATATCAGAAACACTTTTGATCTGTTTCAAAACAGATCTTCTGGACCCCACGACAACCCTATAGATCTGGATTATAATTTAATTCTATTGGGCGCCCGCCCCCCTCCCCCCCGCGTTCAATAAAATAGTTCTTAATTTTAAAAAGAGTAACACTTAAATTTTCAACAAAATGAAATACTTTCTCACACCCATGTTCATTATATTTCTCAAGAGGTGATATAATTTGATCGACCCAATCCATGAAAGCACCCTCAAAATTTTCCAAATTTGAATAAACGACACGTATCTCGGAATGTATAAAATGATAATAAACTTCACTTTTCCCCTCATTTAAATAAAACACCTTTAAAACAATGGATACCTTAATTGAATCCCTACTTCCCCACAATTGAATTTGGTTCTCCAGTAGCACACGAATTTTTTCTACATATACATGTACACTTTATACATTAACAAAAACAAAATTTAAAGACACCATTGACTTACAGTTATAACCGAACATTGAAGGGTCGACAACAAGGCGATTCAATATTCTATTGGAACACTCAAAGTCCGGGAGAGTTGTATTCCCCGCTCCCGCGGCGCGAGTTCATCCTCCCCCCAGTTGTTCAACAATAACTGGCGAATGCTCCACTTCAGTTGTTCGAAGTGGAGTCGTGATTGGTTAGGAGGGTTTAGGGGTCCCTGGTAAAAACACTTAAAATTTCAATGGATTCGGAGTAAAGTCTAAACGCTAAAAAGTTCTATAAAATACATTAAAAAAATCAGCAAAAACATCATCAATATTAGATGGTACATCAATGAAATTAATAATAGCGTGCCAGTCACTGATGGCTGAAGTGTCCTGAAGGTCCAGTGCCCCTTCCTCCTCTTCTTCACTCGATGGTGAGTAGGGGACCAATGCAATCTATAAATGAAAAATAGCTTATTTTCAGTGTTCAAATCATCCCTACTGTTTTTAAAATTTTGATTATTATTGCTTAATAAAATTTGGTTAATACAACTGAAGATAATATAAGATATGAAATGGAAGGCAACAATTTGTTCTTTTATTTTAAATTTGTTAAAAATTTTTTTTTTTTTTCGTCGGCAATTTCCCACAGCGCACCCCTGTGGCGCTTACCTGGCCCGTGGCGCTTTTCGGACCCGTGGCGCTTCTTGGACCCGTGACGCTTCCCGCGATGCTTCTCACGCCCGTGGCGCTTCCCTGACCCGTTGCACTTCCCCCAACGCTTCCCTGACCCGTGGTGCATCCTCCGACGCGTTCTTAACCTTGCCCCCACAGCCCTCCCCTGCCCCCTCGGCGCATTTCGGGCTCTATGGCTCCCAGCCGTTTACCTAATGCCCGCCAAAAGTTGAAATATTCGCTTAGACTGCATAAGTCCAAGTTTCTCTCTAATTCCGTTCTACAGGTTCGATGAACTCTTCATTAGCTCACAATTATTGTAAGCCACCGCGCGAGTGGTCCAGGATTGAACCATTAAGTCAGTTTCCCCTTCGCTAAAATCTTTGGCACGATAGAAATATTCAGTGTAAATTAGAACGTTAATATGTGACAGAGGTGATAATCTCTCTCTCAAATTACGTGAAAAAGAGCATTCAGTTTCAAAGGTATCTAAAATATATGTGATAATAACAGAGAAAATAGTAAAGATTAGAAAAAATAGCATTTTGAGTTTCAGTGGTATCTAAACTATATGTGAAGCGATAGCAAGAGTGGTTTCTTTGCAAAAAAATTACATTTAGATATATCTCACAGAGATAAATTTATATTGGGTTGAAAATAAAAGTTTTGTTTTTATATATTTCTATAAGATAGTTTGAAGAAAAATACTCACATTTGCATAATCCGTCTGGGCTTGAGCACCCGAGGGACCAGGTAGTGCGTGTTGGAGGGTGGACGGGGCGGCGTCGCTATGTTCTTGTGCAGCTGGGTCTGCTCTTTAAGGCCCAGGTAGTGCATGTTGGAGGGCAAAGGGACTGGTGACGTTAATTTCTTGTACAGGAGCTGTGACTTGTGCAGCCGGGGTAGCTTCTGAGCCCCTTGAAAAAGCTTGTGTAGGTGGGGCTTCGGCATTGAAGCTATTCACCCACTCTCTCTTTAACTTTCTGGCAGGCTGCACTTGGGCAGGTAGTGTGGAGCTGGGGGGTTTTGGCCAGCGATCATAGTGCATGGCAGGGGGCGCATTATTAGCCCTCTCTTTCTTGGAAGAAGGGGGCACGCATTCTTCGCTATTTGTGCCAGCCATAGCTTTCATCAATGTAGTGTCCGCAAATTCTTCATAATTTACCTTAAAGAAGAGAAGAAAAAATCAAATCAAAATAATTTCTCCCTTTTTAAAAGAAAGAAAGTTATTAAACATGATTTTGTTTAGTTCTTCACTAAGAAAGCACAAAACCAATATTCTCTCCACATAAATTTAGTAAAATTAAGTCTACCCACTCATAGAGTTAATCATTAGTTTTATTCAAGCGAAAGGCATATCTTACTAGCTTTTATTGAAATGTTATAGCTAAAATCAATAAATGATGAAGAAGCAATAATCTTTTCTATTTCTAATAAAAGAACTAACCCTCAACAAAAATCCTGGATTCACGCCTGGGAATATAAAAGAAACTTTATTTTAGGCTTGAAAAAATTATATATTTACACATTAGTTTTCTTGTAAATTGGAGTATCTGTCTATACACAGGATCCCACTTACTTTTACTTCTGGCGCTTTACAATGACGCTGTTAGAAGCACGGTCTTGCCCCCTCCCCCCTCTCATAGCCTTGGAGATCGCTAGTATTATAAAGACTTTTAAAATAAAATCTTTATATCATGAAATAAATGTTACTAAACAACACGTCTAATTATTACCTCAAAGTGTTTTAATTTGACAGAAGAATAGTTCCTTTGACCGCGTTTGTAAACCAGAAATAGGGTGACTGCTAATTTTAGCCGCGCACTGGGGTCTTGTGTCAAAACAGAACGGCATTTTCATTAAAAATTGACAAAGGTAAGTGATCGCTTTTAGCTGGAAATATAGAATGAAGGAATTTATTGAAATGCTATTTCTTTTTGCTAGAATATGATTGTAAAACAATGGTGGAGGGAGTTAGCTGGAAAGATAGAGGGAAGGAATTTATTGAAATGCTATTTCTTTTTGCGAGAATTTGGGATTGTAAAACAATGGTGGAGGGAGGGGGATTTAGCTGGAAATGTAGAGGGAAGGATAATTATTTATTTTTGCTATAATAGGGGTTGGAAAAACATTGGTGGCGGGAGGGGGGGGATTTAGGTGGAAAAATAGATACAATTATAATTATTTCTTTTTGCGAGACTTTGGGATTGTAAAACAATGGGGGAGGGAGGGGGATTTAGCTGGAAATATAGAGGGGAGGATAATTATTTCTTTTTGCGAGAATTTGGGATTGTAAAACAATGGTGGAGGGAGGGGGATTTAGCTGGAAATATAGAGGGAAGGAATTTATCGAAATGGTATTTCTTTTTGCGAGAATTTGGGTTGTAAAACAATGGTAGAGGGTAGAGGGGATATTTAGCTTTAGCTGAAATATAGAGGGAAGGATGTCCATGGAAAATTCTTTTGAAAATAAAAAATGTACTTACATGGTAAATTGAAGTTGCCAAGGCTTCAAGTTCATCAAATTTATCCATTGTTGTTTACACAGCGTCAAAATACTTTCTGATAATTGAATCACAATGCACACCCGTTATATACGAAATCTCAAGGGTGAATTGTTATGTAACGGGGAAAATCATATGTAAGCAGGTCTCTGATTGGCTGAGAAGGAGGATGTATCCGACTCGCTGATTGGCTGAGAAGGGGGATCTAACTGTTTCCGGGAAAGTCATAACATTTTGGCTCGACAGCAACATCAAATACTATTTCTGGATCATAACATTCACGAAGGATTACGCAATCAATTTCTCGAAAATCCACTTCCCCTTCGATTACGCAATCAATTTCTCGGAAATTCACTTCCCCCTCGATTACTAGATCAATAACATTGTCCCCGTTAGAATTCAATGCGCATGTTCAACCTTCGTCCCGGAGCTATTACACATATAAATATCAAATACATTAACCTTGGAAAAAGAGGTCATTGACCCCATTAACGACGTGTTCTCCTTAATGACCTTATGCCCATATATGGAGTCCCGTCAGTATTCTATGCCCATATAAGGTGTGGGTACGGGAGTAACACCCCCTCCTCTACTTACATAATTTCCAGAACTTTCAACTATGTTGAACAAAATGGCTATCTCTAAACTTTGATTGAATGTTTTTGGGGAAATAGTGGGCGTAAGAGGTGGGCGTTAATTACTCTCTACTCACTTTCGACTATTAAAAAAGGCAATTTCAATTTCCGGTCAAATGAGCCCTTTTTGAAATTTCTATAACAACTTTCGATATAAACTTTAATGTCTCCAGGGCATAACTTACAAACCTTGCACTGAGGGCTCTGAGGGGGTTATCATCCTAAAAGACCTAATTTCCAGGACTTTCAACTATATTGAACAACATGGATATCTCAAAATTTTGATTGGATATGTTTGGGAAAATGGTGGGCGTGAGAGGGGCGTTAGTCGCTATCCAATCACTTTCTAACTATTAAAAAAGATACTAGCCCTTTCAATTTCCAATTGAATGAGCCCTTTTGAAGTTTCTACGACAACCCTTTCAATAAAAACTTTATATGCCCCCAGGACATAACTTACGACCCTTGCCCTGAGGGCTGTGGGGGGAGGGGTTGTCATGTTTAAAGACCTAAGTTCCAAAACTTTCAACTACGTTGAATAAAATGGTTATCTAAAAATTTTGATTGGATGTGTTTGGGGAAAAGGTGGGAAGATTTCAATAAAAACCTTATATGCCCCCAGGGCATAACTTATAATCCTTGCACTGAGGGTTGTGGGGG
Organism: Artemia sp. Qi Xiang Cuo; assembly: GCF_049724085.1. Lineage (NCBI taxonomy): Eukaryota > Metazoa > Arthropoda > Branchiopoda > Anostraca > Artemiidae > Artemia > Artemia sp. Qi Xiang Cuo. The sequence goes on along the minus strand of NC_142795.1, from coordinate 56,410,597 downwards.
AGTGTCGGGGAAAAGTTGGGCGTGAGAGGGGGGTTAATTGCCCTCAAATCACTTTCGACTATTAAAAAGGGTACTAGCCCTTTGAATTTCAAATCAAATGAGCCCTTTTTCAGGTTTCTACGACAAAGATTTCAGTAAAAACCTTATCTCTATGTGTATCTATGTGTATTATCTCTATGTTTGTGTCGTCTCTATGTGTGTGTCGTCTCTGTGTGTGTGTCGTCTCTGTGTGTGTGTCGTCTCTGTGTGTGTGTCGTCTGTGTGTGTTTGTCGTCTCTCTGTGTGTGTGTCGTCTTTGTGTGTTTGTCGTCTTTGTGTGTGTCTCGTCTCTGTGTGTTTGTCGTTTGTGTGTATATGACGTCTCTGTGTGTGCGTCGTCTCTGTGTGTTTGTCGTCTCTATGTGTTTGTCGTCTCTGTGTGTGTGTCGTCTCTGGTTTATGTTAGGTTAGGTTAAGGGGGTTAGTTGCCCTCAAATAACTTCGACTATTAAAAAGGGTACTAGCCCTTTGAGTTACAAATCGAATAAGCACTTTTTAAAATTTTTACTACAAAGATTTCAATAAAAACCTTATATGCCCCCAGGGCGTAACTTATAATCCTTGCCCTGAGGGTTGTGGGGGAGTGTTCTCCTCAAAAATATGTTTTCTATCTGGAAATAAACTATGCTGAGCAAAATGGCCATCTCAAAATTTCTAGGGGTGGTGTTTGGGGAAATGATGGGCGTTGGGGGGGGGGGCTAGTTGCCCTCCAATCAATTTCGACTATTAAAAAGAGCATTAGCTCTTTGAATTTCCAATCGAATGAGCATTTTTGAAGTTTCTACGACAATGCCTTCTATAAAAACCTTATATGCCCCCAGGGCATCACTTAAAACCCTTGCCCTGAGGGTTGTGGGGGAGTGTCCTCCTCAAAAACATTTTTTCTATCTGGAAATCAACTACGCTGAACATAATGGCTGTCTCAAAATTTTGATTGGATGTGTTTGGGGGAATGATGGGCATGGGGGGGGCCTTGTTGCCCTCCAATTACTTTCGACTTTTAAAAAGGGTACAGGCCCTTTGAATTTCTAATCGAATGAGCTTGTTTTGAAGTTTCTACGACAACGCGCTCTATAAAAACCTTATATGCCCCAGGACATAACTTAAAACCCTTGCCCTCAGGGTTGTAGGGGATTGTCCTCCTCAAAAACATGATTTCTATCGAGAAATCAACTACGCTGAACAAAATGGCTATCTCAAAATTTTGATTGGATGTGTTTGGGAAAATGATGGGCGTGGGGGGGGGCTAGACTTTCGACTATTAAAAAGGACACTAGCCATTCCAATTTCCAATCGAATGAGCCCTTTTCGAAGTTTCTACGACAACTCCTTCGATACGAAGTGCCCGGGTATGGAGAAAAAACAAAACAAAAAAAACAAAAACAAAAAACACATTGTGCCCACATCGTTCTTTACTTAGGCAGCGCTAGCGTGCTGCCTATGATTGATTGGATGTGTTTTGAGAAAAGATGGGTGTGAGAGGGGGGCTAGTTGCCCTCCAATCATTTTCGACTATTAAAAAGGGCACTAGCTCTTTGAATTTCCAATCGAATGAGCTTTTTTTAAATTTCTACGCAACGCCTTCTGTAAAAATCTTATATGCACCCAGGGCATAACTTAAAACCCTTGCCATGAGGGTTGTGGGGGAGTGTCCTCCCAAGAAACATATTTTCTATCTTGAAAACAACTACGATGACAAAAATAACTATCAAAAAATTTGGATGGGATGTGTTGGGGGGAATTATGGGGGGGGGGGGGGGGGCTAGTTGTCCTCCAATCACTTTCGACTATTAAAAACGGCATTAGCTCTTTGAATTTCCAATCGAAGGAGCATTTTTTGAAGTTTCTACGACAACGCCTTCTATAAAAACCTTATATACCCCCAGGGCATAACTTAAAACCCTTTCCCTGAGGGTTGTGGGGGAGTGTCCTCCTCAAAAACATATTTTCTATCTGGAAATCAACTACGCTGAACAAAATGACTATCTCAAAATTTTGATTAAATGTGTTTGGCGGAGTGATAGGCGTGGGGGGGGGGGGGGTTAGTTGCCCTTCAATCACTTTCGATTATTAAAAAGGGCACTAGTCACTCCAATTTCCATCGAATGAGCCCTTTTCGAAGTTTCTACGGCAACTCCTTCGATACGAAGTGCCCGGGTATGGAGAAAAAAAAAAACCAAAATACACATCGTGCCCATATCGTTCTTTACTTAGGCAGCGCTAGCGCGCTGCGTATGATTAGGAATTAGCTTGTTTGTTTTTTACAACATTAGGATTTAGCTCGGTTTCGAATAGAGCAATTATCTGTTTAAATGAAGCCATTGGGGTCAGGCGCATTCTCGCTCCCCATAAACTGCGCCCTCTCCTTCACGGAAAATTTTATCTGGCCGAAAAATTTCCCTACGATTCCCCTTGGAAAATTCTCCCAACATGTAAAATTGAACATCAAAGGGAAATTAAGAAAAAAACGGAGGACAAGAAGGGATTTTGGAATGTTCTAACTATATTCCAAAACACATGCAGAATAAATGGTGTATAATCAAATAGTTCGTGGTAACGATTCAGGTCAATAGTAGCCAAAAAACTAAAAACAAAGGAATTTTAATTATATTTAATGCACAAAAAGAATTGGATTTTTATGCTGATTCCAAATATATTTTGTCTTAAAGTTTAATGTTACACATCAAACGCTACGAGCCTGGGAAAGTTTGCCTGACTTTCGAAAAAGGGGGAAACCAACCCTGAAAGGCAAGTGATCTTAATGAAGATCACATCATTGGATTTAGCATCTTATAGAACCCAACTTTCATCCTGCGGAAAATTCCCCCTTCAGGGGGTGATCATGCCGAACCGATGGTACTGGAAGATCTGGAGAGGGCTGGTTTGAACCGAAAATTTCTAGGGCCTTAAAGTGATCCAAAAGACAGTGCCACAGTAAAGTGGAGTTTTATCCCATTTCGTGGCACCAAACTACGATTTCGCCTGTGGAGGAATAAGTTGCTACCGATTTAAAATTCTGAGATAGTCAGTCAACATAAAAGTATTAAGTAACTATATATTGAGCTTCCCAATTGCGGAGGATGTAATACCGCATGGTTACGCATTTGTTCCTGAAAAGTCACGTAGTCTTCACGTAGTAAGGCACTTCAGACGGGAAAACATTCTTATATAAGCCTAGTAGACCATACCCAATACTTTTTTTGTGAACAAGGCTTGGCGATTTTTGAAAATTTTCTTTACTGAAACTATTGCCTGCTTAATTGGAATAAGGAGCTCGATCAATTTTAAATTTGCTTGGTTCTGACTTAGAGTTTGACTCCTTGTTATTTAATTGAATTAGGAGAAAATACCCCTTGAAGGTACTTCAGACGAGAAAACCTTCTGATGAACGCCTAGTGGGTTCGTTTTTAATCGCAAGGGGTGAATTGGTATCACGTACTTTATTTGTCAGCAGGGACGTAATGTGTGCGGGGAGGGGATGCCACATCCCCCAGTGCTTCCATCCAATTTGATAAAAAATATTTACTGGCTATTTTTATTTTTTTATCAGGGCAAATGGGCTGATGGGAATGTGTGAATTAAATAAATGACAGAAGATCAGGTTCAGTCGGTAAGGAACAAAAATGAAGTACTTTTAGTAGCAATATCACCAAATCAGTCCGTAAAAATGACCAACCAGTTGGTAAAGTCCTTTGACCCCCCCCCCCAGTCTTATCTAAACATTTTGGCTTTTGACGCATCTAGCTGGTACCAGGCCAAGCTCAGGGGTAGCATGTCCATACTTCTTAGTCCCAAACTGTTATCTCTGTGCACTTCCATCATGTTCCAGCTCTTCTACAGTTGCCACTAATTTCGTATATTCAAATTATTGTTTTTAACCTTTATCTTACCCTGCTTGGATAAATCAACCCTCCAAAACACAGAAAAAGAAATAAAATAAATAAAAATGTAAAAAGGAGTTACCTTAGGACATTCTCACCATGCATTCTGCCTATATTGTTATTATTCTTCTATTGCCTGTCAAAAAAAGGTACAATAGACGGAGTAATCACTAAAGATAAAAAAAAAGACACAAATACAAATTGAAAATTCAAATACATGAAAAAAAAAACTCTTCATTGCAGACATTACATTAATACTAACAAACTATTGCGAACAAATTGATGACCAAGGATGATGAAATTTTTTTTGAAAATGGGATAGAGATTTACTAATACTTATATTTGGTTCTGCAAGCTTATAAAAATGGATAATTTTACAATTTCTTGTCCAAGAAGGCAAATGTAAAAGATACTTAGCAAATATGAAGAAGATTGATCGTAGGTGCTTTTTATCTGTAACTGTAAAAATCTCCAGAAAGGAGCAATGTAAAGCAGATGTGGAAGAGCTATAGCGTTGTCGATGGATGCTAGAAGGTTGCTTTTTACGATTCCACCGTAAGAAATACTAATTTTACGCTCTTCGTGAGATATCAGCAAACGACGTGTGTCGCCGATATATGCGCTTTTCTTGCCCTCTAATATAACTACTAAGGAAGGAGTAAAGGGACGCCCCAATTTCTTAAAGTTAAGTAGACATACGTGATGCATTTCCTTGGTCTCTGATACTGAAAATAAAGTAAAGTGAAAGTAAATTGACGCGCTTTTAGGAATGATATAATTAAGTATTTTAGGATTTTTAGAATTACTTATATATTCCTAAAACGCTTCACTTGACTTTAACCCCCCCCCCTCCCTCCTCTAATGTACGAATATATACCCCAGATTATATATTTCCCTTGCATTTTCCCATACGTCACTCGTTTTGTTTCAAATACCCGTAAAATGAAGCAAATTAATATCGAACAAACGAAAAAATACTGACTCGTAAATAATGGTATTAGGTATAAGGGAAAAGACTGTTAGGACTACATATTACAGCATATTCATAGGCAGTAAAATGGAATTGGGACTTTTTTTTCAAGAAGATTCCTTGGAATCTTCAAATGTTTCGACTTTGATCGAAAACTCAGAGATTACCTGATTGTGGGCTATCTAAATCTGCACACTTAGATATGGTAAAATCAATGAGAAAAAGATCACGGAGTTTTTAAATTAAATCTATTTTAGACCAGGCTGGTTTCTCTGATGTATGAAATGGTTTCGCCGAACCTGCCTGGAGTCTAAAGTTACATTGAGCATTTGGAATTGCAGCTAGAGAATCAGGAGACGACTCCGGGCAAATCATACTGATACATCTAAAACATGAAATTATTTTGTGCAAATTGAGGAAAATTTTGGGCTAGGATGTAATTTCAGTTTAAAGTTGAATCCGAAAGAGTTTAAGGTTTGGTTCCAAGTCCGGGCGTTTATCTTTCCAATTTGGTTGGAAGTCTCTTTAAGGATAAAACGGAATTTTTGCTCAGTGACAGGATGGTGTTTGTCGTACATTATGGGGACATTTTATGCGAGTGCCTGTGTCTTTCTCAGGCAAGACCGAGATTGTATGGGCATGATAAAATTTAATTCCAAGGCATTTCCAAATAGACAAATAGAGGCCTAATTGCTGATATTTGCCAGCAGCTCAGTAGTGTGCAATAATGTAAGCTATGTGTGTATTGTGGAACATTTTGTCATTTTTCTTTTCTTTCCAAAGCTTTTATTATTATTTTTGCTTGTATTTCTTTTCTTCTGTTGTGTAGTTTACTTCGTGCTCTTTTGTTTTGCTACATTGAGCTTAATAAACGATCTCTCTATATATTAATCAATCCAGCAAGAGGTCTACACTTTCCGCAAAAACACCAGAGGTTAGACACTTGTCAGGTTCTCACAGTTTACAGTAATCAATAGCCCCCAAAAAATGTTTGACTCCTCGGTTTCCCTCCTAAGCGTACCGAATATATTTCAAGGAACCGTAGCGTTTGGTTGTTGGCATTGCTACGAATCCTTCTTCTGCAGCCACTTAAGATACTTCTTGTTCTATTAGTTATTTTGAATCGCTCCCACGTGTTTTATGGATTATTTTGTATCCAGGAATAAGGTTGATTGACTCCTTCTAAAAAAAAGAAACAAAAATTATATATGCCAATTATTGACATACTGGTATTTCTTACAACATCAAGCACGGTGGTAAACTAGACTGGAAATGACTAGAAATGCTGGTTGTTGAAAAAGAAGCTACGAGAAAGAAGATTTCCTTAAGAGTAGATATTTTTTTTATAGTTTTTGGCGCTTTGATTTATCTAATATATATTATGAGGGGGGGGGCTATTGAAACCTGCCAGTATTTTTATGCTTACTAGACACTGTATATGTTCTACGTATATAATTTTTCAATCGCTATCTGACTGTTTTTATGAAAGAACTTGGCTGCGACTACTGTATTCTATCCCTGCAACCAAAGTGGGCAGTACTTTTAAGTTTCAGATGACGCTGTTTCTTTCTTTTCCTTCATCTTTCCCAGAAAGAGCGAGATTTGATTTTTATTTAGATTATCAAAATTAAAAAGCATTTGCAAAACAAAGTAATGTACGAGGTTGGTCAAATAAAAATGTTAATTCTTGATTTTTTGGAAAAATCTCTATTTAAAGCAATCCTCGTTGGATACAAAACATTTGTGCCAGCACTTTTTATAATCTTCGAATGACTTCTGGTATGTACTTTCTGGTTTTACCTTGAGCTCTTCCAGCGATACGGTATTTTTCGGTCTCGGTTCTCGTTGCTTCTAGTGGGATGATTGAGCTTCGGTTTTCTCATCATAGCCATAAACCTTATTATTTTATTTATATATATATATATATATATATATATATATATATATATATATATATATATATATATATATATATATATATATATATATATATATATATATATATATATATATATCTGAATTTTTTTTGAACACATCTGGATCGTTGTTGATGTCGCTCAGGAGATCCTGAGCGATGCTGATTCGGCGGTGCTTTTAGCATAAGTTGAGCACTTTAGGAAAGATCTTCGCTGCCACGCGTTTCATGTCCAAAACATTCTAAACTTTGCATGACATTTTCCAACCGATTTGCCTCTATCCTCAGTAACCTCTTTAATGGTGGTTCGACAATTCGCCATTGCAATTTTATTCACTCGCCTCACTGTTTTGTTTGTTGTTGATGGGCTGGAGTGTCTAGGGGGAATCCGTCATTACCATCTTCTGGGCCTTCCTTGAAGAGTCTGTGGCATTTATAAACACCTTTCTGGCTCAAAGTAGACTCACCAAATGTCACTGTCAACTGTTCAAATACGCTGGAGCACTTTGTTTTTGTTTTTCACACAAAATTTGATACCAAATCTTTGATCCGTTTTTTCGGAAGCAAAAATTCGGCAAGCATGCGAAGCAGGTCTAACCTTTATTAAATAAAAAAAACAACAGTTTATTCAACTGAAAGTAAGGAGTAGCATTAAAGCTTAAAACGAACAGAAATTATTATGTATACTAGGGGTGCTGCCCCTTCCTCAACTGTCACTCTTCACACTAAGGTTTTAAAGCTCTTTAAAAATACTTCTAATTTAAAATCAACAATCTCCTTGTCTTTGAGTAGTCTTTCCTAAAGAATCAGGACAAAAAGTCAAAGTTTAGTGTAAAGAGCGGTTGAGGAAGGGGCAGCTCCCCTCATATATAGAATAGTTTCTGTTCGTTTTAAGTTTTAATATTGCTCCATATTTTCAGTTAAAAATATATATTTTCAGTTTTTTTGTTCAATTAGTTTCTGACTGTTTTTCTAAATGATAGCCAGGAAATCTCCTCCTACCCTCCTACCGTGTCACATTTTCTCTTGGAGAATTCCCTCGGAAATTTTCCTCCCCACTGAAGGTCCTCCCTGCGAGAAATACCCCCTCCTCTCCGCAGAAGATTACCCCAAAAAAATTCCGCATAATGCCCAATAACAAATAATATATTTGAACAACATGGTCAAATTACATAACTTACAGCTACTGCACCAGAGTAGAATGCTAATAATGAATTCTACGAGACATATAGCAAATACCATGTTATTCTACGAGACATATAGCAAATACTTCTACGAGACACATAGCAAATACTTCTACGAGACATGTGGGAAATATCATGTTATTCTACGACGCCCGCGTACCAAACAGTTTTTTTCTGATAGATAATTCTATTCTACTGGTCATCACACTCTTTGCCAAGAGGAACGAGTATAACTTGATGGGTGATTAGGATTTGAATAAAAGGAATAGTTTTCTTTACAATTCATATTAGTAAGAGAATTGAATTCAAAGAGAATAGTTTTTTATTTGAGAGGATATTAGTGGAGAAAAAAAATGAGTGGTGCATTTACACTATTGGAGATTAATGATGGAACCGACAGCAGCAGCAGCAACGATATACGTGTACCCAATGTGGCTGTGGAAATAACTGCTGGTTGTAGACTATGTCTTGAATGGGACATTATGTATGCGAGATACGTGATATCATTAAGCAAATTTAAGCAGGAGGAGCAACTATGTTTTGCTGGAAAAGTAAATATTCTCCATATAAATAAACTTCGGTCAGCATTAGATGTCCTATCGAAATATATTGATGAGAACAAAATGCATCAGTGAATATTATTATTATTGTAATTATGTTCAATAAAACTGTTTCTAAATCAATGGTTTTTTTCTTTCTATAGTAGACAAGCGTATGTTTTCTAGAGTACGAAAAAAGAGATTCTGATTAGTCTGAAGTTGGTTGTGAGAGAGTTAGGACTCTAAAAAATGGATAGATTCGAGAAAGATCGAATCATGAGGAATCTAGTTCTTATGGAAAAACGTTTTATTCTAGACGATGATTTTCTAGAGTTGTCTATTCAAAGGAAGATATTTTCTCGGGGAATGCTTCTCGATATAATGAAAACTTATTCTCCATCATTAGACTATTGTATGAAACTTCTACATTTTGGTCCAATTGCATTTACACAATTTATTGATATATTGGTCACGACACAGCAAAATGATATTATAGGTATGCTTTTTAAACATTAGTTTAGAAATTTTGGACTTTTTTTTCATAAAAAAGATGGTGCCCAAGCATGATTTACTCCTCTCTCTCTCTCTCTCTCAGACAATTTTTTTTGATGTTGGTAACTCAGTTTCATTGTGATAGTGAGAGCGTCAACACCTAACAAAATGTTCCATAAATGTCTGTTATGTATGTACACACAGGGCAGCTGGTCATCATGTGAGAATTGCACAATGATTGAGGAGTATGATGAAAAGTGTAGATTATGCAACCCGTGTAAATTGCATAGAGGATATGCTGTACAAATTAAAAGTTATAATTTCTGTCTTGAAGAGGTGTGTGACTCTCATCCTAGAGGCCATCTATGCTCCAATTGTCATTATGATAAATGTAAGCAGTGGGAGAGTACATATCCCGGTATGATTGGAAAGAATCCTAACCGTGATTTTAGTTTATTGCTACGAGATTGGTGTCGTCGTGGTTTTAGATTGTTCTGGGAGGAGGAACCAGGTCAAAGATTCAACTGTTGGAACAACAAGAGAATATGGTTTCTACGTCATTGTTGTGAAGACACTGGGTGTTATGATTATAATCCCACTGATTTTTATTTGGCTGCGACGGAATGTGATTCGACACTTGAGGACACTGTTGGTGAAATTGCTTCAAATACGCAAATTGAAACATGTGAATTCTATAGCATGAATGCGAATAGTATCATTGACTATACAAAGAGATATGACAAGAGTGAAGTCACACTCTACTGTAGATAATGTGACCCTGACATTGCAGTACATCAGGATCAGTACACTGTGAATTCAGATAATCTATCTGCACTAGTCGTTGTCGACAAATACCTAGTAGTGGATGAAATCTAAAGAGTAGAAAAGCAAATTTATCATGTATATAAAAAATTTTTGTTTATTAATAAACAATTTCATATACATCTTTAGAGCATTTTATTCTTAAGGCACTAAAATCAATATTAAATACACTTCTAAGTATTTTCTCCGCTAGAAAGTCGTTCAATTGAGGTAAGTCAACGTAGATGTTGAGAAACTGCTTGTAGGTGTAGCCACGACATCTGAACATGAAAAAGAGTAGCGCATGAAAGCCACATGTCTTAGTCGTTAAATCCTGTAGTCTTCGTTGATTTTGAATGATGATTTCCCCACTGATTTCAATAAAGTTGCTGATGTATGTAGCGTAGAATTTATACGATAGGCCAAGAGGATCAAAAAATTCAATATTCTTCGCAGTTTGAAAGATGCATAGCCAATGCCCGGCCTTCAAAGTCGATGGACTGCTATTAACAATGATTAGGGTATTGTTAACACTTGGAATTTTTTCAATGAAGTCCGAAGGTATGCAATAGGACTTGTACTGGGACATGTATGGATCCATACTGAATACATTGATTATTTGATTTGTGTTCATGGTGCAAGGTCTAGTAGAACACTGCCGTCGGGTGTGATTTCCCAATAGGTTTCAAATTGACTCAGTAATATGAGCGTGATACTCTCAGTCAGAGCGTTGACAAATGTAAACTCTAAACGTACAGTCCCAGTTCGTACTATACTCATATCTTGTGTTCATGATAATTTCAAAACAATAACCCCATGTTTGTTTGAACACATTAAATCTGTTATTCCATTTTCAAAAACTTTAGAGTCATGATCTAGGGATTGCATAGTCAACTCGTACAGTTTTATAGGATTTTGTGTCAAATGATAAAGTGATCAGTGGAATACCATTCAATTTGCACACAAGGCTAGATAGACCGCAAAAATTAAAATCATGGGGGGATTCAGTCTAGGACCTAACGGCGTCGCCACTTCTCACAAAGACCAAAGCCAATATTGATGTGATTTCTACGTTGATAAAAGATGAATCGCTAAAGCTGCGAAAGCCAGCAGTACTGTGACGGTGGTAGGTGGTCTTATGGGGGACAAGAAATTTAATTTTGTTACCATTGGCTCTTAGCTTTTCCACTGCCAATGCAACAGAGCTCATAACTTGTTGTTTTCGAACGTGGAGAATTGCCGATGTGATAATAACATTTGCATCGGGTGCAGCAGGAAGTGTTTTTCTCAAAATGAAATTCGATGGGGCCATCTGCAACTTTATGTCAATTTTGACATTGGGGGGTAGCCATTGGGGTATATTGAATATCTCATGATTTAATTTTCCAACTAGATGATACTCCTGGGTCACTGCTGTAGTCAACTCACCGTCAGTATCAACACCTGTTCGATTTTCATAGCCCAATGATTGTCCTCTCATCTCCTTGTACGCCTTTGGCGTAATCATCATAAATGTGTGTAGCTTGCATAGTTGGATAAATTATTGCTAGTACTCACCAATGTTCCATTAATAAATACATTAATTTGCTTGAATAGGTTGAGTAGAATACAGTTTTCATAAGAGAGACAATCGCCGGCATTTGGAGTTGTATTATCTGACTTTTTCTTCATCACAACATTTAAATCAATGAATGCTAATGACTAATCAATGAAATAGTCTTCATTAGAAAATATTTGAAAGTGTATATTTTCACAGAGGGGCTGTTGGGGTTAAAATTGTTCATTGTAACCATACTTAACGCTGAAACCAACATTTTCAGCATTGAATAAATTCAATGAGGAGCTGATTGATGGATATGATTCCTTACGGGGGAGATAAGTCATCTTAAGAGATGAAGTCCTTCTTTGATCTAACAATCCTTTTCTTTTTCTTCTTCTGCTGCTTATTGTTCTTCGTTGTTTTATTCATCAAAGTACTTGTTGATGTCCTTTGATTCCTGCCTGGGTGGAGACTTATGAGTGAATGACGAGAACGCATCCTTTTCAATCCCTCCCCATTTTGTCTAGATTTTAATTGTTAACCAACGGCTCTTGCTGAAGATCTAATATTTTCCTTAACACTCTCCTTGAAATTCTTGCCCGACCCCCAGTCCTGTAGTGTGGAGGCAGCGAAATTCGATGCAGCAGGAACAAAATGTTTTCTGGCAAGGGGTAGTGCAGAACGAAATAGACTAGCAGACCAGCTACCAAGACCATAGCCAGACATGTTACTAAGCCCCTTTTAGTAGTCCAAATCATTGCCTATTTGACATGGACTCAAAACACTAACATAGCAATCAATATCGGAAAAGACAAATGACATTCTTCTATTGTTCATTTTTTAGGTTATTGTACTGTCGTTGAAAATGGGTTAAAAATGACATGTAATCACTTATAAGCCTTTTGAAATTGCTAGAGAATAAACCAATTCGGTTCTTAGGGTTAACTGAATGAGTTCCAAATAGGAAGTGTTTACGGGAATATAATGAAGATGCTTTATATTGTAGTGGTGAACATGTTCTTGATTGGTTTTTCGTTTAAGAACTCGTAGAAGGGCAACATTTGAAGTACAAACCCGAGATGTTTCCACAAATGAAGCGTAGAGAAATATACAAGTGTCCGTGGAAAAGGCAGGTGGGTAGTCAGCAAAAATGAAATTAGTGTTTCCAGCACTTCTACCATTGATTATATTGAGCTTAAAGCCAAGAACGTCCTTTAGGTTATCATTGAGAATAACCTTTTCATTGGCAATGGGTGAGTCAATGTAGATCTTGCCCTCCTCCTTTGAATAGTTGAAATGAAAATCTCCTTTTTTACGAGCAGAAATTCTTTTATTGATAGTACGACATAAATCATTCATGCAGGTGAGCTCCTCGTAGGGTAATTCAACATATGGATAATCCATCCAATTGATTTTTTGAATTTGTTCTTGATCACCTGGTGGTGGCGGCCAATCATAGGGTCTAATTTTTATTTCATATTTACGATCCTTTCTGAGGATGTCATAGGTATTTTTGAGAATACAATTGACAAGAGCCACTTCATATGCACCGTCAAATTTGACGGCGGGGGAGAATCTTGTCCAAAAATCACTTGTCGTATTCAAGTCATTGTAGAGAGAATCGGAAATGTTGGACATAAAAGTTACATAGAAATCATTGGGCATTGTCAATATCTTCAACACCAATCCAAGAGTCAAAATCAGAGTTGTATCCTAGCCACCGAACAAGTAACTGTTTCTTACGTTTGCGAGTACGTGTCTTTAATATTTTTTTCAATTTGATAGATATCACTAGCATTTTTAACTTTTTGCAATTCATAGTCATAAAAGCCGCCGAGAATCTCTTCATCTTTGGTATCACGCAGGCGATAAGTTATGGGTTTAGTGTCTAGGATTTTTGCCACTTTAAAAATATCGGTGGACCACAGGTTCGGTCCCACTTCAAATACCTTAGTAACTCTAATCATTTGTACCGTGTGGCCCACCTTAAATTAATTTTTCTTCTTGTATTGTGAGTCAATCTACTAGTGTGTATGAAAAGTGCAGACTTTGTCTCTATAAGAATGGGGAACTTTCGGGGTCGTAGAGTTGGACAATGAACGATGAGGTCGTTGATTATAAATCAACATGATTTTATCTAGATCATGAATAAAAGCCGGCGTATTTTTCAATGTACAATATCTTGAAATTAAAAGTCGAATAGTTCTTATCAATCGTTCGGCCAATGCAGCCTTTATAGGGCTGTGACTATGATAGAGCAGCGTACTATATTTCTCTAGTACTTTTGTAACATGAGGATTAACAAATTCACTACCGCGATCCGTTTGAATTTTTTTATATGAATCCTTTTCGAGAAATACTTTCAATGGCCCGAGCAACTTCAACATCTCTCTTTGATCGCAATAGAACTGCATATGCATAGCGACTAAAAATACTGATTGCAAGAAGAATGTACTTGTATGATGTATTGTGACGTCTTTGAAGCTCATCTACAGTCAGGAGATCTGCTTGCATTATTTGTAATGGGTAAAAGGCTTTAGTTTTTCGATATTGATTGGCATGAAGTCCATGATTTCGATGCGAATTGTATCTCTGTTCGCTTTGTGATGTTTCCCGTATAATTACAGGATAAATTCTCGTGACCTTGGAAGGAGGGTAGGGAAGCATCAACATCCCCGCCTTAACTAACTTTTAACTAGAAATTTTCAAAGTGTCATCAATTTCGAGCGTAAACAATTAGCTCAATGTCCACTCACATGTTGTGTACTGGCTGGTGGTGGTGGTGGTGACGTTGACTTGATACGTCTTCACTTTTGTCTAGCTATCAGTGGTGTGCTAGTATTTTCCAAAATTGATTTAAAATCTTCTTCAAGTTCATCTTTTAATGTTGATGATGATGATGCAGGTTCATTTAATTTTTTTAGAATGTATCTATTGCCAATAAGACTTATGGGGAAGTTTAATGTATTTAGACAGTTGTATAGACGAGTGTCAACTGATAATAGTCCTTACGATTTGTAACCATGTCATACATTAAATCAAGTAGATTATAGCTCTTGCCCTGAATTATAATCCTTTCCCCAATGCTCTCAACTTGAATTTGATCACTTTCCAAGAGATGGATTAGGAGTCACGTTAATTTTTAAAGCTATTAGAGGGGCATAGGATTTACAAATTTAAATAAAAACTAATACAAATACTCCGTCTTTAATTGTGTTACAACAGGAGACTCTTGAGGAGATGATTCTTTTTTAGGATCAGCTGCAGTGGGCTTCGATCGATAGTGTTTGTCTACTCAATAAAGTGTAACTTGAAGTAAAATCAGTTTTTTATCATCATCAATAGTTTTATTGTCAAGGAATTTACTCAGATTGTTCTCAAAGCGTTCCACGGGTGAGAGAGCGAGTTCTATTGGAGTCAATTTATCTGCAATTATTGGCAGTAAAAGTGTGAAAAAGCTACCGCCCGCCTGAATTAGTCGTTTCCTTTTAAAATTCTTTCCTTTCTTTTTAGAGGCCAATGTACGTACAATGGAACGATGTTGCTTTGCCTGTTGCTTAACTTCTTCTGGTAGTTGAACATTACCCTCGGTCAAATTTAAACAAAGTTCAGATATTAGACTAATGAAATCATTGTCAATACTATGTTTGAGTATTGCTTTTCTAAGCTGAGGTTTTGAGGTGCTTAGAACTGGAAACAAATGTCTATTTTCATGTAGTTACTTCAGTTTCATGATAGCGACTAATAGGTCTTTTTAGTGTTCCCCGGGAGATATACTGTAATTTCATTGTCGAAAATATCTGTGACTACACGCAGATCCTCGGGTGTATTTTGATTAAGATCCAGCAGAATATAACCGTGGGGTTTATTTGTTGCCTGATTGTATGCTGAGAGCAGACATTTAGGGGCAACTGGATAGATTGGTTTATTGAGAGTTATTAACGAACTCGAATCACGAACAACTCATTAGATGAAATAGTAGGTACAGTTCAATGCAAGTGTTCGCATACATTTGCTCTGATGAAAGAGATTGTGTAAAACCAGAGTAACGGAAATCTGTTCATGATGAGAGCGAACAGTGAACAATTGCAGCATTTGCTTGGTGCATTGTTCAATAGATTCAGCCAGATCTTCAATGATCAGCAAAGAGTTTGGCTCAGTAATGTTGAAAACATCAAGTACCTGTATGAACTGTATCTGCACCAATCCCTTCGTGGTGGCAACAATTACTTTAAATCTATTGTATGACTCCTGCCAAATACTATAGCAATATTATATTTTTTTGGCTTTTCCTCAAACATTTTATCACAATTTTTAATTATTTTAGTTAAGAGTGTTGTTTTGCCCGACATTGAGGGCCCACACAGAAACGATCTGAATGGTGTTTTAAATTGATACATGTTCCCTTCAACAGATCACCTGGACAACTAACTGTAGACCCTAATTGTCTAATGACTAAATAATTTCCCTACTACTACTACTACTACTACTACTACTACTACTACTACTACTCTGTTCTTCAAGAAGAAGAAGACAAAGACAAAGACGAATAAAGAATCATATTTTTTTCTTTTATTATATGCACATAAAAAAGTAAAAATACATTGAAAAAATACACTTTTTTTAATTTATTAATAACAAAAAATACAACATTTACATGGGATGAACAGAGAAAAAACACTTTTTTCTGTTTATTTATCGAGAAAAAAATACAACATTAAATTAGAGAGAGCACTTGAAAAAAAATACACTTTTTCAAATTTATTCATAATAAAAAAATACAACATTTACATGGGGATACAGAGAAAAACACTTTTTTGTTTATAGAGAAAAAAATATTAAATTAGAGAGAGCACTTGAAAAAAAAAATCTGCTCTAAGTCCAAAAAAAAGATAACTTTGGTGACGGAGCGCCCCCCGCGCTGGCGCCCCCCCCCCCCCCCGGGCCGCGAGGCCCCCCCAAAAAAGGTTTTTAGGAAATTATTTACAGGACTTTATTTAAACCGAGACTTTCCCTGTGGGCAATACATTCGGTCCGGTCTGAAGTTAAATAGTGTCCAAGGGGGAGGGTGGTCACACCATCTTGACAAACATAGACCTTGTCGGAAATGGTACTCATGGCTATTTTTTCTACATTTACAGTAAAGTTCCTGTAGTTCAATGAACGAATTGCCAACAATTTGGTTCGTGGAATTGCATTTTCAACAATACAATTCCTATAAATGGCCGTGTTGCAATTCTTGTCCACATAGTGTATGGGTACCTCTTTGTAATGTTTCTTGATTTCATCGTCGTGTGTATATATAAAGTACACCTTCGGACCTACAAACATACCACGGGAACTCAAGTCACTTCCTGTTTCAGATTTTAAAATAAAAGCTGATTGGGCGCCCGACGTTTCACTAGCTCAGGGTAAAGACCACTACTCCAATTGGTGTAGTCCATCCGTGAGCTGATAATTTCACCGTGCGCCAAATCATCAATTATATTTGGTGTTTTTACTTTGAGCAGTAGAGAATCCGTGTCACCGTAGCAGACCTTTACTTGCCCCTTTTCCGGCCACTGTACCCTAGCCACATTGTAGTAGAATTCCAACTTGAGCTTTTTTGAGATCTCCAAGATAGCACTGCCTGCAGCAATATTTTTATTCAAGACATTGCGTCTTTTTCTCCTATTCAAAAGTACGATGTCTAGGTCAAGGATTGTAAAGGAAGTGTAATTGGGATCAGTTATAATTCGAGCA
The DNA here is from genome assembly GCF_049724085.1 of Artemia sp. Qi Xiang Cuo. Lineage (NCBI taxonomy): Eukaryota > Metazoa > Arthropoda > Branchiopoda > Anostraca > Artemiidae > Artemia > Artemia sp. Qi Xiang Cuo. The sequence goes on along the minus strand of NC_142795.1, from coordinate 56,393,494 downwards.
CATTGTTCTGGATTGGTCACAACTTCGCAGTGATTCCTATTGCAAACACTCACATATTTTGCCGAAAGCCGAATTCAAAATGAGTTTATAAATTTCTTTTTCGGCTTTCGTCTGTGCTTCAGAACGTTTGCTGAAAAAAGTGTCAACGAATGTTTTTAGATAGAGTTTTTGACTAAAATCGAGAGCCCGGTGAACCTTTGTGACGTTGAAACCATTGTTACACATCCATTTTAATGCTACATGATGTACAACTATGTTTTTTTTCGGAATAAGGGCAATAAGTTTTGTTTTGAAGGTGCTCAATGCAATCCGTACACCTCGACTAAAAGCCTATTGCGTGGACTCAAAAAGTCCATAATCACAGGTCTATTGATGCACGGGAAAACAAAATCCTTTACTGAATCGGGAAGCTTGACTGGTATCTCTCCATCAATTTCAAAAAACAATCCAACCGGTCCATTCTCCTCAACACTGTCAATGTTGGGGAAATGGGGAGCTTGAGGGTCATTGAGCCATTTATAGTCGCCGCAAGGTAGTGCATAATGGGACATGGCCGAGGGGTAGAGAGAATTCATATCGAGGAAAACTGCATTCGATTTTGTCCCCGTCTTCTCCCCCGCAGGATCGTTGATAAAGAGTAGGTCCCATTTGAGCAAAACACCCCCCCTCATGTATATTTTGATGAACCGGTGCTGCTCACTTTAAGAAAGCATATAAATTTAGTAAAAACTCCTTATCAGTAGGAGTTCTCGCAAACTAGTAAGCGACTAAATTAAATAACCCAAATCAAGATTATATCATAGATTTTAAAATCATAGATTTTATCCGTATTTTTACACATAATGTCTAACAGGGTTAACACGTCACTCGACAAATACAGCTTGCAGTAGTCAAACCCATTTTTACACCCTCCCTCTGCCCAAACGATTGTAGCAAAACTGTATTCCTCGGGGGTTCAACTCGGATCGGGAAGACTGTCATAAAATGAATCAATTGAAGGAATAGTTTTTTCAGCGAATCTCGACATGGAACAATAATGGTAATAAGGATAGATGCCCTTGACCGTTAACAAATCATATAAATCATTTGGAAATTGTTGCTTGAGAAGGGGGAAGCATTGCAGCCGTCATCGTTTTTCTGCACTTGAATTAATTCGCTCAATGATTTAGGAAAAAAACTGTAGGAATCTAAAAAGCGAATTTTATTCGTGTACTCAACGTCGGCTTCAACAAATTTCCACATAAATTCCAAAACAAGCAACTTTTCCGCTGATTTAGGTATGATTTTGTACGTAAAGCTATCTATCACCCTTGCATCATCATCTACTGTTCCATTTCTTTGAAGATGTGCCAATGCAGGTAGCACATAATTTAGATCATAGGTAGAGTTATGTAAAAACACCGGTAGAAAAAGTTGCTGTTTAATTTTTAAATTAGACAAATTATGAGCCCGCCCACGAAAGTTACTTGTTCCCATTGAATTAGGATCAATAGGGCGATTATGGTCCAGTACCGCGTCTTTTGGAGCAATGGTGACCTTACATACCCAGCAAATAGTTCTCTTTCCCAATATCAGTTGCTCCTTCTCTAACTCTTTTATCGGATAATTAATATGATGTAATCGTGAAATCTCTCTGTTTGCTGTTTTTATTAAAAAAATCAATAATTGTTCAATACTGGCCTCCTTGTCCGGAGTAAAAAAAAACTCTTACAATTTGCGTCTTGTTTTAATATTATAACAGGTATGCGCGTAGCAACACGTGATTAGCTTGTGTTTCGTGACGATATTCAGCCTTGATGGGTTTGATAACTCAACCAGTACTGTTTCACAATCTAATGACACTTTATCACCTTATAGAAGAGAATTCTGGAAATTTTTTAACTGTAAAGTTTCTCTGCCTTATGCCGGCATTTCTCTTCCTTGATTTCCATGAATTTTGCAATGCCCCATGTGGTCTGAGAATGTTCGCTCAGATCTAAATGAGGAAAGGCATATGGGGCAATAGAAACATTCTCCTTTGTTCTTGCCTTGAGATAGGAGTCGACTTATTGCCGTGACGGGAAAAAAATGACCATAAGAATTTACATCTTTGGGAGGTTCGTAAATAACCCATACAAAATTTTTTACATATTCCACCATCGGTGTCCTCACTGACTACATAACCCCTTTTTTATTCGGTTTTTTCCCCCATCTACAAATTCAGTGTCGTACTGGAGAACAACCACCCCCACCCCAACATTTTAATTTTCATTCTAGAATATGCTTATTTCTTTAAAGGACACTGGATACTTTCCCTCTAAACAATCTAAATTTACTCTAGAGAAATTTTTCTCACCGTTACGTGCAAGTTTGTCGAGATTTTTCATTGTTGACTCTTTATTTAATATATGATGGGCTGCTGCTAAAAATGCTTATTCAAAGCATTGCAGCCCAGTGTCAAATGTTAATCTCTGAACCCCTTGGTAGTCGAAAAATCAGGGTGACATTTTATTTTGTTACCCCTTTCACCGCTTAAAATAAAGTTTTTTTTTAAATCTACTGAGATTCAGATCCATGTGGTAAATTTATAAAATTGTGGAACCACTCCCTCTCTCGCTAAACGTATTCAAAGTTGAAATTAGTTTACTCACCCAGTTGAAAAAATTGTCTTCAAATTCGTTTAGACCTGGGTAGAAAGTCTGGTTGCCGGTCGAAAAATGAAAATAAAAAATATCCCTAGATGTCACTTTTTGTAAATAAACTTTTTAATTCACCGATGCCTTTATTCCCCCTCGACCTCCCAAATTCTGGATCTGAATCTCAATTTTTGCCTGAATTCTGTCGATATAGCTATGGAGAACTTTCACGGGGTCAGTTAAAATAATGCTAGCGTTTTCCTCGGGAAGGCTAAAATCTACCCTGTATGTTTGCAAATGGCTTAGAGCAGATTCTAACAAATAAAATCAGGCAATTCCGGGGACATTGCACTATTTTCATGTCCTGTCCCTGTTTGTTCAGGACTCAATTCACTAATTGTAAAGTTCTCATTAAAAATGTCCCCGGAAAATGAGCTGCTGTTGTATTACTACTACTACTACTACTACTATTAAGGGGAATGGTGGAGGAGGGTGACAGGGAATTGTCAATAATACCACTTCCAGTCTTTTCAATCACATTGGGGGGATGTGACATGAGGTCTCCTAGTACATATTCCAAGGTGTTTGGGGACAATTGGTCGAGCCAGTCTGTATTGTCGTCTGATGGAATTTCGTTATGAGGACCCGGTTGAAATTTACTTGTAACATCACCTAAATATTCACGCATAGAACTATCTGCCCACTCTGGGTCTTCGAGCATGTTCATATCGCAAGATATTTCCTCCATGCTAGCCAGTTCCTAAAAAACATCATTAAGGAGCTCTCTATGCCACTGCAAATTCTCTAGAACCAGTGTAGGCTCACCCTTGAACTCTGCTGGTGGTAACAGAATTGTTTCTGTAAATATACTTGCTTCATCACTCAATGGTGTCGCTGGTGGTGCTATATTTTTAATCTGTAGAAAAAAAAGTTTTTTATTTCTTATGTAAAATAACCATTTTTTTTATAGTTAATAAAGTTTGTCAATTTCTCATAAGTGCAATTAAAATGTTGGATGGTCCTTTTTAGAGCCCCCCTCCCCCCCTCCCCCTGGGAGAACCCTGGGGAACCGGGAGCTTCCTTCAAGGTAGGAGGATCGATGCCCGTTCCGAGTTGAGGGTATTGGACTTCACAACACAGTTCAAAAAGAACAGTCTCAAATTCTTTTCTCAAATGCATCTTTTTCAAAACGAAAATAATTGCCTTAGTTGGTTTAAAATAATGTTTTCTTTGCATGTGAAACCCATAATCGGTGATTATTAAAAGGACCTTCTTCCTGTCACAAGAACCCCACTTAGAATTCACAGCGGATTGAATAGCGATGGGAGATTTGATAAGGAGCAGATGCGCGCAAATGGCCTAGCGCAAAAATACCAGTTTAAGAGTGCTTGTCAACTGTGAAATAGCAAATCGTTTTTGTTTTTCAAATAGTTAGTTTTTGTTTAAAATGACTATTGGAATTATTGCATTAGAATGCGTATTGGTTAGAATTTGCAAGGTAAGTTTTTTTTTTATAGAAATGCGCGATAAGCATTCCTTTATATACAGCTAATTTGGTTAATGAAAGAAAATGAAATATTTTAGAAAAAAATTTTCAGTTTTACTCATCAAAAGCTATGCGCCTGAGAAAATTTTGTCTTATTTTTTTTTGAAAAAATAAGGAAAAAAATATATACATTTACAAGTTCTGGCTGCACATCAGAAGTCTCTGGTATGGCTTAATCTGCTGAGGTTGTGGCATTATGTGAAGCAGTCCATTCCCTTTTCAACTTCCTTCCAGTTTGCATGGAGCTAACACTGGGGTCAGAGGACCCTGCCATTAAAAGATTCGAGGCCATTGACTGGTCCAGGTCATGTGTAATTATACCAGCGTATTTGATAATAGATGCCCTTGTGGCTTGCATTAATGCAGGTTCGCTCAATCTTGCTTTCTTTTCAGAAGAAGGGTTATTGCACGTATCTGCTTCCTTGAAAAAAAAGGCAAAATTTAGCATGTAACAAAACTGCATTTTGGGTTTGGAAAATAATTCAGTTTATGTTAGGCATCTAAAGTAGTGTAAAAAAAAACATCTTGATTTCAAAATCAGGGGTTTTCAATTACTTTTTTGAGCAATTGAATCTTAATTCGACAAAAACTGGGTTTGCCACGAAATTTTACAAAACCTTACTTGAGTCTTTTTTTTTCTGCTTCGAAAAAGTTGCAAGATGCTTATCTTTCTGCTAAAAAGCTGGCAGGGGGAATGGGGACCATTTTGGTCCTTGGGTCATAAAGATTAAGAATCCACGGATTATTCTGATTTAAACAGGGTGCAATATGTGCCTATTTTTAGCATTAAAAAACTGGTGTTAAAATAGGGGGGCTGGAATTTTTTTTTTCAATTAAATAAATATTTATATTTTCCTTTATTATCAAAATAAAATACTAATTGTTACAAATTTAGATTTTTTTAGAATGATTTTCAGCTCTTAAACTAAGGTAAGCAGCAGCATAGATTCTAAATTGTTTTGGTTCTTCTTCTAAAGACTAAAAGCACCATTAGGCTACTATGATCTAAAATATCACTGAAATACATTTTCCAGCAGTACATGGTAACGAAGTATAAGTAAGGAACAAATCAGGTTAATAGTAACCGAAACTCTAAAAAGGAAGCTTTTGTAACAATTAATACATTAAAAGAATCAACATTTTATTCTAACCCCAAATTACCGATCGAAAGCTAAGCCTTCTGCTTCAAAAATATTGCAAGATGCTTATCTTTCTGCTAAAAAGCCGGCAGGGAGAATGGGACCATTTTGGTCCTTGGGTCATAAAGATTAAGAATCCATGGATTATTCTGATTTAAACAGGGGTACAATATGTGCCTATTTTTTGCATTAAAAAACTGGTGTTAAAATAGGGGGAGCTGGAATTTTTTTTTTCAATTAAATAAATATTTATATTTTCCTTTATTATCAAAATAAAATACTCATTGTTACAAATTTAGATTTTTTAGAATGATTTTCATCTCTTAAACTAAGGTAAGCAGCATAGATTCTAAATTGTTTTGGTTCTTCTTCTAAAGACTAAAAGCATCATTAGGCTACTATGATCTAAAATATCACTGAAATACATTTTCCAGCAGTACATGGTAACGAACTATAAGTAAGGAACAAATCAGGTTAATAGTAACCGAAACTCTAAAAAGGCCCACTGATCTTGATAAAAATCGCACCGTAAATTTCAGCCTATAAGAGAACTATGTAGAGGTTTCAGCTCCTGAACAATAGGCTTCTAAGTGTATAAGTAGCCTAAGTTCTAGTGTCTGTTTTAAGTAGTCAAAATTTTTTAAAAGAGGTAACCAAACAGTGTAAGGAAAGAATTTCTTCCTTAACTTAATGACAAGACAATTTCTTTTTATTGTAATAATGAGAAAATTTTTACTCACCAGAAATTGCTTAGAATTATCCATTTTCTATGTAAATGTTTACAAAAAATGTCAGTAGTGTTAAGTTGAATAAACTATTCAAAACTGTTGGAGAATCTAATTTGAAACCTATATAAATATAAAAAATAATTGCATAACAACGAAACAAGACGTGCTGGTTTTTGTTTATCACTAAAAAAAGACATTGAACTTTGAAATTGCGTAAATCGCTTGGCAAAGAAAGAGTGTAATGCTCCTGTAGAATAGAATTACCAGAAAAAACCTGTTTGGTACGGGGGCGTTGTAGAATAACATGGTATTTGCTATATGTCTCGTAGAAGTATTTGCTATATGTCTCGTAGAAGTATTTGCTATATGTCTCGTAGAATAACATGGTATTTGCTATATGTCTCGTAGAATTCATTATTAGCATTCTACTGACCAGGGAGTATGGGGGGGCGATTTCATCACCAAAAGCTTAGCTGTTGGATCTTTCAATCATCCTGAACTAAATGGTTGTCTTAAAATATTGATCGGATGTCTTTGGGGGAAAGATGGCCGTGGCAAGGGGCTAGGTGCCCTCTAATCTTTTTGGTCACTTGAAAAGAGCACTAGAACTTTTTATTTCCGTATGAATAAGTTCTCTACCGATTTTCAAGTCATTAGTTGAATACGATTGCTCCTGGGGAAAATAAATCATAGGCAGTGCAATAGCGCTGCACAAGTAAAGAACGGTGTTGGCTCAATGTATTATTTATTAATTTTTTATGTTTTTGGTTTGCCTTAGACCAGGCCACTTCGCATAGAAGGAATTATCGTAGAAACTTCAAAAATGGCTCATTTGATTGGAAATTGAGAGGACTAGTGCCCTTTTTAATAGTCAACAGTGACTGTAGGCCAACTATCCTCCCCCCTCCCATGCCCACTATTTTCTCAAACACTCCCGATCAAAATTTTGAGATAGTCGTTCTGTTAAACATAGTTGAAAGGTCCAGAAATTATGTCTTTGCGGGTGACCCTCCCCCACAGCCCTCATGGCAAGGGTTCTAAGTTATGCCCTGGGGGTATATAATTTTTTTTATTTTATAGAAAGCGTTGTCGTAGAAACTTCAAAAAGCGCTCATTCGATTGGAAACTGAGAGGACTAGTGCCCCTTTTAATATTCGAAATTCATCGGAGGGCAAATGCTCCCACCCTACGCGCCCATCATTTCCCCAAACACTTCCGATCAAAATTTTGAGATAGCCATTTTGTTCAACGTAGTTGATGCGTCCGGAAATTATGTTTTTGAGGAAGACAACCCCCTAGAGCCCTTTGGGCAAGGGTTGTAAGTAATGTCCTGTGGAGCATATGAGGTTTTATAGAAAGCGTGGTCATATAAACTTCGGAGGGGGTTCGTTGGATTGATAACCAGAAACGCTAGTGCCCTTATTAAGAGCAAAGTGATCGGAGGGCTGCTACCCCCCCCCCCTCCTCTTCCCACATACACACACACACGTCGTATTTTCCCGAAATGCATCTTATTGAAATTTGAGATAGCTCTTTTATTTGATATAGTCTAAATATCATATAACGAGACTTTTGGAGTTGAAACAAACCCCCAGAGCCTGGGGGCAAGGGTCGTAAGCTGTGCATCGGGGGTACTCAAGTTTTTTATGGAAGAGATGGTTGTTTAAACTTTAGAGGAGGCTCATTTGGTTCAAAATTGGAAGTTCTAGATCCCTTTTAAGAGTCAAGTGATAGAGGTCATCTAGCCCACCTCCTCTCGACTGCCCCTCTGTTCACCAAACGAATCTGATTGAAATTGTGAGATAGTGATTTTGCTCAAAATAGTCCAAATCTAGGGTTGACATAACCCCCCAGCGCCCTGAGGATAGGGTTTAAGTCATACCTTATGGGGCATATAAGGTTTTTATGGAATAGGTGGTTGTATAAACTTCAGATGGGGTTCATTTGATTTGAAATTAGAAATTATAGTGCCCCTTCTAAAAGTCAAAAGTGATTTGAGAGCAACCAGCGCCCCAGCTCATTATTTCCCCAAAGGCATCCAATCAAAGTTTGGAGATAGCAATTTTGTTCATTGTACGTAGTTGAAGGGTCAGGAAATTATGTATTTGAGAAAGAAACCCCCGCCTTCACAGCTCTCAGGACAAGGGTTGTAAGTAACTCCCCTCCCCCTCACGCCCATTATTTCCCAAAACGAACATTCAAACAAAGTTTTGAGACATCAATTTTGTTCAGCATTGTTGAAAGGTTCAGTAATTATGCGTTTGAGGATGTCTATCCCCCCCCTGAGGCCTCAGGACAAACGCTGTAAGTTACGCAATTTGTTCACGGTTTAGATATAGTATATGTTATTGAGAAAAGATATGTATGTTTGACTTATAATTTTCCCAAAATACGAAGGACATTACGGTGTTTCTTTCAGGAAATGTTGAGGGGAGTGTTGAACTACATCAAAACTTGTTATGTGTATTTGGCTTGTCAAGAGGGTGTAACTCAGGAATGACTGAGTATATTAATTTGGAATTTTCGGGAAATGATAAGCGAGATGATCAATTGACCGAAACACAATATTTGCACGCTACTACTACTACAACTACTGCTGCTTCTATTGCTACCACAAGTACTATTACTACTACCACTACCATCACTAAAATTACTACTTCTGTAGCGATTACTATTAAGGCTGAGGATATTGAAAAAAAAATATCTGGGAAATGTTGAAGGGAAAGTTGAACTAAAATAAAACATACTATCTGTAGACAGATTGCTAATGCGGGCGTATCAGCAATATTTTTGGAACGAATTATAGTATCAAGAGGAAACTTAAGGGGCATCATGAGTGGGATGTTCAGTTGATCAAAAGGCTAAATATACCTGCTACTACTGCTATTAATCATGCTGCTACTATTGTTACTACTACTAATATTACACTATTACTGCTACTACTGTTCCTACTACTATGATACTAGTACAATTCAGGCTACACGTATAAAGGTGAAAATTTGACAGAATATTGAGAGCGAATTTGAAGTAAATCAAAATACACTATGCGCATGCAGATTGTCAAAAGGGTGTATCTCAAGAATTGATTTGGGTATTAATTTGAAACTTCCAGAGAATAATTAAAGGGGCGGATCAATTGACAAAAAGGTAATATGTACATGTCATTGCTAACACTAATACCACTGCTACTTTTTGCTAATACTACTACTGCTGCTAAACTACTCGAACTACTACTTCAATTGCAACAACTTGTAAGGCTTAGAGTATTAAGGTGAAAAGGGCGTCAAAAGCGCACATCAACAATATTTTTGGAACGGCTTAGCGTGTTGAAACTTCCGGGGCATCGTGAAAGCGATGTTCAACTGACCAAAAGGCAGTATGCACATGCTACTAGCGCTATTAATACTGCTGCTACTACTACTGGTAATGCAACACTAACACTGTAACTACTTATACTACCACCAAAACTACAGTGATGATAGTACTATTAAGGCTAAGTCTATGAAGGTAAAATTTGAAAGAATATTGATGGTAAATTCGAATTAACAAAAGACACTATTGTCAAAATAGCGCATCTTAAGAATTGACTTGTGTATTAAGTTGGAACTATCAGATAATACTTAAAGCGGAAGAATAATTGTCCAAAAGGTAATATGTGCACACTACCACTAATACTGATGCAACATTTACTTGCTCTACTACTACTATTACTATTGCTCCAACTACTTCTTCTATCGCAACTACTTGTAAGGTTAAGAGCATTAAGGTGGAAATTTCAAGAAGTATATGAATATACAGGTTATCAAAATAGTAAATCGACAATTTCATAGCAATGGCTAATTGTATTAAGCTGAGCAGTAATACAACTGCTGTGACTACTATTACAACTAGTATGTATGGATGACATTCGTACGCAGGTCGTCAAAAGGGCATATTAGCAATATCTTAGGAACAGTTTCGTGTGTGAAATTGAAATTAAGCGCTTGTTGTGAGGGACGTTGAACTAACCAAAAGACGATATTTGAATCATAATGCTACTGCTTCTACAACTACTGCTATTATTATTACTACTACTACTACCAATACTGCTACTAAAGCTAAGACTACTACTATTAACTCTACTCCAACTGCTACTAATATAACTACTGGTTCTACTGCTATTGCTAATAAACCTGAGGGTATTAAGGAGAAAATGTTGGGCAATATTGCAACTGTATTGAAATAAATCGAAACACACTATGCCCACACAGGTTGTTAAGAGGAGATATAAGCAATGCTTCAGGACCGGTTTACGGTATTAAGTTGAAAATTTCATCGTGTGTTGAAGGGGATGTTGAAAAAAAGGTGCTAAGTGCATACTGCTACTATACAAGCTAAGGGTATTAAGGTGAAGCTTTCAAGGAACATTTAGCCGGATGCTGAGCAAAATCAAAACGAACTATGATTATGCAGATTGTCAATAGAGCGACAGAGCAATGTCTCAAGAAAGACTGACACTCTTAAGTTAGACCTTTCAGGGCAAGTTGTGGCGGGTTTTGAAATCCACAGAAGTCACTATGCATGTTTTTGATACTATTTCCACGGTTACTGTAAATAATGACAATGACGGCATTAAGTTGAAACGTTTAGGGAGAGTTTCAATTATACGAAAAAACTATACGCATGCAATTTTTAAAGGGTATATAAACAATATCATAGGCAGCGCTGCTCCATCATAGCTAGTAATATCGTTGATATTTTAAAGAGGCTAATTTGATTAGAAATTCAAAGTTCTAGTACCCCTTTTAAGAGTCAAAAGTGATTGGACTGCAATCAGCCCTCCTCTTCAGCTCATAATTTTGCCAACACTTCCAATAGAAATTTGAGATAGCCATTTTATTGTGCATAGCTGAAAGGTCTTGTAACTGTATCTCTAGGTCTTGTATCTGAAAGGTCTTGTAACACGTAGGTCAACTCCTTCCCTTCCCCTACAGTTATGCAATTTGGCCATTGTGTTCAAAAACTAGATGTTTCCTTAAGATTAAATAAAAAAAAACTGTGTGTATGCTGATTGCCAATAAGACATCTCAGCAGTATCCCAAAGACCGACTGAGGGTATTATGTTCAAATTTCGGGGCTATTTCTATTACTACTTCTGCTCTTAAAGTTAAACAAAATAAAAAGAGTGTAAGTGTATCCAAGCTGTCAAAGATCGTAGATGGATTTTCGCGATTATATTAAGTTTTATTTTCAGGTCAACTAGAGGAGGTATGAAACTAAACTAAAAACTACTATTTGTGTTCAGATTTTTAAAAGGGTGTATGTTGTTGAAAATTGTTGAAGTAATTTCTCCAGCATACAAATAGCAGGCCAAACTATAAATTCTTAAAGAAAAACAAAAAAGATTTAAACTACTATTCTTTTTTTCCTGAAAAGACTATGTCAATATAACACGAACAGAAATTAACTAAAAAAACTTTTTCCGCAAAATAAGTTTTTCAAAGAAAAGTAACGAACTCCATTAAATTAAAAATGAGCAAAAATAGAATCAAACAATCTACCAAGCGTAAAACTTCCACAAATCAGCATCGATAAATAAATGAAATCCAGAACGGACAGAAATTAAAATAGATTATCGAGTCAAACTCAAAACGAACAGAAATTAGCTTGCTTAGCGCTCAAAATCCTATGTCTTCCCAAGGCCAGAATATAATTTGCATTTTACTCAATTTTTTTTAATGTTTTCACTTTCATAACTATAATAAATCAGATTTTATAAACATTTTAAGGAATAAATATCATCATATGTACCTTAAACTGACTACGTACATTCATGTGTATTTTTTTTTTCAGTTAATAAAACAAAACAACAAATAAACACACATCCGTGATCTTTCTTTTGCCTAAAAAGTACAAAATTCCACAGTTCTGTGGATAGGAGCTAGAAACCTTGTTTGGGAGTTCATACTATAAACACCTCTGTTGGATATAGTCTGGATATAATCTCATTATGCAGTAAGACTCAATTGTGACTCCCTACGGACTTATCATAATTAACATAATCAAGTCTGGATATAATCTCATTATACAGTAAGACTCAATTGTGATTCCCTACGGACTTATCATAATCAACATTTTTGAACTTTTGAACTTGGATTATTTATTATTTAGTTATTTGATTACCCTACGGACTTTTACTGAAAATAGTTTCAGAATCAGAACTTGAATTATTTGACAGCCAATCATTTTGGAAGAAAATTGACTTTGGACTCATTAACTCGTTGTATTACCTGTAAAATTCAATACGAATATGACACGAATCAGAGCTACTTATATTTGCCCTGGATGTGAGAGGCCGTGTGGGAAAGGTGTGACGATTCAGTGCTCGAAATGCCTTCTATGATTCCATCCCCCCTGTGCTGGAAACCACACCAGTATTACGGCAAGAAAACCTCAACTGGAAATGCAGCTCATGTGTTATGGCTGTTGTAATTGAGCACCCTGAGGCTGATACTCCTGCATACGCTGTCGTTAACCCCAAGAATATGTTTTGCCTGCCTTTGGAGAACCCATCCCCTCAAAATTGTCCCAAAAGTTGTGAGAATTGCCTTTCAAAAGACAATTTAATCCTGCAACTTGAAAAAAAGATTCACAGCATGGAAGAAAAAAAATGAATCTCAAGCCCGGTCCCTATCGATGAAACAGACCGAAATCGATGCTCTGAATTTACAGCTATTTGAAAAAAGCTGTGACGTTGTGGTGAAATTAGCTGAAGGACTAGGAATCACCGAAAGAGGAGAAACTAAGAAAAAGTGTTTCTTTTTTATATCAACTGGTACATGCAAACTTGGTGAACAGTGTCCGTTTATTCATGAAAGCAAAAACGTTAATGATAAGAAGAAACAATCGAATCAACGAGAAAATTCCCGCGTAAATAAAGTGTGCAAGTATTTCGAAGGAGATTCCTGCAACAAAAAAAAAAGAATTGTAAATTTCTACATATATGCCGAAAATACAGACTGAAAATGTGCAAAGCAACAAATTGCAATTTCGATCATGTCGATCTTTGCCCTATGATGGCTTGTGCCAACAAGTTGTGCAGTTTTGCTCATAGTCTTAGTAATTTAAAATCGCACAATAATCGTTCAGTGCCTTTTGAGTATTTTGGCCGTTTGCCTCGTTTTAATCGTTTTAACCGTGATCCAGTATTCGATTATAGTATGCCAAGCCATAGCCAAATTGTTTATGGAAGCAATGCTTCAAGCAATAATCCTAGACCCGAGCCGGTGTCAAAAAACTTGTCGAGAAAAGGGGGCCAACAGCTGAGCCTCTTAGACCCCCTCCCTCCGCCACCCCCCCCTATCCATTTTCATCAACAGCCAATCAACAACCAGCCCCGTCCCTATTCTATTCCCCCTCCTCTTTACCCTTCCCCCTGCAGAAGGAAAAAATTGTTGGTGACTTCAGTTTAAATAATCCTGTTGCTGCTCCAGTCGCGATAGGGGGCAAGAAATTCCAAAATAAGCCTTTTCCCCGGGAGTTTCATGACAAACGTTACGTATTTCCTTCTTTCCTTTACAGCAACGCCGAAAGTTTAAATCTAGAGAAATTTACTGAACTTCAGACTACGGCTCAAATGCTTGGCTCTTCCGTTATCTGTGTTTCCGAGGTCCACCTGGAAGATCTTAATTTATTGAGGGTTCCTAACTTTTCTTCTTTTATTAAACTTCGGCCTGATCCTCTTGGGAAAAAAGGAGGAGGAATTAGGACACTCGTGCACGAAGATTTTAAACCTCAGCTTCTAAATATACCTTTTCTTGAATATATTTATGAAATTATTTGGGTAAAACCCCAACCAAAGCGACTCCCTAGGCCGCTCTCTGCCATAGCAGTGTGCGTTTTCTATTATTCGCCTGGTCAGCCAGCTGCAGCAAGAAAAGCTTTTTGGGAGAAGCTGCAGGAATCGACAGATTACGTCCAGAGAACTCACCCATATTTTGGAGTAGTAATGCTAGGAGATGCTAACGAACTCGATAGCAAATCGCTGCCCAGGTCACTTAACCTTAAAACTCTAGTCGATTTCCCAACAACTAAGGGAAATACAACCAAGGCTTGAACTCCTGTGCATCTGTACATGTATTTATTTTGAAGTTAGATAGTAAGTAAAAATTTTTTGAAAAATATTCAAAATGTGTCATTTTTTTCCAGGTAACATTAACTTGCAATGCTGATTTCAAAGTAGAGCCACCAACAATCAAAATAAACCCTAATGGCTGCGGTGATTTCACTGTGTCATGGACACCCGCAGAGTCTGGAATTTTCAAAGGTCATCTTGCTGTTTCCACTTCCTTTGGGTTTAAAACACAGTTCCCCATCCTAGGGAATGCAGTCGAACCTCCTGTCAAAAAAGGGAAAAGTAGGGTGAGTTTTTTCCTTTATGAGTAACGAACTACACTTCTGTACTAGTCTGAAAAGACTCATATAATTGGCCAAGTCTTTTCTTTTTACTTTATAATACCCATAAAATAGAAGCCGTAACTCACTCAGCAATTGTCTAAGAATACTGGAAACTGAGAAAATGTTGAGAATAATGATAGATTAGACATGTATGCAGGAATTTTTCTGCGGTTGGGGTCAAATTTTCAAAAAGACAAAACAAAAAACAAAGTAAATTTAGGAAGAACATCGAAAGTTATGCTAAAATCGTAAAATTCTTGAGGGTTTTCGGAGGGGGAGAAGACAAAGCCTTACCAAATAGAACTTCAACAAAGAAAAGAGCTGAAAAGAAATTAGGACAAGAACGATACAACAGAGAAAGGACTAGGTCAACGAAAAAGGAAAAGAGAAAAGGAGAAGGTAAACTAAAAAGGAAAAACGATAATATTTCTAATTATCTTTCTCCGTCTGTCTCTTTGTATGCTCCCCCCCTTTCTCTCTCTCTCTCGCTCTCTCTCTCTCTCTCTCTTTCTCTCTCTCTCTCTCTCTCTCTCTCTCTCCCCCCTCTCTCTCTCTCCCTCTCCCTTTTTATCCGCTATTTTCGAACAGAGATTATTGTAATTCGGAAGAACTTTGATCCTATAGCAATTTCCTATTTTTCCATTGTTTAACACAGGAAAAAAGATATATGCCATTAATGCTGTTGTTTTCTCGGAACATGCATGATAAGTCAGTTGCAATGTGTTATCGTTCTCTTGTTAAAATTTTTAGACTTTATAGCTTCTATCTCTTTTTTAGTTGCATAATAGCTTACTTGCTTGGTCATCCATAGGGCTATAGAATCTACCAAGGAAGAGGGGGTAAGGATTTTGAAAAAAGGGAAAGGATCGAGACACCTTACATGATTATTTAAGTCTAAAATTGTAGTAAAATTGTAGTATATATGCCTCAAACTTACGAATAAACTAGGAAATATAATTGGAAAAGAATTTGTATTTACTGTATTTATAAAACTGGATCAATATTTTTTTGTAGTTAGCAGTTTTATAAATTACTAGACGGCTTGTAAAAAAAACAAAACAAAAAAAAACCTCTTATTCAATTCTTTATCTGGGTTAAAACTTTAAAATGTGCATAAACGTTATGTTATTAGTCTCGTGGCTCAGCTTTAATCATAGTATCATACTGACCGAGATTTGTTTTTCTATGACAGGCGAGGGTGTTATTTTATGTTAATTCTATATGGAAAATAATTCTATTCTTGTGACTCCTTGGAAATATTTTCATTTAGACGGCCGATTTTTCTGCTTTTTTAATCAGAACTTAGAAAAGCAGCAACCTATGAATCGGAACTTCAGGATAATTCATAGAAAAACAAATGTACCATGGATAATTCACCTATAATATCAACAAGCCATCCTCAGTGGAAACGAAAACGAGAGATCTAAAAAGAAATGAACCAGAATAGAACTAAAAACAAGACCCAAAACGATGCAGACTTAAAGGAAAATTATTTAAGGCAATGAACATCAAAGAAATAAAAAAAAAGTTTCAAAATAGCAGCAAAATAAAAAATGCAAATAAACAATTAGGCTATAGTTGTAAACAAACATACAGTTAAATTAATGCTGTCTAACCCAAAAGGCAACTGAAATCAAACGAGGATTTGACCAAAGAAAAAAAAAACATAAAAAAAACATGTTAAATCTGTGAAGAAATAATCCTCTGATTCAGATTAGATTCTTTTTCAGATTCCATCGAGTTTTATTAATATAAATAGAAATAAATAAACATAGATTATACATCTGTATCCAAAAACGCACGTTGAGTCCCTTAAGCTTAACAATTCCTCTTAATTATGCAATTATTCAGTTGATGGCAGCGTTTCTTTTTTTTCTAGTGCTGATGCAGCTAATTGTTGCAGCGTTCTATCTAGCGTTGCAGCTAATTGTTCTAACCATAGGTTTGTTTTCTTCAAGATTTTATCATAAGTTGTATCACTATGTAGGTAGTTAGATTTTTTCTATGGCGTCTCTTGCCCATTTTGCAAAACTTGATTTCAAAAGCCTACTCAAATGGAACGAAGTGACAGGACAAGTTGAAAAGATGTTCAATTAGTAGAGAATCAACTTTTTTTAGATCTCTTTTTCAATTTGAGAGCTTTATCCCTGCGATTGTATGATCAGATTTTCCACAAGAAGGTAGAATACTTCACACACCATTAACTAATTTTACAGCTGTCTAATCTTTTCCACAATGAAAAAAAAGAGAACACTCTGTAGGCCTACAGTAGTCCAAGGTCATATGGCAAGTGTTATATTTGCTGCTAACAACAACAATGTCAGAAACGGCTTCTAGTGAGAAAGCTTTCAAATTAAAAGATAAAGCTCCTGAAGCTTAATTCTGGACCGGAAGCAATAGCAAGTAAGGACAACTCTGTAAAATAGCCAACAATAGATACTGACATCTGTATATTTGGCTTTATCTATTATTCATGACACCTGTATGTTTGGCTCTATGTATTACTTTCGAAGATCCATTTCTTGGGCATTGGGCAAAACGTAGTGCCATTCTTGTGTCGGTTTCATAGTTGAGGTTGGTACGCTCATGGGTATTTAACTCAAACGGTTCAACATAATTTGTACTGGATGTTCATCCAAAAGCAAAGATTTTAAAATTCATTCTATCCCCCAGATATAACTTGTCGATAATTTTTTTTTTTACTTTCGCCGACACTTGTTCAGTTTGAAGTGGCTTTTGATATTTTCAATAACAAAACCTTCGTATAATGGGCAAGAGAGGCCATTAAAGAAAAGAAAAACCTAGCATTTTCTTAGATTTGATAATACTTAGATATAGGAAAACTAGCATGTTTATTCAATTTATGATAGTTTTTTTGAGAATCTCTTAAATGAATCCATTGTAAATAGTAACTTGGCTCTGAAATTTTTCACGGACGAATCAATCAAAAGGAAAATACTGAACAATTGGGCAATTATCAATACTAAGCCAACAGGAGGATCATTTATCTAGCAAATCTAGCAGGTTTAATAAGTTTCTCTGATTGTTAAGTTCTTGTCGTAAATGGTTTCAGGGGGGGAGGGGGCAGAGGGGGCACTTGTCGCGAGCGCAAATAATTTTAGTGATGCATAATTTCAAATCAATAATCGGTTATAATCATTTTGTAATTTTTAGATTTTACTTTTATTCAAATAAAGTGGAAGGCGCAGTTGGTAGTAAGTATAATTAAATTGAATCCAAAAGTTTCCTTTTTTCCTATCATTATCACCATTCATTGAAATTAAAAGTAAGTAGAATGAATTAAAGAATTTGAAGCAATCAATTGGGACGAGATAATTGATAATTATCGAGAGGCTAAAGTAAGAAAAGTCAGATTTAAATAAATGGAAAAATTCAAGAAAATGAAAATTCTGTAAAAATTTGCCTTGGAAATTTTGAGAGATAGGAGGGGGGGTGCTAAGCTAGATTTTGCCCTGGGTGCAAAAAAAACAAGAACCGCCACTGGCTTTAATTATATTCTGAATTTAACTGAAGTAACTTCAATTGTTTAATATCAATCGTAAGTTTTTTTGTGTAATCAAATCATAGATTATGTTTAAATTGTGTTTTTTCACTTATCTATTTAATCGGTGCTCTTTGATTATTTTATTTTCAACCTTTTGCACTTTTTTTTTTCGTCAAGTCTACATAATTATGAGACTTTACTTACTGTTTTATTTAAATTTTTTGTTCCGTATTTTTTGTTTAAGCAATGGTTCTAATTATGAAAGCAACAATTGTATTCCTGATGTAGATTCATAAATATTCATCTATTGAAAAATAAAGATAATAGGGGTATTGAAATGAAGTAAATAGAAAAAAGCCAAACGTTATGCAGAGGCAATAGACGTATCGTGAAATTTCAAATAGGATGATAATGTTCTTTTGTTTTCTTTTTTATGATAATTCTTCTTATGTGTACTATTTTTGTATGCACACAACGTCAGAATTGCTATTCTATCATAATATTTTTGCTTATTAATCGC
This sequence comes from Artemia sp. Qi Xiang Cuo, assembly GCF_049724085.1. Taxonomy (NCBI): domain Eukaryota; kingdom Metazoa; phylum Arthropoda; class Branchiopoda; order Anostraca; family Artemiidae; genus Artemia; species Artemia sp. Qi Xiang Cuo. The sequence continues at coordinate 56,375,005 of NC_142795.1, read as the reverse complement.
TATATTTGTTATTTATTTGTAATTATTGTTTCACAGAGATCGTCGTCACTTCAGAAGCCATTGAGCTCGTCTAGACCAGTACCGCGCTCTCTTTCACTCACTCGTGATTCAGTTCAATCAAAAGAAAACCTTCGTCCCCGGTCAGGCTCTGATATAACCCATCGAAACCCATTACCTGCGGTAGATCTCAACTGCCCTCAGTCTGAAAAGAAAAGGACTTGCTCCTTTGAAAAAAGGGAAGCTTTCCGATCCATCGTCGGGGGAAACCTACCTCCATGTAATATCGTATCAACTCCTCCGCGAAGACAAACATATCAAGTTGCTTTGAAGAATTGTAATCCAATTGGGAGACCTGTGATTGATGGTAATCAAACAACAGTCATAATACCAGGTAGCTCTGGAGAGAAAATAGCGGATTGTGGAGTAGAAAGGAAATATGAGAATAAGGCAGTGATTGATAATAGGTGTGACTTGGGCCTCCCACCTACTCCTGTGATATCTAAAGTGACGCAAAGACCCAGGAATAATGAAACAACACTTTCTTGCAATAGTAAGACCATTGCTGTTCTTCAAGAACAGGAAAACGCAGAAGAATCAAACGAAAATGCTTGTTCAAAACCTGGATTTGTTGTTCCTAAGACTTTGCCTAAAGTAGCGAACCTAACAAAAAAAGGAGACAGTTCATCTGTTCCAGTGTCTGTATTAGATGATACACTGACTCCTTTTGCACCTATTCTTTGCTCTAGTGTAAAGAAAGATCCTAAACAAACTGTCAATGACCAAAATCTTGCAATAAAGCCCACAGCTCGCATCCAAATTGATTTTTTGAATCTAGAAACATTGGATTTGGAGAGATCGAACAACGAGACATTTTATTCAGCAAAAAGCACTGAGACATGCTGTTCGAAACGAAGTGTGGATTCAGATGACGAGACTCACCAAGAAAATGAAACTTTCAGACACATCTCAAGTGCTGAAAAAGAACTTAATACCCACGTCTCAGCGTTACCTACATGCGAGTCTAAAGGCATTAATACTGAATTCAAATACGCCAATAAAGACTTGAACCCCCCTACTAAATTAGAAGCAGATTCGATAGTAGTTATTGTCAGTAAACTAGGAGGAAACCTTGAAGATTCACCTGTTTCCTCAGTGTTACCAACAATGGACGAGAAAAACAGGATCTTTATTGATAAGTTTGACGATAATACTGTTTCCCAAGATTTTCATGTTTATGCTGCTGAAACAGAACCCATGTCATTAACAGATTTAGTTCCACAGCAAGACCTGTCGGTGATACTAGAAGAAAATGAAACAGACAAAAATTTTACGCTTGAAAAGACATCCTCCCGCCCGACGTCCTCTATGGGCCATGTGAAGAATCGAACTTTTGACTGTGAATCAAAAGGCTTCGATCTCCCTGAAGCTTCTAAAGAAGATTCTGTTACTGCTACTGTAAAAGATGCTACTTCTAATATAGACAGGCCGCATTGTGATCCTGAAGCACCAGACGCTCTTTCAGATTGCGAACCTTTGCAAGGCACTGATGATAATTTTAACCCGGCATTTAAAGCAGGTGAAAGAATACGCGATTTTGGCAGTGTTAGTAATTATTCTGGTTTGAACTCTAATTCAAAAGACACAAATAAAGGTTCAGGAGATCCTACTCATAGCTCAGTTGCCCCGGCAGGATTTCTCCCAAGGAGCCCTATACTGAAAGAACATAAAACTGAATCCAATATGTCATTCTCCTTTGCCAAAAAGGAAGTGAATGCGTTTCCTCAGAGCCATCAATCTAACGTGAAATCACCAATGATCTGCACTGATATGCAAGTTAAGGAGGTGGATGACTTTTCCCATGATGTATTGATTGATGATAAACTTCATAACACAAAGACTTCAAATCAACAAACTACAATATTAGAAATAAAAAACGATGGTAATCAGACAGTGAAAATACCTGTTACTGAATTTACTTTTACTATAAGCTCCCCAAAAGGTGACAGTTGCAGATCTTCTGAACATGTAGCATTCGCAGTCAATCCACCAAAATTGCTAGGAGACAAAAGAGTAGCAGCAAAATCATTTCCTAGGACTTTGCAATGTGGAAAAGTGAAAAGTATCAGAAAAGAATTTATCATCAAGAATCACAAAGATCATCTGGTTCCGTTAAGCGCTTCTTCTTCTGTTACATCTTTGTCGTCCATTGATAGTGATGAAACGGGTAGTTCATCGTCTTTCAGAAATAGAGCAGCCAGTGACACCTCAATAGCAAAAAAGGGCAACCATAGTCAAAGCTCCGACAAATCCTCGGACTCGGGAGCCTTGATTTACCAAAGAAAAACAGCAACTGATCCTCGGATGGACCGTAAAGGTTAGTGAAGCTCAGTCTTTTCAAAATTTATACCTTTGAAAGTGAAGGGATAATTTTGGGGGTTTTAAAATTCTTCCCTTTGAAAGCTAAGCTTATGTCACCCCTTTAAAGAGCTAAACTTACGTCCTCCATAGAAAAGCTAAACGTATTAATACCATTAATTTAATCCCGTCTTTTATTTGCATTAAAATAGTACACTTATATCTTTATTGGCAGGGTGTTCCTGCTAACGTAATTTTTAGATTTTTAAGTTAGCAGGCTTTTACAGCATGTCGAAAAAAAATGAGCTGTCGAACAATTTAACTGTGCAAAACGCTTTGCTGTTTTGAACAACTATAATTGTAAAAAATTTATTGACGAATTTTCTAATAAGGGTTGTTATGAGCTTTTTCATGTTGCTCATGTTGATATCATTGTTCTTATTTCTTATACTAATTTAAAGTCATAGTCTGAATCAAGCAGCGCTAAAGCAATAGCACTAAAAAAAAATATCAAGTTTTATTATTTTCTTGGATGCTTGCATGTTTTGATTAAGTGAAAATCCCATGCTCAATGATTAAACGATTGTGTTTTGATTAAAATATATATATATATATATATATATATATATATATATATATATATATATATATATATATATATATATATATATATATATATATAGTATATATATATGTATAAAGTGTGGGTGGTGGAGATCTGCATTATTTTCTTTTGGCGATTCGTGTCGTCAGGAAATGAAAATATGTAGTTAAGTCAAAGTAGTGTTAGTTATTTTTTTTTTTAAATACTTTTGTACAGGAGCTGTCCATCCTCCGAAGTTTTTTCTTTTCTTTCGATTAATTAAAAAAAACATTTTCCACAAAACAAGTTTCTCAAATAAAAGTAAAGAACTCCATTAAACCAAAAATGAACAGAAATAGAATCAAAAAATCTACCAAGCATAAAACTCCCAGAAATCAGCATCAATAAATAAATGAAACCCAAAACAAACAGAAATTAAAATAAATAACCGAGTCAAACTCAACGAACAGAAATTAGTATGAGTAGGGTTCTAAACCCCCTATGCTTTCTAGAAGCCAGAATATAATTTGTACTTTCCAGAAAAAAAAATTTTAATGAATTTCCTGAAAAATATGTGCATTGTCAGTTTCATATACATATGCTGATATTTATTCCTTAAAATCTTAATTAATTTTTGATTTCTTAAAGTTATAAAGATGAAAACATTTAAAAGAGTTTATTCATTAAAGTGCAAATTACAATCTGGTTTTTAGAAAGCATATGAGGTTTAGAACCCTACTCATATTAATTTCTCCTCATTTTGAGTTTGACTCTGTTATTTACTTTAATTTATGTTTGTTTTGGATTTCATTTATTTATTGATACTAATTTCTGGTATTTATATGTTTGGTTGATATTTTGATTCTATTTTCATTGATTTTTGGTTTAACAGAGTTCTTTACTTTTTTTGGAAAACTTATTTTGCGGAAAAAGTTGTTTTAATTATTTTCTGTTCGTTTTGTATTGACATAGTCTTTTTCAGGGAAAAAGACTGAGCCTCTTCTAAAGTTAAATAACCATCCCTTCCATAAAAACCTTAAATACCCTATGGGCATAACTTACAACCCTTGGCCCTAATCTCTGGGGTTTCATTCAACCCCAAAAGCCTTGTTATATGATATTTAGACTATTTTGAATAGAATAGCTATCTCAAAATTTCTATTAGATGCATTCCGGGACAATACGACATGTGTGTTTTTTTTGGGGGGGGGGTAGCTGCCCTCTGATCACTTTGACTCTAAAAAAGAGCAGTAGAGCGTCTGATTACCAATCCAAAGAGCCCCTTCCGAAGTTTATATGACCATATTTTCTATAAAAAACCATATTTGCCCCCAGGGCATAACTTAAAACCCATACCCTGAGGGCGGGACATTTTTGAAGCTTCTACGACAAAACTTTCTGTAAAAACGTTATATGCCCCAAGGGCATAACTTACGACCCTTGTCCTGAGGGCTATGGGGAGAGGGTTGTCATCCTCAAAAACATAATTTCCAGGCCTTTCAACTACGTTGAACAAAATTGCCATATCAAAATGTTGATCGGATGAAAGACCCCCTAAAATTTATAGAACCTTAATGAAAATCACACGATCATATTCAGCGTATCTGAGAACCCTACTGTAGAGGTTTCAAGCTCCTATCTACAAAAATGTGGAATTTTGCATTTTTTGCCAGAAAAAGATCACGGATGCGTGTTTATTTGTTTTTTTTTTTTGTTTTTTTTTTCCAGGGGTGATCGTATCGATCCAGTATTCCTAGAATATCGTGGAAGGGCTCATTCGAACGTAAATTAAAAGTTAAAGTGTCCTTTTTAAGCGGCCAAAAAAAAATGGAGGGCAACTAGGCCCCCTCCGACGCTTATTTTTTTCCCAAGGTCACCCGATCAAAATTTTGAGATAGCCATTTTGTTAAGCATGGTCGAAAATATAATAACTATGTCTTTTAGGATGACTTAATCCCTCAAAGCCCCCAGGGGGAGGGCTGAAAGTTATGAACTTTACCCAATGTTAACATATAGTATTTGTTATTGGGAAGTATACAGATGTTTTCAGGGGGAATTTTTTCTGGTAGTGGGGGGGGGGGGGGGGGTCGGGAGCTAGATGGGAGGATCTTTTCATGAAGGAAGTTTTCATGGGGGAAGGGACATTGCTATGAAGGGGGTGCCGGATTTCCCATCATTATTTTTTTTTTTAAATCAGAAATTAAATATAAAAAAACAAGTTTTTCCACTGAAAGTAAGGAGCAACATCAAAACTTAAAACGAACAAAAAAATATTAGCTATATGATTGGGTTCACCTTCTAGTCAATGCCTCGCTCTTTAAGCCAAAGATTTTTAGTACTTTCATAAGAGCTATTTATTCTAATTAACGGCCTTTGTGATTAAGGGGTCATTTTTAAAGAATTGGAACAAAATTTTGTTTACTTATTCAATGATGGTGAACCAAAATAAAAGAAGCATTAACTAAAAAACGATCAGAAATTAAATAAAAAAACAAGTTTTTTAAACTGAAAGTAAGGTGCGACATTAAAACTTAAAAAGAACAGAAATTATTCCGTATATGAAAGGGGCTGTCCCCTCCTCAACGCCTTGCTCTTTACGCTAAAGTTTGACTTTCTCATAACTCTATTTTTTTAAACAATAAACAACTTTAGCGTAAAGAGCAAGGCGTTGAGGAGGGGACAGCCCCTTTCATATACGGAATAATTTCTGTTCGTTTTAAGTTTTAATGTCGCTCCTTACTTTCAGTTTAAAAAACTTGTTTTTTTATTTATTATAACATACAAGACCATGACGTTCACCAGCGCCTTTCGCTCAGTTGAGTCAAATGGCTCTTCACAATCTATAAAACGGGAACTAATAATAATTTATTTTTGACCCACTAACATTATAAGAAAGTGGAGTAACAAAAGAAAATACATACAAAAAGAAACAAATGCAAAACAGTATCAATATAAAGAACTACAAATGCAAATCAGAACAATCGCACAAGAGGATGAAAAGGACCCAACCGCTTGCAGGCCTCATCTTTTAACTTGGAGTCCAACTTATTATATGACGTCAATATATCAGTTGCATTAAACATTCGAATAATCTTACGGTTTCTATACCAACGAGGCAAATACGAAAGATATTTAGAATAACGGAAGTACAAAACTCAATCTTGCATATCACTAGTACATAAAAATGGGCGCAAACCTGATAGAAGAAGAATGGAATGCCGCAATATGTTGGATAGAGTTTAGCCAATGCCTTATGAGAATGTCGGCCACGATTTGGGACAATTTTAGCATAACCTACTTTAAGCTTATTCTTAATATCTGCAAGTGCACTAACACGGATAAAAGGGGTCTGACGAGTCAAATACTTCTCAATTGTTGATCTAAGAGGAAAACTTGGTCAACGCATCTTCTCTCTTTTCTAATACTCTTTTCACTTTTCTTCCTTAGTCTAACAAGTACCATCATGCTAAGGAATTTGCTTCCTATGGAAATCAAGGTGAAGCCTCTGCCTTTACCAAACTCACTCTTATCACCTTTCGCATGGTTTTAATAATCAGTTTTCCTAAAATCACGAAGTACTGCCTCAGTGTCAAACATCATATTCATAATCTTCAGTAATTTATCCCTAATTTCACAACCACCCTATTTCAAAAACTCATTTACCTCACTATCAGCACTTATGACGCCGTATTATATTTTTTCATTCTCGTTGACAGAGTTGTGTGCAACAAAAAGTATAGTATGTTTGAATCACGTGATCCCTATTAGGGCTTTCTTTGTAGGTGGTTTGAAAACCTCTCTTGTCTGGTGACGAAAATCAACATGCTTAAAAAAAAATCAACGAAAATCGTTCATAAATACAGCTAATATGCTATGATTTCGGACTGCTGAGTTATGCCAGTGCAATGGTGGAGATCAATCAGTTCGTAGTAACGAACTGGGAGTAACGAGCGATTTGGCCGAATAGTAACAAAACTCTAATAAACAGAATTTTAATAACAACAGTTATGTCAAAATAAATGGGTTTTTATACTGATTTCAAATATATAAAGTTCATTAAGTCTTATGTCATCCACCAAAAGCTGTGAGCCTGAGAAAATTTACCTGATTTTCAAAAAAGGGGGGGGGGTGCCGAAAAGTCAACTGATCTTCACGAAAATTACACCATAAGATTTTCAACATATCAGAGAACCCTACTGTAGAGGTTTCAATTTCCTATCAGAAGCAATGCTATAGAGTTGCCTATAGTAGATAGCCGTAAGGCTTCAGTGTTTTATTATCTACTTATTTAATTATTTTTAAGCTCCTATGTACGAAAACATGGAATTGTGTACTTTTTGGCAAAAAAAAGATCAGGGATGCGTGTTTATTTGTTTTATTATTATTATTATTTTCCACAGGAGTGATCATATCAAACCAATGGTTCTAGAAGATCGAAAGAGAGCTCATTCAAGTGGAAATTAAAAGTTCTAGTGCCCTTTTTGCGTGACCAAAAATATCGGTGGTTACCGAGCCCCCCTCCCACGTCTATTCTTTCCAAAAGACATCCGATAAAAATTTTATGATAGTCATTTAATTTAGCATAGCCGAAAGGTTCAATAACTATACTTTTGGTCATGACATGACCCTCAGTAGTCCCTGGGGAACGTGCTTTAAGTTATGCAATTCGCCCACACCATTCACATATAGTATTTGTTATTGGGAAATATACGGAAATTTTTCAGGATAATGTTCCGCAGGAGGGGGATCTTCCACGGGCAGAATTTTCCGTTGGGAGGGAAGTTTCCACTGGAATTTTTTAGGAGAAATGTTGTACGGGAGGGGGGATTCCCTGGCAGGATTTGAAAAACGTTCAGAAATTAAATAAAACTACAAGTCTTTTCAACTGAAAGTAATGAGCAACATTAAAACTTAACATTAACAGAAATTATTATGTATATGAGGAGGGTTGCCTCTTCCTCGACCCTCGTTCTTTACGCTAAAGTTTGACTTTTTTCCTAGTTCTTTAGGATAGACTACTCAAACACAAGGGCTGTTGATTTTGAATGAGAAGTATTTTTAAAGAGTTTTAAAATCCTAGTGTGAAGAGCGAGATGTGAGGAAGGGGTAGGCCCCCTTCTATGTACAGAATAATTTCTGTTCGTTTAAGATAGTAGGGTGTATCTATGGAATTCTGTTGCCTGTATAGGATTGGCAGCTTTCCAAGGCAGATTACCAGACTGGTTATCAATTACACATTAGAATTACACTTCAGCTTCACGTGCACAATTTTTTTCTTAAAAAACTGGTATGATATAAAGTAGTCAAACATGTTTTTGGAGCATGTACTTGACGATGGAGAAAAAGGGTTAATGTGATTAGCAATTACGAGCGAGGATTCCCCCAGTGGTTTCTGGTAGTAGGCTGATAATATCAAGTTGAAAATTTAACAGAATAAGGTATTTGAGGTGGAACTTGAACTAAATCAAAATACACTATGTGAGGAGGAATTGAGTTTTTTGGATGGTATGGAAAAATGGTACGTGTTAAATATTCGGGTAAATATTCGACTATAAATAAGGCTATTGTGTCTTTCCGAACTTTCTGCGAGAGGCGGGGGTAAGTATTTATTTTAAATAATTCTAGGAGGAATTGAGTTTTGTGGCTGGTATGGAATAATGGTGCTTGTTAAATATTCGGGTAAACACACGACTTAAAAACGCTTCACCATAAATAAGGCTATAGTGTTTTTCCGAACTTTTTAGGGCGGGGGAAACTATTTAGTTTAAATAATTCTAGGAGGAATTGAGTTTTGTGGATGGTAACATACGACTAAGAAACGCTTCACTATAAATAAGGCTATCGTGTTTTTCCGAACTTTCTAGGGCGGGGGTAACTATTTAGTTTAAATAATTCTAGGAGGAATTGAGTTTTATGGATGGTATAGAAAAATGGTACTTTTTAAATATTCGGGTAAACATATGACTAAGAAACGCTTCACTATAAATAAGGCTATAGTGTTTTTCCAAACTTTCTAGGGCGGGGGTAAGTATTTAGTTTAAATAATTCTAGGAGAAATTTAGTTTTATGATTGGTTTGGAAAAATGCTACGTGTTAAACAGTTGAGTATATCGTCGACTATAAATAAGGCTAGGGTGTTTTTCCGAACTTTCTAGGGCGAGGGTAAGTCTTTATTTGAAATAACTCTAGGAGGACGTCAGTTTTGTGGATGGTGGGGAAAAATGGTATATCTTAAATATTTGAGTAAACATACGACTAAGAAACGCTTCACTATAAATAAGGCTATTGTGTTTTTCTGAACTTTCTAGGGCGGGGGTAACTATTTAGTTTAAATAATTCTAGGAGGAATTGAGTTTTATGGATGATATGGAAAAATGGTACATGTTAAATATTCGGGTAAACATTCGACTGTAAATAAGGCTATTGTGTCTTTCTTAACTTTCTGTGAGAGGCGGGGGTAAGTATTTATTTGAAATAATTCTTGGAGGACTTGAGTTTTGTGGCAGGTGTGGAAAAATGGTACGTGTTGAATATTTGAGTAAGCATACGACTAAGAAACGCTTCACTATAAATAAGGCTATTGTGTTTTTCTGAACTTTCTAGGGCGGGGGTAACTATTTGGTTTAAATAATTATAGGAGCAATTGAGTTTTATGGATGATATGGAAAAATGGTACATGTTAAATATTCGGGTAAACATACGACTATAAATAAGGCTATTGTGTCTTTCTGAACTTTCTGTGAGAGGCGGGGGTAAATATTTAGTTTAAATAATTCTAGGAGGAATTGATTTTTGTGGCTGGTGTGGAAAAATGGTACTTGTTAAATATTCGGGTAAACATACGACTAAGAAACGCTTCACTATAAATAAGGCTTTCGTGTTTTTCCGAGCTTTCTAGGGCGGAGTTAACTATTTAGTTTAAATATTTCTATGAGTAATTGAGTTTTATTGAGGGTTTGGAAAAATGATACTTGTTAAAGATTCGGTTAAATATACGTCTAAGAAACACTTCACTATAACAAAGGCTATCGTGTTTTTTCCGAAATTTCTAGGGCAGGGGTAACTATTTATTTTAGATAATTATAGGACTAATTGAGTTTTATGGATGGTATTGAAAAATGGTACTTGTTAAATATTCGGATACACATACGACTAAGAAACGCTTCACTATAAATAAGGCTATCTTGTCTTTCCGAACTTTATTGGTCGGGGTAAATATTTAGTTTAAATCCTTCTAGGATTTATTGAGTTTTTTGGTTTGTATGGAAATTTGGTACTTGTTAAATATTCGGGGACACATACGACTAAGAAACGCTTCACTATAAATAAGGCTATCGTGTTTTTCCGAACTTTCTAGGGCGGGGGTAACTATTTAGTTTAAATAATTCTAGGAGGAATTGAGTTTTATGGATGGTATGGAAAAATGGCACTTGTTGAATATTCGGGTAAACATACGACTAAGAAACGCTTCACTATAAATAAGGCTATCGAATTTTTCCGAACTTTCTAGGGCGGGGGTAAGTATTTAGTTTAAATAATTCTAGGAGGAATTGATTTTTGTGGATGGTACGGAAAAATGGTACGTGTTAAATAGTCGGGTTAACATTCGACTATAAATAAGGCTATTGTGTCTTTCTGAACTTACTTTGAGAGGCGGGGGTAAGTATTTAGTTTAAATAATTCTAGGAGGAATTGAGTTTTATGGATGGTATGGAAAAATGGTACTTGTTAAATATTCGGGTAAACATGTGACTAAGAAACGCTTCACTATAAATAAGGCTAGTGTGTTTTTCTGAACTTTCTAGGGCGGGGGTAACTATTTAGTTTAAATAATTCTAGGAGGAATTGAGTTTTATGGATGATATGGAAAAATGTTACTTGTTAAATTTTCGGGTAAATATACTACTAAGAAAAGCGGAACACCACATGTGGATAACATGGTTTTCCAACTTTTCTTGAGCAAGCGTAAGCTTTCATTCAAAATAATTTCTATAATGACTTCATTTTTGCGGATGTGCTTGAAAAATGCGCCATTTTAAATATTCGATTATATATACGACTATAAATCAGGCTCTTGCTTCCTTCTGAACGTTCTCTGAGAGGCGGGGGTAAGTATTTAGTTTAAATAATTCTAGAAGGAATTGAGTTTTGTGGCTGGTGTTGAATTATGGTACGTGTTGAATATTTGGGTAAACATACGACTAAGAAACGCTTCACTATAAATAAGGCTATTGGGTTTTCCTGAACTTTCTAGGGCGGGGGTAAGTATTTAGTTTGAATAATTCTAGGAGGAATTAATTTTTTGTGGGTGGTACGGAAAATTGGTACGTGTTAAATATTCGGGTAAACATTCGACTATAAATAAGGCTTTTGTGTCTTTCTTAACTTTCTGTGATAGGCGGGGGTATGTATTTAGTTGAAATAATTCTAGGAGGAATTGAGCTTTGTGGCTGGTGTGGAAAAATGGTACGTGTGGAGTAAATTAAGTTTTGAGGGGGGTAAAAATAGTAGTTATTTAGTACCCAGTAAACAGGTGACTTGAAATGCTTCATTAGAAATAGGTTATTACTAATGATACCTCCTCGACCGATATTTTTTTTATTGTATTTTATAGCTATTAGCCAAATGTTGCTCAGGGTTTGTCTCACCAACCAGTAAATCTTTATCGGGGTTTAATTTTTTCTGTTCAGTTATTTTCCGTGTAAGCCAATAAAATTACCTCATTCTTTTATTCTAACTTAACTTGTAGGAATAGGACTTCTAGAATAAGGATTCATTCCCTCGACTAAATCAGTTTATTCATGTAAAATGGTGAACAAAAGACTATTAATTCTCCGTATTCTTCTTCTTCTTATCTAGCTAAACGTTGCGCTGTGTTTTCACACCAACTAGTAAATATTTATCGGGGTTTTATTTTTTCTGTTCAATTATTTTCAGTGTAAGCCAATATAATTACCTCATTCTTTTATTCTAACTTAACTTGTAGGAATAGGACTTCGAGAATAAGGATTCATTCCCTCGACTAAATCAGTTTATTCATGTATAATGGTGTACAAAAGACTATTAATTCTCCGTATTCTTCTTCTTCTTATCTAGCTAAACGTTTGCGCTGTGTTTTTCACACCAACTAGTAAATATTTATCGGGCTTTTATTTTGTCCGTTCAATTATTTTCAGTGTAAGCCAATATAATGCTAGGGGTAGTAAAAATGGTAGTTATTTAGTACCCGGTAAACAGGTGACTTGATATGCTTCATTAGAAGTAGGTTATTGCTAATGATACCTCCTCGACAGATATTTTTATGGCTCTAACAATTGTACTCTATGCTTGCCCAGAGACACGATGTGGCTTTCCCACTATTGCTCTATGGCCGGTTATCGACACTACCTAGTTTATTGCATGTATTAAATCAGTATATTTTACACAGTGGAACGATAAACACATAACTAATATCTCTAAAAAAAAGTGAAGATGAAGCATTTTAAGAAAGTGTGTCCACATGATAGTGTTATTGTAGCATTGAATGCTGACAAGGAGAAGTATTTAAACTATGAAATAAGTACAAGTGATAGCACTATCGGAAACGTATGCGTGCATTGTCATGACAGTAAAGAATTGAATTTCTTTGGAGTACCAGAAAATTCAACTCTTATGATGGTGGATATGCAAGATTGAGATCTCCGGAGATGATTGCACTCAAAGAGAATGCCAACATAAAAATAATAGTTGATAAAGAGGGGCATCTTCTTGCTATTGCTTGTGGTAACATGTTGCCCAGTGTTAAACCATATCGTCAGCTTTCGGGTATTAGCATTCAAATGAAAGCAAAGACGAAAAGAACGGCCTACTTTTCTACTAATAGCAGAAACCATATCTTGTCTACGCGCCGGAACTTTTACCTGTGTAAAAATAGTGTAATAATAGACAGTGAAATTGCTAGAAAAATAAAAAGGGCATTGGCAGAAAATATCACTAAGGAATATAAAGATGAATCAATGAAAAACAAAGTACCAGAAAACGTTACTGCCATTGATCAAACAGTCAATGAATCAAATAATACCAAAGACGAAAAGCATATTGACCCTGTCTATGACACACCTATAAAAATTGTGTATGAGTCAAAATGGAATAATGATTATTCTACTGATTACGAACTAAGAGAAGACAATAGCTATAGTATCAAGAGAGAACATGGTGAACCATTTTATGGAACAGATTCAAAATGTCCAAAGTTGTTCATTGATATTAATAATGTTTAATAATATATATTTTTTGTATTAATATTCTACATGATATTATTTCATTAAAAATATATTATACCTTACATTGTTATGTGTTCATTATATTTAGAGTAAGCTAGTATATCGAACGTTTCGAATGTCAATTAATACTACGGAGATGTAAGGAAAGGAATTTACATACATCATAAATCGGATAGATAGGTTAACATAGAGAAAATCGAAGTATAAGAAGGAATAAATTATCTATCAACATCCATTGACAGATACTTGGGATAGCATTGACAAAATCAAAGTATCAGAGTGAATAAGTTCTTTATCGATGTCTTTTGACAGATAGGTTTGATAGCACTGACATAATTTAAGTATCAAATTGAAAAAATTTTTTATTAACATTCTTTATCGATATCATATGTCGGATACGTCGGATAACATTGACAAAATCAATCTATTAGAAAGAATAAATTCTCTACCATCGTCCATTGTCAGATTTCTCATTATGAAAAAATTGTAAGTAAGTAAGTAGCAAACTCTTTCTTGAATTCAACTCATGGATACACAACACAGATATTATAAAAAAAAATTTGTAATTTCCAGACTTCATTTGCATGCAATAGATACCGAGAGTTCTATGACTCCTCCCTGCAATGACTTCTAAGGGTTTTATGACTCCTCCCCACAATCAATTCAGATGGTTTTAGGACGCATCCCCCTAGCCATAACTCCATTCAACCTTGAGCGAAGGTATAAAAGTTTGATTATGTATTTTTCTGCTTAACAGGTACATTAATAGCTTCCAAGTTGATAGGACTATATGCCACCGAATTTAACGGTTTGAAAAAATCAACTTTTGGTGTTATATTTGAATGTGCATTTTTGTTATTGTCTATAGAAATCGAAAAAATTGACTGTTATTATTGGAAAGTGACCTATAATACGTTTGAGTATGATAAAAGCTTGTGGAGTACTACATTACGTCATATAAACAGACTGGGATTCTACGATATAGTGATTACACCACTTAATAATACTGGTCAGGAACTGAGAAATGTTCAGGAGGAAGTCAATGAAATTTGCAGCTTTTTCGGGGTTGAAGCACTCTACGTAAAGGGTAACGTACCTACAGATAAAGTTTTAATTCAAAAGTGTGACCCTAGGATTCCACTTTTCAATCTAGAAGAGTTTAAGTGTCCTACATTTGAAGGGGCTCGTCACCGTCCTGAAGACGAGGTTAGGTTCTTCGCGCAGTGGATACCTAAGGACATACCTGATCGTGATAAATCCATAAGACATGGTAAAAACTATTCTATATCATGGGACCATCGTTTCTAGACGTTTAAGAGTGAACTCTAAGTACTATTTTTATGTAAATATGTGTTGTTGTTTTTTCTCAAAAAAAAAAATCTGTTAATACATTTAAGCAATAAATATCTTTGAGCTTAACCCATCTTTATTCTTTAGAATAGTTCTATTCATTTCATTAAAATATGAAGAAATTGTAAGTAAGTAACAATCGCTTTCTTGAATTCGATTCCTGGACACAATACAGTTATTTAATTCAAAAAATCATGATAAAATCGTAAGTAAGTAATAAACTCTTTATTGTTTTCACCTATTGAATACACAACATGGAAATTTCATTCAAGAAATTATGAAGAAATTGTAAATAGGTAACAAACTCTTTCTTGAAGTCAGCTCTTGTATACATAAAGCAGAAATTTCATTCAAGAAATTATGAAAAAATTGTAAGTAAGTAACAATGTATCTGTGTGTGTGCAAGGCAGAGCAATTTCCTCACAAATTCCACTATTTAATGCCCCCCCCCCCCGCGGCATTCCCCACCCCCGATGTTTGCTAGAATTCTTTAAGAATGACCCCTGAATCACAAAAACCGTTTAATTAGAATAAATAACTCTTTGAAAGTACAAAATATACTTTAGCGTAAAGAGCGAGGTATTGACTAGGGGGCGAATACCACCGATGTCTCTGATTGGCTCCTAAAAAATGGTAAATTCCACTATTTAATCCCCCCCCACCGGCCAAACTCTTTCTTGAAGTCACCTCTTGTATACATAAAGCAGAAATTTCCTTCAAGAAATTATGAAAAAATTGTAAGTAAGTAACAATGTGTCTGTTTGTGTGCAAGGCAGAGCAATTTCCTCACAAATTCCACTATTTAATGTCCCCCTCCACCCCACCGCAGCGGGCTGCGGTTTTTACCATGTCTTATGGATTTATCACGATCAGGTATGTCCTTAGGTATCCACTGCGCGAAGAACCTAACCTCGTCTTCAGGACGGTGATAAGCCCCTTCAAATTTAGGACACTTAAACTCTTCTAGATTGAAAAGTGGAATCCTAGGGTCACACTTTTGAATTAAAACTTTATCTGTAGGTACGTTACCCTTTACGTAGAGTGCTTCAACCCCGTAAAAGCTGCAAATTTGATTGACTTCCTCCTGAACGTTTCTCAGTTCCTGACCAGTATTATTAAGTGGTGTAATAACTCTATCGTAGAATCTTAGTTTGTTTATATGACGTAATGTAGTACTCCAAAAGCTTTTTTCATGCTCAAACATATTATAGTTCACTATCCAATAATAACAGTCAATTTCTTCGTGTTCTATAGACAATAATAAAAATGCACATTCAAATATAACACCAAAAGATGATTTTTTCAAACTGAGAAATTCGGTTTCATACAGTCCTATCTTCTTGGAAGCTATTAATGTAATTGTTAAGCAGAGAAATACTTAATCAAACTTTTATACATTCGCTCAAGGTTGAATGGAGTTATGGCTAGGGGGATGAGTCCTAAAAACATCGGAGTTCATTGTGGGGAAGAGTCATAAAGCCCGTAGAAGTCATTGTGGGGAGGAGTCAAAGAATTCTCGGTATCTATTGTATGCAAGTGAAGTCTAAAAATTACAAATTTTTTTTCTAATATCTGTGTTGTATATTCAAGAGTTGAATTCAAGAAAGAGTTTGCTACTTGCTTACAATTTTTTTATAATGAGAAATCTAACAATGGATGATGGTAGAGAATTTATTCATTATAATGGATTGAATTTGTCAATGTTATCCGACGTATCCGACATATGACATCGATAAAGAATGTTAATAAAGAATTTTTTCAATTTGATACTTAAATTATGTCAGTGTTATCAAACCTATCTGTCAAAAGACATCGATAAAGAACTTATTCACTCTGATACTTTGATTTTGTCAATGCTATCCCAAGTATCTGTCAATGGATGTTGATAGAGAATTTATTCATTCTTATACTTAGATTTTCTCTATGTTAACCTATCTATCCGATATATGATGCATGTAAATTCCTTTTCTTACATCTCCGATGTTTTAATAGACATTCTAAACGTTCGATATGCTAGCTTACTCTAAAAATAATGAACACAACAATGTAATGCAAGATATATTTCTAATGAAACAATGTCATGTAGAATATTAATACAAAAAAATATATATTATTATACATTATTTATATCAATGAACAATTTTGGATATTTTGAATCTGTTCCATAAAATGGTTCACCATGTTCTCTCTTGATACTATAGCTATTGTCTTCTCTTAGTTCGTAATCAGTAGAATAATCATTATTCCATTTTGACTCATACACAATTTTATAGGTGTGTCATCGACAGGGTCAATATGCTTTTCGTCTTTGGTATTATTTGATTCATTGACTGTTTGATCAATGGCAGTAACGTTTGCTGGTATTTTGTTTTTCATCGATTCATCTTTATATTCCTTAGTGATATTAACTGCCAATGCTCTTTTTATTTTTCTAGCAATTTCACTGTCTATTATCACACTATTTTTACACAGGTAACAGTTCCGGCACGTAGACAGGATATGGTTTATGATATTAGTAGAAGAGTAGGCCTTTCTTTTCGTCTTTGCTTTCATTTGAATGCTAATACCCGAAAGCTGACGATATGGCTTAACACTGGGTAACATGTTACCATAAGCACTAGCAAGAAGATGCCCCTCTTCATCAACTATTATTTTTATGTTGGCATTCTCTTTGAGTGCAATCATCTCCGGAGATCTCAATCTAGCATATCCACCATCATAAGAGTCGAATTATTTTGGTACTCCAAAGAAATTCAATTCCTTACTTTCATGACAATGTACGCATACGTTTCCGATAGTGCTGCCACTTGTACTTATTTCATAGTTTAAATGCTTATCCTTGTCAACATTCAATGCTACAATTACGCTATCATGTGAACACACTTTCTTAAAATGTTCCATCTTCACTTTTTTAACAGATACTAGTTATGTGTTTATCGTTCCACTGTGTAAAAAATACTGATTTAATACATGCAATAAACTAGGTAGTGTCGATAACCGGCCATAGAGCAATAGTGGGAAAGCCACATCGTGTCTCTGGGCAAGCATAGAGTACAATTGTTAGAGCCTTAAAAATATCGGTCGAGGAGGTATCATTATCAATAACCTACTTCTAATGAAGCATATGAAGTAACCTGTTTACGGGGTACTAAATAACTACCATTTTTACTACCACTAGCATTATATTGGCTTACACTGAAAATAATTGAACGGACTAAATAAAATCCCGATAAATATTTACTGGTTGGTGTGACAAACACAGCGCTACGTTTAGCTAGATAAGAAGAAGAAGAA
Source organism: Artemia sp. Qi Xiang Cuo (assembly GCF_049724085.1). Taxonomy (NCBI): domain Eukaryota; kingdom Metazoa; phylum Arthropoda; class Branchiopoda; order Anostraca; family Artemiidae; genus Artemia; species Artemia sp. Qi Xiang Cuo. The sequence goes on along the minus strand of NC_142795.1, from coordinate 56,357,161 downwards.
TACGGAGAATTAATAGTCTTTTGTTCACCATTTTACATGAATAAACTGATTTAGTCGAGAAAATGAATCCTTATTCTAGAAGTCCTATTCCTACAAATTAAGTTAGAATAAAATAATTAGGTAATTATATTGGCTTACACTGAAAATAATTGAACGGAAAAAATAAAACCCCGATAAATATTTACTAGTTGGTGTGGCAAACACAGCGCAACGTTTAGCTAGATAAGAAGAAGAAGAAGAAGAATACGGAGAAATAATAGTCTTTTGTTCACCATTTTACATGAATAAACTGATTTAGTCGAGGGAATGAATCCTTATTCTAGAAGTCCTATTCCTACAAGTTAAGTTAGAATAAAAGAATGAGGCAATTGTATAGACTAAACCTGAAATTAATTGAACAGAAAAAATAAACCCCCGATAAATGTTTACTAGTTGGTGTGACAAACACTAAACAAAGTTTGGTTAATAGCTATAAAATACAATAAAAAAAATATCCGTCGAGGAGGTATCATTAGCAATAAACTATTTCTAATGAAGCATTTCAAGTAATCTGTTTACCGGGTACTAAATAACTACCATTTTTACCCCCCTGAAAACTTAATTTACCCCACACGTACCATTTTTCCGCACTAGCCACAACACTCAATTCCTCCTAGAATTATTTAAACTAAATACATACCCCCGCCTCTCACAGAAAGTTCAGAAAGGCACAATAGCCTTATTTATAGTCGAATTTTTACCCGATTATGTAACAAGTACAATTTTTCCTTACCACCAACAAAAATCAATTTCTCCTAGAATTATTTAAACTAAATACTTACCCCCGCCCTAGAACGTTCTGATAACCACGATAGCCTTATTTATATTGAAGTGTTTCTTAGTCGTATGTTTACCCAAATATGCAACACGTACCATTTTTCCGCACCAGCCACAAACCTCATTTCCTCCTAGAATTATTTAAACTAAATAATTACCCACGCTACTCAGAGAAAGTTCATACAGAAGCACGAGCCTTATTTATAGTCGAATATCTAATTAAATATTTAACACGTACTATTTTTCCGTACCATCCACAAAAATCAATTCCTCCTAGAATTATTTAAACTGAATACTTACCCCCACCCTAGAAAGTTCAGAAAAACATGATAGCCTTATTTATAGTGAAGCGTTTCTTAGTCGTATGTTTAACCGAATATTTAACAAGTACCATTTTTCCATATCATCCATAAAACTCGATTCCTCCTAGAATTATTTAAACTAAATAGTTACCCCCGCCCTAGAAAGTTCAGAAAACACAATTGCCTTATTTATAGTGAAGCGTTTCTTAGTCACATGTTTACCCGAATATTTAACAAGTACCATTTTTCCATACCACCCATAAAACTCAATTCCTCCTAGAATTATTTAAACTAAATACTTACCCCCGCCTCTCACAGAAAGTTCAGAAAGACATAATAGCCTTATTTATAGTCGAATGTTTACCCGAATATTTAACACGTACCATTTTTCCGCACCACCCACAAAAATCAATTCCTCCTAGAATTATTTAAACTGAAAAGTTATCCCCATTCAAGAAAGTTCAGAAAAACACGATAACCTCACTTATAGTGAAGCGTTTATTAGTCTTGTGTTTAGCCGAATATGTAACAAGTACCATATTTCCACACCATCCATAAAACACACTTCCTCCAAGAATTATTTAAACTAAATAGTTACCCCCGCCCTAGAAAGTTCGGAAAAACACGAGAGCCTTATTTATAGTGAAGCGTTTCTTAGTCATATGTTTACCCGAATAATTAACACTTACCATATTTCCATACCAACCAAAAAACTCGATTCCTCCTAGAATAATTTAAACTAAATAGTTACCCCCGCCCTAGAAAGTTCGGAAAAACACGATAGCCTTATTTATAGTGAAGCGTTTCTTAGTCGTATGTTTACCCGAATATTTAACAAGTACCATTTTTCGATACCATCCATAAAACTCAATTCCTCCTAGAATTATTTAAACTAAATAGTTACCCCCGCCCTAGAAAGTTCAGAAAAACACAATAGCCTTATTTATAGTGAAGCGTTTCTTAGTCGTATGTTTACCCGAATATTTAACAAGTACCATTTTTCCACACCAGCCACAAAACTCAATTCCTTCTCAGAATTGTTTAAACTAAATACTTACCCCCGCCTCTCACAGAAAGTTCAGAAAGACACAATAGCCTTATTTATAGTCGTATGTTTACCCTAATATTTAACATGTACCATTTTTCCCTATCATCCATAAAAATCAATTCCTCCTAGAATTATTTAAACTAAATAGTTACCCCCGCCGTAGGAAGTTCGGAAAAACACAATAGCCTTATTTATATTTAAGAATTTTTTAGTCGTATGTTAACTCAACTATTTAACTTGTTCCATATTTACATACCAGAGACAAAATAGAAGTCCTTCTATAGTTATTTATAATCAAGGCCTACCCCCGCCTCTCACAATCCGTTCAGAAAAACACTAAACCCTTATTTATGGTCGAATGTATACTCGAATATTTAACACTTACCATTTTCCCATATCATCCATAAAACTCAATTCCTCCTAGAATTATTTAAACTAAATAGTTACCCTCGACTTATAAATTTCTGAAAAACACGATAGCCTTATTTATAGTGAAGCGTTTCTTAGTTGTATGTTTACTCGAATTTTAAAGACGTTCCATATTTCCGCACCAGCCACAAAACACAATTCCTCCTAGAGTTATTTCAACTAAATACTTACCCTCGCTTCTCACAGAAAGTTCAGAAAGACACAATAGCCTTATTTATAGTCGAATGTTTACCCGAATATTTAACATGTACCATTTTTCCGTACCACCCACAAAAATGAAGTCCTCCTAGAATTATTTCAATTCAAGACTTACCCCCACACGAGAAAGTTTTGAAAAACACTATGTACGTAGTTATAGTTCGGTGTGTCCTAGAAATTTGTGTCAACAAATAGGTAAACAGTCTAATTGGTATATACCATCCATCAAACTCACTGCATCCTCGACTTCTTTAAACTAAATAGTTACCCCCGCCCTAGAAAGTTCAGAAAAACTCGATAGCCTTTTATAGTGAAGCGTTTCTTAGTCGTATGTGTACCCGAATATTTAACAATTACCATTTTTCCATACCATCCATAAATCTCAATTCCTCCTAGAATTATTTAAACTAAATAGTTACCCCCGCCCTAGAAAGTTTTGAAAAACACAATAGCCTTATTTATAGTGAAGCGTTTCTTAGTCGTATGTTTACCCGAATATTTAACAAGTACCATTTTTCCACACCAGCCACAAAACTCAATTCATCCTAGAATTATTTAAACAAAATACTTACCCCCGACTCTCGCAGAAAGTTCAGAAAGACACAATAGTCTTATTTATAGTCGTATGTTTACCCGAATATTTAACATGTACCATTTTTCCATACCATCCATAAAACTCAATTCCTCCTAACATAGTTTATTTTGATTTAGTTCAAGTTCCACCTCAAATACCTCATTCTGTTAAATTTTCAACTTGATATGCGTAGCCTACTACCAAGAACCAATGGGGGAATCCTCACTCGTAATTGCTAATCACATTAAACCCTTTTTCCATCGTCAAGTACATGCTCCCAAAACATGTTTGACTACTTTATATCATACCAGTTTTTTAAGAAAAAAATTTTGCACGTGAAGCTGAAGTGTAATTCTAATGTGTTATTGATAACCAGTCTAGTAATCTGCCTTGGAAAGCTGCCAATCCTATACAAGCAACAGAATTCCATAGATACACCCTACTTAAGATGTTAATGTTGCTCATTACTTTCAGTTAAAAAACTTTCAGTTGTATTTTATTTATTTAACTTTTAGAAAGAGTGCCTTGTATTTTCTTTTCACCTAAGATAAATCCTGGCTTTGTAGTCCCTCTCATCCCAAGTAAAAGCCTAGGTCCATAATTTTATATTTTGTTATATTGTCTTAATTAACAGCCTAAAACTAGTTTTTAGTACTTACAAAAAAAATCTTAAACTTACCTCGTGTGAATTTGATATATTTAAATCTTAGTTAAAATTGACTTGTGATCATTATGTTCCAACAGATTCACTTTTCAACACTCAAGAAATACAGGACATGCGTAAAATTTTAAATGACATTGAAGCCGAATACGGAGAACCCGAAGCTGCAAATTCGGGGGAGTCGATAGATATTTCACCAAGGAAGCGACCGGCATTAACTCGAGGTTTGCCTTTCAAGAAACCAAGAATAATGAGCAGTGAAATGATTTATGTTACTGATGACATGTCTTCGGAAGGATTCCGGTAAGAGTACTTGCGTGAATTGCGTAAATTTAGTATTAAAGGTTTATTTTCCCTATGCAAGTTTTAGGTGTGTTATTTTCCTGCAACCTTACGGTTTTATTGTTTCAGCGTAAGACAATAATTTTCCTATTGTTCGGTTTAATTTTATCCAGCTACCGAACTCTGTTAAAAATTTTTAATTTGCATACTTATTTTTCCTTAGATGAGAAAAGGGTTGAAAATACGTCAGAAACATAAATGCGTATTTTGAAGCAATTTTATATCATTCTCTAAGAATAAATAAGCAGTACTATATAGTTCTGTTGCAGGAAATGGATAGATCTGAAACAAATGTATCCAATGACGAAATATCTTGTGCTTTCACTGCAAGTTACTGCTGTAGGCTTGTCGCAAGATTGCATGTTTCCTAGGGAGCACATACCTGAATCAAAGCCAAATAGAAATGATACAGAAAAATTTCAGCAAAAAAAACGAGCGTAAAGGCTTGAAAAGAGAGACATGAAAGCATAAAACGAACAAATTTAGAATGAATAATCGAGTTAAGCTTAAAATTAACAGAAACTGTCACAAATAAATGTGGGGCCACCGCCCCTTTAAATAAAAATATACATAAAACAGAAAAATATAACACTACACATTTTAAGTAGTTTTTCTTTTATTATTATGCACTAGCATTGAAAAGCCAAATGATGTTTTTACTTCCAAAAATTCTTTCTTAAACAATCAATCTAGTTTTATCACTCTGTTATGCAGTAAATTTTCATGAATGCTTTCTTCCTTTCAACTGTAGAGGATCTCAATATGAAGAATTATTTGTTTTGTGAATTATATAAACCATATATCTCTTCAATAAATTAAACATGTCTCTTTAAAATTAACAGTGTTCGTTCAATCTTACCTTTACCTTGTCTATACCTTTGATAACCTTAGACAAAATCTATACCTATGAATTTGAAAATTTTTATACCTTTGAACATTTTTGACAAAAAGAAGGGTCGTTGTGGAATAGTAAAATAAAACTGAAAATTACAAGCGTAATTATGTTAAGAACCATGTACCAACCTTGATTAGTATCGTGATTTTATTCTTTTTTTGATGTTGTTGACATTTTGTATAGTTCTGTATTGTTTTCAATAAACTACTAACGGCACTAGTTTTGTAGGGGTTTCGAGGGGAGTCCAACTCATATTTATGCTAGCTATTATTTGTCATCCTTCCACACCATAGTGATTTTAATTTTGTTGTGTTGTTTAAAAGGAAACTGTTTGAAATACAAGTCGTTTTCAGTTAAGCATCAATGACACTCTAGCCTTTAGAGGGTTTAAGGGAGGCGGTAGTACCATTTTTATTTATGGTAATTTCTGTTCGGTTTAAGTTCGACTTGATCGTTCATTTTAATTTCTTTTGGGTTTAAATTTCCTACGTTAAGGCCAAGGCCGTATTCAGGAGGGGGGGGCAAATGTTTATCTGACTCGTAAAAACGTAACAAAATGAATATAAACACATTTTGGATGCATTTTTTGAGGTTTGTTGTACTCCCCCCCGAAAAATCTTTTGTACCCCCCTCCCCGGAAAAATCCTTTGTACCCTCCCCTCCCCCCTAAAAAATCCTTTGTACACCCCCTCCCCACCACCGAAAAAATCTTGGATACGGCTCTGGTTCAGCCCTAGTAATTTTTGTTCGTTTAAAGTTTGCCTTATTATTCGACTTTATTTTTACTCGTTCTAGGTTTAAATTTTGCTCTTCATTTTTCTTTGAAACATTTATTTTAATGTTTTTTAATGTTAATTACTTAAAGGGAGCACTACAACTTTGAAATGTCAGTTTCAAAGATCCATCTACCGATTTTCTACGGCCACTGATTCTATGTAATCACTCCTGGCGAATCAAAACAAAGTTTGAAAAAAAAGAAAACAAATAAATAGATACACATCAGTGTACAACCTTGTCATAAAAAATTCAAAATTATGCGTAATGTGGAAAAAAAAACACTTTTAAAAGATTGTTAGAAATGAGCAATTTGATGGTATGATTTCATCAAGATTTCCGCCTTTTTCAATAATTACGCAAATTTCCTTATGTTTGTAACTTTTGATTGGCCAACTGAAAATTGATAAATTTTGTGTACTTGTAATCAGTATAAAAAGTCAATCCTTGTAAATTCACGTTTTAATGAAAGCTGTGTTTTCGAAGGTTTCGGATTCATTGACCAGGGTCGCTCTTTACTTAGACTTTCTTTTCATAAAATGCTAGATCTGAAGGAAATATACAAGTAATGGGTGTATTAAGAGGGAAAATGGGAGTCTAAAACAAAACCTCGTTCATTCTAAAGATGAATATTTAAGTGGATCTGTTTTTAGAATCAGAGTCTCCCGATTCCGATATCGATTCTGGAAATCTCTGACTTTTGAATTCTGGTTAATCGTCATGTCACTTATTAAGCCATACCGAGCACACCTTCTTTCCATTAGCTTTTGTTAAGAATCGTAGCTTAGTATAGTATTTGCACTAAGTCATTATCCGATTTTTTTTTTTATCCTGATAAACCACAACAGTGAAGTTAATTTTTGGAGTGAATTTTTCAAAATTCGGTTTTTCATTAATCATTTTTTACCTGATTCCCTTGTATCAGCTATTCAAGTAAAACTTGTTATCGTTAAAAAACAAATCATTCTCTTAGTTAAAAATTTTATTTTCTTATCATTAGCCATACTTCTACATCTAGTAGAAAGACTTTATAGCTGCTAAGAAAGGAGTAAAAGGTAAGCCACAATTTTCATAGCAAGGGTAGAACCGTTAAACTTTAAGACGAATGCATGACACCATTCATCTGTCCCATTCTTTCAGCAGAGGTGACTTCTTTTCCATTTCATTTTTTCATTCATTGCTTTTAGTGAAGTTTACTACTACAAAAAAGCCTCCACAAAGCAGGCTAATGCCTTCAAAATATGGTTGAATTACATTTTAACACCAGAAGAAGAAGGAGTTGACTTTTTTGGAGCTATAGCTGATGGAAATCTCCGGGCTCCAACAAAAGAAGTTTTATCAATGAAGAATTATACAACTATTCAAAATCTCAATAGACTTCGCCGTGAAGCCTTCATCCTCTATAGAAGTAAAGAGGTCCGTACAATTTTGGATAAAGTCATAAAGGAAGTTAAAGAACATAGATTCGCTATTCGAAGCGATAGATCAATTAACCAAGATCTTGGTAAGTGATTGAACTTTTTTATTCAAAAAAAAAAAAAAAGGCCAAGCCTGTTTAATTTGTGAGCTTTGAAGAAAAGCCAACAATTGGGCTTATTAAAATAGTGTTTACCGTATAAATTATAATTTGATTTATTGCCGGAAATATTGTTAAAACCAAAAATAATGAGACACTCATTGAATCATGGTATAATTTTTACCTGTACGACTTACTTTTCAGGTGCATCCAAGAAGCAGAGTAGTGAACTTCGTATAAAAATAGGACTTTAGACATTGACATTTTCACCTTGCATTCAGAGCACCTGGACAGTATTGTCGAATGTATTTTGGGAAATGTTGGGCTACTGTCGGTAACACTTTTAAGCACTTTAAAAATTTCCTTGAGTTTTTTTTGCCAAAGTAACAATTATGTAGAGTTTCTTTCAAGCTATAGCTTACGAAGATAAGAAGATTACACTTTAATTAATGCTTCCGCAGAAGGGGTATTTCACCCTAAGAAAGGGGTTGCCAACTTGTATTACTGACCAAAGCTGTAGAAAGCCTGAGCAGTGCTGACACAGAACAAACTTTTTGCGACCAGCTTGTCAGGGGATCTGAAGGATCCGCACATGTTGGGACTTTTTGGTACTTATTAAGAATCCAGAAAACACGCGATAAGTGAAGTTTTGTTATTACTAATGAAATAATACAAAATATAATAGCTCAGAAACAAATTTGGGCTATATATTTGCACATTCGGGGGTAGGGGGGGATAAAGCATAGAATTTGTTAAATACATAACCTAACCTAGCCCAACCTAGGTACCTTTTAGTCCCCGTAAACCCCAATAACTAAAGTTTAAAAATAGTTCCCGGAGTGAGAAACCCTTTGTTTATACAATGTCTCGTGTAAGTACTGGGTAATGGTTATCTGATGTTCCCAATAGCATTCTCGTTTGTTTTCTGGATTCTTGAAAAGTACCGAATTGTTTTCTTTAAACTAGTACAACAGGGCCCAATCTTAGAAAAACGCCTAAAAATAAACTTTTATTGATTTTGACATGGTAAGTTTATATTTCAAAAATAAGTTTGATGTTTTTCCAAAGGAATTATCTAAGGATAATTGAACACCGATTACAAATACGGGGTACAATCGTAATATGAGTGACGGGAAACAAAACAAAGACATGTGGTGTAGTCAACATTTTTCACGATGGAATCTAATTCCCACCACAGTCTGTATCTGTATTCAAGGTTATCTGAGGTTGTCGATTACAAAGCTAGTATTGCAACATGGAACTATGAAATTGAAACATGGTAAATGTTCATTTTAGAAAGTGTATTTGAATTTCAGCAATGTTGGCATTCGAGGGTTTTAAAGTCACTACTTACAAATATTACGCCGCTAAGTTGCAATTCAATTGTCTTAAAATCAATCTTTTTATGCAGCCTACGTTGCTTCAGAGATGGCTTTGAATTTTTATTCTCAACAACGGCTTGGGAGATTGAGTTGAAATTTCCAGGTAGCTTTATGGGGTCAAGCGGGCTTCAAATCTTGACGTAGAGAGAGGCAAACGTAAATGTAAAGACAATGCTTATCCAGGCTATTAAAACACTTTATATGTTGTGTCTTGGGATTAGTGTAGTAGATACAGTTGAAACTTTCATGTAAGGTGGGCGACGGCTAATGGGACTTCTAAGTCGCTCAATAGGGGCTTCTTCCGAGGCAACTCAACGCATTCCCATCTGGCGATTAAGGAAACGTCCTACAGATATGTAGGGTAGCCCGATCTGGATGGCAGATGTGGACAAGGGGGGTCTAGTCCCTTGGGTCTGAAATAGAAACAGGGATACCCTTGCCAATGGGTCATAAATGCAGGCAGCGAAGGAGGAAGCCCTGATACATTATGTGTAGGGCCCACATAATTTGTACTTGTCTCGTTAAATGCAACCCCTCCCCCGACAATGGTTGTATGGCACTGAAGGATGTCATCGTGGAAAAGATTCCAGACATGGACAACGACCCCTGGAAGCCGACGGAGAGGAGTGACTTACTGTCGTCAACGAATCAGCCTAAACAGTTTTTCCTTTCATACCTGAAACATTATAATAAAATCATAAGATAAAGATGCTATCTTGTCCATGGTAGCCGACGATATTCGTTGGAATGATGTCAAATTTGTTACCGCGTATGGAAATACTGACGGCCATCACAGGCCTTGGATGACTCCCGGGCGGGACGAACCTCTAATATCGAGGAAAAGTGTTTTTAATTTTGGTACACACAACACCGGAGCTCTAGCTAAACCTGGGAAAATCGCTCTTTTACTGAAAGAAATATATAAACACAAATGAGACTTAGTTGACTTGGCTGTGAATGGTTTTCCCGAAAAGGAGAAGAGAATATGCTTGGGACCCATTTCTTGTTGTGAGGACGTAACGACGATGTTCACAAGCAGGGTCGTACCTTGCTTGGGAACTCTCTCTAGCCACTTTAAGGTCGTTGGTCAAATTCACTCCTATATCGGAAAGAATTGCAACCATCCGTCTGGAAGGGCCCGTCAAAATTCTCTCATTCGTTCAAATGTACGCTCAGTTCTTTGCGTGAAGTGAAGAGGGTTGTGATCAATTCTATACCCAGTTATCCATTCTCACTGATCAGATACCCGAAAACGATATGCTATTCTTCATCAATGACTTCAACACGATGGTAGGCAGAAACCATCCCGATCAGGAAAATGTAATTGATCAAACTGAACATTGGATGACTTAATGAAAGGGGAGAATAGCGCACATACATCATTTAAAGTCTGCATGAAGATCACCTGGTGGGTAGATTGAAAACATATTAGGCTGTATTCAGATATCCAGACGATGGGAATCATCGTTAATCGACACTGCTTCACTACCTGGAGGAGATTTTCGCTCAGACCGCAAGGTGCTAACGTCCAAAATCAAGTTGAAGTTAAAATGACTTCCCAAGACGACAAAAATTCTTATTTTCCGAATAGAACTTCTCTGGATACTACTAAAAAGACGGATATACCTTGAGCCTGTGGACAAAAAGACAGGATATCCGGAGTATATATTAGTAGACTCACTACAAAGTTCATCTAACCTGTTTTTGTTGAGGACTTTTCGCCTGATCGTAAAAACAGAGGATAAAAAAGGGGAGGGGTGCTCATTCAACCTCAAATCCGATGACCAAGGGCCCTTTTTAAATGACAAAAATGACCGGAGGGTAGTGAATCACTGTTTCTAAACCCTTTTTGTCCTATTGTTCCCCCTGGTACTGGATCAGAATTGCAATATAGCTGTTATCATAAAATGGTTGAAACACATTAAAAATGGGCCCTGAGGGGCCGAGAAAGAGTGTATCTCTTAAGGTTAAGGCAGCCAATTTATCAAATGCCTGTTTCAAAACAGAGGTTTCATACTAAGGTGGTGATACTACGTTTTGTTACAATCAGAATGAAATTAAGCTTTTTGGTCTGTATAATTGAATGACCCCGAGCGAGTCCTTAGGATTTCAGTCCCCTGTCCTCATCTCACGAATTATACTTGTCGACTCTTGATCATTCAGGGAATAAAAATAAATGACTAATAAAAATAAAAATGAATTTTAACCATTAAAAATATCTAGCGTCTATGAAATTAATTGCCTAAATTTCGGTTGATGGCTATTCCTAGCATAACTCATTTTGTCACAACCGCTCTGCCTCTATTATTCATACCCTGAATACTTTTTGCACGTCTACCCCAATTCCGGTCGGTCTCAACAGGACTGCTCCAACCCGAATTACTGCTACAACAACTAATTGTATGACCGCTTTCCTAGCGCAACTTTTACTACGACTGCTGCTGCTACGTCTCTACTATTAATTAACATTAAAAAAAAAATCAGCCACCATTACTACTATTAACATGTACAAAACTATATCAGTTGAATTGAGGAAACAAAGTATTCTACGAAAAGTAACAAGCGAATTTAAAACTTAATACTAGCCTAAATAGTCTTATAGTAGCTTAAAGGAAAAGAGAAAGTACTACAAATGATGAAACGGAACCCTAAAACGATTGCGAATTGCAACTCATTGCAGCACCAAGTCTCTCTGGCCAGCACAGCTGCGCCTCTTCCTCCTCTCTTATCTGTTAAGAATTTCAATCTTTACTCCCTCCAATGAAGTTCCTATTTTCTTTCGTTCCTTTCTTATTACCTTTTCCCACCCCGTTTCAGTACATTCTACTTTTGTTTGGTCCCAGAAGGGCTACCAAAAAGCACGATTTTTGACAACCCATCATACTTCTTCTCTAAAACATAACCTATGCCTTAGTAATTCCACTTTCTACATTTCAACTACATCCATCGTCCTTATTACAGTTTAGATGTGCGAAGATAACCTTTCGGTTGATTTTCTCATTAACTAAAATAACCTCATTATACTTACTTATCCCTAATTTAAGTGACTTATTTTTCTGAAAAAAAAAACAATTCTATGGCTTCTATTATTTCAATAATTGCCTTGAAATAACATAAAGATATTATATTAGTTGGATTTGAATTTTCCTGGGATTTCCCCAACTAATGCTCATTATCATAACTACCAACAACTCGGAGTTGAGATTTTTGTTGCTGAATTCGTCCGACATCGAGAGCGTGTTTTAGCATTCGTGGTACTAGGCTAGAAATCTGGACCCCAACTCCAGATGAAATTTGTGATCAGTGTGACAAACGACTGTTTAAGAGCTTCTTAAAAACATTATATGTAAGTTCAATCTGTAGCAGAGTAGTTAAGTGTATATGTGTTGTTTTTTGTGTATGTATGTATGTTTGTGTCAGATTAATTAGTTTAAGGACGTTCGATACCAAAAATGTCATTTTGCACGTCTCAGTGTTGGCTGACAGTCTCAAAGACAAAGGGCCATTAGCAAATTTTCTCAGAACCACAGGGAGCTCCCGATGTCATATTTGTGCAAATTTATAGGGGATGTTAGATGTGGCAACAGTTCAAAAAGCTACTGAGAGACTAGTTTAAAATAAAGGAAACCTATAATCTCTTACTAATTGTTAAGCAAAACACCTGTCTACTAAATGTACACAAAGTGTAAATGTTGTGCATCCTGTCTGCACAAAGATGTTAGTCGAGATATTGAGCACAACAAGAAACTTCCAAAGCTGTCAAATTATTCAATGAGACTTCTTTTGAGCTGATTTTTAATGTTTTCAAAGCAGGTATACTAGAATACTTTAAGGGATTACCCTTTCCAGAACTTTAAAAAGACAATTTTGCTTCGCTCAATAATAATAATAAAAATATGTTTTCTAATGATGTAAGTTTCATTAAATCTAAATATTTCTATCTCTGGCACACAATTGAAGAATATAAATGTTTTTTCTAAGATTTCTGGGAAAGTAGATATCGGTTTTTAGTTTTCTGTCGTTTATTCGGGTCTCTTATCTAAGCTACACAAGTTATGACAAGCCCGCTTAATTAATTCTAAAAATGCTTGTAGTTGACGATATAGAGTGATTCTTTAAGATGTCGAACGACCTTAAGACGGCTTTTGTTTCTGTTTATGTACATGCAGTACTAAAGTATGCCACTAGGCATATTCGCTGTCTCTCAAGCTTAATACGTATCCTAAATACATAGTGTAATATGTGCGTATGTGTTTTTAAATAAAAATGTTCTATTATATTCATTATTCAGACGGGAATGAGACACAACCCTACCTAACCTCAGGTTCTGCGTTAAAACAACTCCTAACGTCGTCGTTTACCTTAACTGCAATAATAATAATCTCTTACGTTTATTCGGGTCTCTTATCTAAGCTACACAAGTTATGACAAGCCCGCTTAATTAATTCTAAAAATGCTTGTAGTTGACGATATAGAGTGATTCTTTAAGATGTCGAACGACCTTAAGACGGCTTTTGTTTCTGTTTATGTACATGCAGTACTAAAGTATGCCACTAGGCATATTCGCTGTCTCTCAAGCTTAATACGTATCCTAAATACATAGTGTAATATGTGCGTATGTGTTTTTAAATAAAAATGTTCTATTATATTCATTATTCAGACGGGAATGAGACACAACCCTACCTAACCTCAGGTTCTGCGTTAAAACAACTCCTAACGTCGTCGTTTACCTTAACTGCAATAATAATAATCTCTTACGTATTAATCTAAGCATGAAAATTTGCTCAACGCACCCACTCTACTTCCTTAGATCGCACTGTTCTCTCAAAACTTTAGCTACATCATCTCCTAGTGTCCTAGTCTATAAGTAATATCGTTCATGAAGTAATATGCTTCTAAATGAAATGAAGCTGCTACCTCTCTAATTACTTCACTCACGGTTGTCAGCTTTTCATAAACAGAAAATAACATATTTTGGTCGAAACCTCCGCTCGGTCCTACTTAGTACAAAAGAAGAAAAGCATTATAAAGTCGTAAAATGAAGTAAAAGAGAATATTTGAATATCTAAACTGCCTTTTCATCACAGAAAATTAAATTCTGTGCGTTATATTCTCTATTCATAGAGAAACAGTTATATTTTGGTAGAAAAACAAAAAATAGTTAATGTTGGACTTGTCTCTGTAATTGAATTTTTTGCGAAGTCTTATAGCTAAAAAAACGCCCTAAACCTTTTCAAACATGTCAAAATTTAAATTATTTTAGAGATAGATATCACCATTAAATTGAAGTAAAATAAAAAACAAAACCACCAACTTCAGTTCTGGAAATGAATCTGATATGGAATTTCAGTATTTTATGCCGAAAACTGCTAATGAATTGATTAAACGGTACCATGCGATAATTTGGTTTTATCCCTAAAAAGAAAATAAGGTTTTAATTTTCCCTGTCAAGAACTTTATAAATGAAACCTTATAGTCGAATCAAATGAAATTCAACATTTTATTGGTAGTGCCAACCAATTTTATGACAAACATTTTCTTTTGTGCTTAATATTGAAAATAAACATTAAAATTATAGTAGCATTTTGAACTTATGAGCTTTCAGCAATTAATATCATTATACATCAAATATTCAGTTTAATTTATTAGCTCTTTTTATAGATGTTAAAGACGAATGTATTTTCACTACAAACAAGTGTTTGGATACTGCCTCCTTTCTTAACTGTAAATAAAAACCAAAAGCCTACTGTGTCATTGGTGCTTAACTGAAAAGAATTATATTACAAATATTTTCTTTTCCAGTTATTACAGAATTGAAAATAAAACTATAATTACAGCTAAATAAATTCTTGAACTGATGGATCTTTCAACAATTAATATCATTATACATCAAATATTCAATTTGATGTTGTTTATACTTTCCAAGACAGTTCAAGACGCATATAGTTTTCAGTAAAGCGCCAATGACACAGTAGGCTTTAGACTTTTACATTAAGAGAGGGAGGGAGGTCATACCCAAACTCTTGTTTGTAGTGATTTTTGTTCGTTTCAAGCTTGATTTGCATGTTCAATTTAAGCTTCACTCGTTTTAAGATTTATTTTGATTTTTGCATTGATTTTTTATTTTATTTCTGTTCGTTTCAAGTTTCATTTACACTTCAATAGGAAAATATTTTTTTTAGTTTTAAGCTTGATTTTCATATTCAACCTAAGCATTACTCGCTTTAAGATCTGTTTATTCATTTATATTATTTAATTTTTGTTCGTTTTGGGTTTCATTTATTCTTTAATAGTAATTTCTGGTCGTTTTTAGTTTGAATTTTAAAAAGTATTTTATCTGCTGAGCTTAAGTTTAAAATGACCTTTACTTTTCTTTGTAAAACTTATTTATCGAAAAGTTTTTTTAAAATTAATTTCTGTTGGTTTTTGATTGAAAAAAATTTAAAGTTTTTAAAAATTCCTTATTTCAACATCAAACTTATTAAAAAAAAAAAAATCAAATATTCATAAAAATATCAAAACTGATATCAAAGTAACAATATCAAAGTGAAAAATGGGTTTGTGTCAACCTCGGAGTTTTTATTATCTGATGTTTGAACTATTTTTTTTTACAAAATTACTATCTCAAAATTTTTATCGGATGGGTTTGGGGAAAATGGCATGGGGGACTAATTAAGCTTCGGTCTCTTTTGACTCTTTAAAAGTGAACTAGAACTTTCTATTTTCAATCAAATGAACCCTCTCTGAAGTTTATGCAAGTATCCCTTCTATAAGAGCCATATATATCCCCAGAGTATAACTTACAACGCCTGTCCCTGGGCCCTAGGGGGCTGTGTCGACCCGGGAGTTTTAATATCTGATGGTTGAACTATTTTTAACAAAATGATCACCTCAAATTTTTATCGGATGGGTTTATCCCTCCGATACACCCAAGAGCGGGAGGGGCTAGTTGCCCTCCGATCTTTTTTCACTTTGAGAAAATGAACTAAAACTTTTAATTTCCATTCAAATGAACCCTTTATGAAGTTTATACAAGCAACGCTTTCATAAGAACCACATACGGCCCCAGGACATAACTTTCAATGCCTGCCCTCGGGGCCCTGGGGGGATGTGTTGACATCGGAGTTTTTGTTATCTGACCTTTGAACTATTTTGAAAAAATGGCTCTCTCAAAGTTCTTATCGGATGGTGTGAGGAAAATAGGGCGTGGAGAGGGGCGCTAGTTACCCTCCGATCTCTTTTGACTCTTAAAAAGTGAACGAGAACTTTCAATTTCCAATCATATGAGCCCTCCGAAGTTTATACGAGCATACCTTCCATAAGAACCATATATGCCCCCAGAGCAATACTTTCAACGCCTGCCCCTGGCCTGGGGGGGGGGGGTGTAGACACAGGAGTTTTATTATCTGACCTTTGAATTATTTTCAACGAAATAGCCATACGTAAAGGAGTTTTTGTTATATGATCTTTGTACTATTTTTAACAAAATGGCTACCTCAAATGTTTTTTTCAGATGTAATTGGGGGAAAAGGGCTTGGGGTGGGGCTGTTGCCCTCCGATCACTTTTGGCTCTTAAAAAGGGCACTAGAACTCTCGATTTCCAATCGAATGAGCCCCCTTTGAAGTTTATACGAAGACCTCTTCCATATGAAGTGCCACTGGGAAAAAAATCAATGGAATGTGGTGGCAGGCTAGCTGCCCTCCGATCACTTTGGCCCTTAAAAATTGAATTACAACTTTCAATATCAAATCAAATCAGCCCTTTCCTAAGCCTTTAAGGGCATCTCTACCATAAGAACTATATATGCCCCTAGATTAGTGCTTCTAACGCCCGCTTTCGGGACATGGGGGATTGCATCGCCAAAGGAAGTTATCTTATCTCGGCTTTGAACTACTTTTAATGAAATGGTAATTATAAAAATATCATCAGAAGGGCTTGGGGAAAAAGGGTGTGTGGGGGGGGGCTAGCTGCACTCAGATATCTTTTGATACTTAAAAATTGAGCTAGAACTTTTAATTTCCAATCAAATGAGCCATCACCGAAGTTTATACAAGTATCCTTTTTATAAGAACTATATAAGCCCCCAGGACAACACTTACAACGCCTATCCCCCAGGCCCTGGGGGGAGTTTTTGCTATCTAATTTTTGAACAATTTCCAAAAAACTGGCTATCTCAAAATTTGTAGCGGATGGGTTTGGGGGAAAAAGAGCATTGGGGGGCTATATGCCCTTAAATCTCTTGACTCTAAAAGAGTGAACTAGAACTTTGAATTTCCAATCAAATGAGCCCTCTATGAAGTTTATACGAGCATCCTTTTCATAAAAACAATACATGTCCTTAGGGCATAACATAGAACGCCTTCTCCTGGGTCCTGGGGGGTTGTATTGACATCGGATTTTTTCTTATCCTACCTTTGGACTATTTTTAACAAAATGTCGGTCTCAAAATTTTCATCAGATGGGTTTGGAAAAAGACGACCTGGGACGGGGGGGGGGGCTAGCTACCCTCGGATCTCTTTTGAATATTAAAAAGTGAGATCGAACTTTCAATTTAGTTGCCCTCCAATTTCTCTTGACTATAAAAAACTGAATTAGAACTTTCAATTTCCAATCAAATGAGCCATCTCTGAAGTTTTTACGAGCATCCCTTCAATAAGAACTATATATTCCCCCAGGGCATAACTTACAACACCTGCCCTCGGGCTCTGGGGGGCTGTTTCAACCACGGAGTTTTCATTATATTATCTTTGAACTATTTAAAAAAAAGCTATCTCAAAGTTCTTATCGGATAGGTTTGAGGAAAAAAGGCGTGGAGGGGGGGGGGGCTAGGTGCTCTCCAATATCTTTTGACTCTTAAAAAGTGAACTAGAACTTTCAATTTCCAATCAAATCAGCCCTCTTTGAAGTTAATAAGAGCATCCCTTCCATGAGACCCATATATGCCCCCAGGGCATAACTTACAACGCCTGCCCCCTGGCCCTGGGGGGTTGTGTCGACAACAGAATTTTTATTATATGATCTTTGAACAATTTTTAACAAAATAGCTATCTTAAAATTTTTATTGGATGCATTTGGGAAAAAAGGGTTTGGGGGGGGGAGGAAGCTGGTTACCCTCTAATATCTTTTAACGCTTAAAAATGAACTAGTAATTTCAATTCCAATCAAATGAGCCCTCTCTGAAGCTTTCACGAGCATTCCTTCCATAAGAACCATATATGCCCCCAGGGCATAACTTATAACCCTTACCCCTGAAGACTCTGGGGGGACTGTTCTACTCAAACATATAATTTCCAGAAATTCCAACTACGTTGAACAAAATGGCTATATCAAAATTTTGATTGGATGTGTTTTGGGAAATGGTAGGCGTGGAAGGGGTGTCTGTTGACTTAGTCACTTTCGACTATTAAAAAGTGAACTATCCATTTAAATTTCCAATCGAATGAGCCATTTCTGAAGTTTCTATGACAACGCTGTCTATACAAAACCTTATATGCCCCAAGGGCATAACTTACAACCCTTGCCCTGAGGGCTGTGTGGGGGGGGGGGTTCATCCTGAAAGACCTAATTTCAAGAACTTAAATCTACGTTGAATAAAATAGCTATATCAAAATTTTGATTGGATGTGTTTGGGGACAAGGTGGGCGTGAGAGGGGGGTTAGTTGCGCTCCAATCACTTTCGACTATTAAAAATGGCACTAGCCCTTTGAATTTCCAATCGAATGAGCCTTTTTTGAATTTTCAACAACAACGCCTTCTATAAAAATCTTATATGCCCCCAGGACATAACTTACAACCCTTGCCCTGAAGGCTGTGGGGGAGTGTCCTCCTCAAAAACATAATTTCTATCTGGAAATCAACTACGCTGAACAAAATGGCTATCTCAAAATTTTGATTGGATGTCTTTTGGGATATGGTGGGCGTGGAAGGGATGTTAGGGGTGTCTCAACATCCAAGAAAACGTTATTCCTGACCATTCCAGTTCATTCATTATCAATAAGACTGAACCACTTTTCATGTTGCTGAATCTTTCAAGACTCAGACCATTATTAGCACAATATTGCTTTATTAAAAAACTTAAAGCAAATACAACAGAATAATGCACTTATTAGTGATATGTTTCTGTTTTTATTTTTTGGCTCTCTTTATGATTGAAAAGTTTCTCCACTTAAAACCTTTTTACTTTAAAATAATTTGCATAATTTTACCTAGCTGTAAACGTTGGTACTTTTATCCAAAAGAAATGAAGTAGTGACATTTCTAGATCTAAATAGAAGTACTTGAAATAAGAGTGTAAATTTTGTTTTGCCAACTTCCCCCTTCACTCCATAAAAATTCTTGATTTAGATATAAGAATTTGTCCAAGGGCTGGTATCCCTGCATGTTTAGCTGCATTTTCGAATATCAGTTGCCATTTACCTCTGACTAGTTGCCAATGGTTGCTCAATAACCATTTTATTTTACAAATTGCTTGTACCCAGTTGGCTGTGACCAGATGAATGAATAAATTTTTTTTAGATGAAAACAACTTGAAGTTTTCAAATTTATCACTTAAAGTTACAATAAGGTTATTTACCATAAAAAAAAAACATGAAATAAGCATCTGGCAATTTACAAAGAAAGAAAACAATAACAAAAGCAACTTGTTGGGGGAAGTCACTGACAATTAAAATTGTAACTATTAACAATAGCTGCATTTTCAAGCACCAGTATAACCTATGACCAGCTGTCGGTGATACCTTGGATTCCATTTCAATTCATAAGTTGCTTGTAATCAGTCAGCAGCACAGTTTATATAACAGTTACTATTATATATACTGTGGTCAGCAGTGACCATTATACTGAAAACAGCCATAATTATTTTCAAATCTGCTACTTATTCAAATTTACCAATTTATAGAGGAGATGATAGTTATAATTCGATACAGAATTGAATTCTGAACCTAATGGAATGTTAATTTCTTAGTTATCTCATTATAGTCTAACATTCCAAATTAATCCATCAACTACATGGTTCCAACTCTGGCAACTGAAAATGGGGTTAATAATCCCTTCAATTCCATAAAAAGTAGACAAGAGTAAGATTTTAGAGTAAAGAGAATGGATAAATGGAGATTAATTAATATTAGAGGAGAAAACCCAACAAAGGTTGGGCTCTAGAAAACCCAACCCTGAGCTAGCCTATACATGCAAATGATTGTAAGAATAAACAGAGGACACATCCAAATCTTTTGCACGTTGAGTGAGTAATGTTTCATAATTATCACATGTAAAACTTACCGTCAGTAATTATATCAGTGGTATCAGAATATTTTTAACTAGCAGCATCACACTCGATCATATTTTCATATAGGCTATTTTGCTTTGCTGGAGTTTTTCTATTCAGCTAAGTCCAGGAGATCTACCAGGACATGCGTATTCGTGCTGGATACATGCCTCCGGTTATCCGAGCTAAAAATTGGGTCCCTCTGGTTCTTTGCTTATAGTTAAAAAACTAATGGGTTAGATAATTTCTAGATCAAACATTTTGTAGAACGATATATTTTGTACCGAGTCCATTAATAAAAAATATACATTAGGTAGGCAAATTTTCCAGATGATTCCCAAAATGCCATAAATTATGTCATGTTTTTTGTCTATTTTTAAAGATTAAAATTCTACAAAAAAAACTAAAACAATTTCAGAAAAAGAACATTGAACTTTATTCAACTTTTCTTAAAATTGGCCTATAATTGAGCAATTTCGGACCTATTTTGAATTTGTTTATCGATTTTAAGGTAATTTTGGTCAGTGGATATTGATTTTTAGGGAATTTGAGGAAATGGGGATGTAGCACCCATTTGACAATTATATAACGCTCATTTTCGTATTCAGCATGATTGATTACGTCAGATAGCATTCTCAAACCTTCTGCTGCTTGCTGACCACCCTAAACCTTAAATATCAACATTTCTCTTGTGTGGCTCCCTCACTGCTATGAATCTAACTACACCTCAATTGGATTTCCAATAAAATGTATTTTGGAGAGATCTGTGTGATCAGTTTTGTGACTGATTGTTAGTGGGCACCCAGATTACAAGGCTCTAGCATCCCATATTTTTTTTTTTTTTTTTTCGTTGGAACTATCTAAACTTCATTTCTGTATGAAGTCTAAGGGTCATTTTTAGACTTAATGGAGCCATCAAAGAGGAAGTTAGATCTATTACTCAGTCTCTGGATCAGATAACTTTATACTTTGCCGATAGAATTCACCAAACTAAATTGGAGCCATCTCGAACAGCTCGTCAAATTATAACACGACGATGATTAATCACGATAAATGTCAGTTTACTTAACTCCATTCTATTTTAATTCAAAACTGACAAAAATAAGTCCGACGAAAGTTGTTGTTTTTTTTTTTTTTTTTATTTACTACTGTATTAATCTATGATGTAGATCGTACGTTGATGATTTTCTTTTTACTAGCTTGTAAAAGCCTATCTTTCGACTTACTATTTTTAAACAGTTCCGTACGCTTTTATTTTTAGGTTTGAAGACAACATTTACCCAACTGCTTTTGAATTATAACCTTTTCTGGTTGCGTTTGGGACTTGAAACAATATTTGGCGAGGTTGTTAATGTCCAAAAAGATGTTCATTCGTCACTGAAGAAATTCATACTTGAAAGGTGAGTCACTTTTGTCCCAAATGCTTTTCCTAGTTAAAATACTTTTAGGGCTTTAATATTGTTAAAGGAAATTATATAAAATACAAAGACTATAAATGCCAAAAAGATAAGGTATCATGGGGAAACCTTGTCAGGCAACTTTGATCGGAATTCATCCCTCTTTTTTTCATTTACTGAGTTTATCCTTATTGAGAGTGTCACGTTGGTGGTATTGAGCTTGTGTTTTGTATACATTTGAACAGAATTATCATTCAATGTTGTTTTATATAAAGCATATTCATTAGACATACAAGCAATTGTATATTGACCACGAAAATTTTCTTTTCAATTTAAATACATCACACGGAAAAAGACGAAGGATTAATTTCGCAGTAGAGATAGCATTATAAATGCCCTTATGAGTTCCTGGTAACATGGTATTTACATGATGACAAGACGGCCAACCGTATTGATCATGTTATAGTAAATCGAAGACTGGCGAGATCGATACAAGATACTAGAGTATATACGAGTGCTGCTATTGATGCTAAAAGTACAGATCACTATCTAGTAGTGCCCAGGGCTAGTCTGAAACTGAAATTTAGAAATGGTAACCACCTTCCTGGAAGCTATGACGTTTGTAGACTCCAGGATGAGAATTTGAGAGAAATTTTCCCAGAACAGGTGGATACTAAACGGGAGAGTCTGAAATTTGACAATGTAGGAGATGAATGGAATAATTTTAGGAAAATAGTTAGTGAAATCGCTGATGGTGTCTTAGGGAGGGAAGTTAAAAATACAGCTAGGAATATTAGTGAAAAATGCTTTGTGTAAAGGAAATGAAATAAGGTTGTGTGAAGTGGATGTCATGGATAAAACTGCTGAAGATCTGGAATATGCAGCCAGATGGCATAATAGTAATATTTGTACCAACATGTTACAAAACTGAAAGGGAATAGTCAATCTGGACATTTCCCGGTTAAAGACAGGAACAGGGCGACAATTAGTGATAAGGAAAGAGTTAAAGAGAGATGGGTAGAACATTTTGAGAATGTGCTAAATCATGATAGAGTTACAAGAAAATATATAGAAAAGAATGAAAAAAGTTTGTAACACTTTGCAAGTAAAGGAAGATTTATTTTAGAAGAAAGAATTAGTGACAGTACTAAAAAGATAAAAAAATAATAAGACCCCATTGCTGATAGTACAGTAAATGAGTTTTTTAAACATGGTGGTTGTGAAATTAGACATAAATTTTAAATATTATTTTTTGAAAAAGAGGAAGTATCTAGCGATTTAAGGAAAACTTTAATTAAACCCTTCTATAAGAAAGGTGATAATAGGGAGTATAGTAATAATAGAGGCACAGCTTGGCTTCTGTAGGTAGCAAATTACTTAGTATGATGATCCTTTTTATCTTCAAGATTCTGTAGATAAAATTTTAAGAGAAAAACGGTGTGGTATTAGCAAGGGAGGAGGATGCGTCAGCCAAATTTTCACCATTAGATTAATAAATGAGAAGTGTCTGAGTTATCAAACCCCTTTAGTCCTCAGTTTTATAGATTATGAGCAAGCAAAAGGCAATGGAGCACACCAAAGGCAGTGGAGCACAAAGAGCATCTAGATAAAGATGTTAGTTGAATGAATGAATTTTCGGAAGATTTTAGGCTGTATGGTGCAAGAATGGTTTTGAAAATTAATATTAAGGAGACTAAGTCGCTAAAACTGGAAATAAGTAAAGGTGAAGAGGTGATGTTGCATAACGAGAAGATCGATTAAGTGGACAGCTTAACTTACTTTGGTCGGATTATTAGCAAAGATGGTGGGTGCTGTGAAGATATTAAAAGTAGAATTGCCAAGGCCCAGGTTTTTTTTTCACGGTTGAAAAAAGTTTGGAAGAATAGGAAGGGAATTTTGCGAACCAAAATTAGAATTTTGGAAGCTACAGTGATTAAAGTGGTCAAGTATGGTTCTAAAGCGAGGGTGCTCCGAAAGAAGGAGGGTAATTTTCTTGGTTTTTCCAGAGAAATTGCGGGAAACGGGGTTCCCACTCATCTGGAATTTTCATTATGTTCACGTAAGTAGGCTAGTATTCAGTAATAGGGTGTTACCGTTCTATTTTGTATCTAATCACAAAGGAAAAAAGAACACAGTAGTTGTGTTTTGTTAGTGGATCTGACAAGCGAAAAGAAGACACAAAACCAAGAGTGAAACCAAGGAATTTTGCAATTATTTTACAAAACTGGCTCAATATGTTTGGAAAATAGTATACGTAAATGAAATCTAGGAAAAACTAAAAAATACACTATGAATGGAAATTTTGGTCAGATTACCTGTAAGTAGGCTAGTATTCAGTAAAAGGGTATTACCGTTCTATTTTGTATCTAATCACAAAGGAAAAAAAAACACAGTAGTTGTGTTTTGTTAGTGGATCTGACAAGCGAAAAGAAGACACAAAACCAAGAGTGAAACCAAGGAATTTTGCAATTATTTCACAAAACTGGCTCAATATGTTTGGAAAATAGTATACGTAAATGAAATCTAGGAAAAACTAAAAAATACACTATGAATGGAAATTCTGGTCAGATTACCTGTTATATATATTTGACATAGAAAACCTGTCAATTTATGTATATTAATGCAGCAATTGTATGAAATCAAATGTACTTTTGGCTCAGATAGTAGAACATTAGACTCCTGATCTCGAGGTCATGGCTTCGAGCCCGACTTAAGGGTTGTTATTAGAATATTTGATTTTCGTGTACAATTTGCATTTCTAGAGGAAAATGATGCTACATTATTTTACGATGCAGATGGATAAAAACATTAATTAAAGGGGAGAGGGTCTTTTCTCTTTGTAAATGAGTATTTCTAAAGTCATAGTTCTGCAAAGAGTACCCTATTTTGTCTCATGGCTATTTCTGAAGCACTTTGGGGGAAAAGGGACACCAGCTTTGCTGCTTTCAATAGTCTAGGCATTTTTTCCATTTTGGATTAATAGAAAAAAAGCGGTTTTGTTTCCTTTTTTTAAGGAAAAGAAGTAAGTTCAGCTAAGAAAATGAGTAAGCCCTGTATTTTACGTTTTCATTGCTATTCTTGTATGCAAAAGCATATGAACTCAATAACAAATCGTATGTTTTCCTCTTTTTTTAAGTCCTCTTCGTTCGGTCATTTAAAATTATTTCATGTTGAGTCCATTGTTTGACAATTTTTCAGTTGGATGCACTATCATATAGGCACATAGGAAGTTATTTTGGAAAGAAGAGGAGACGAAGTATATTGTAGAAGGGATGAAAATGCGAGATGTCTGTTAGATTCCCCCTTCACCTCCCTTCCTACGTAAGGGCCTATTTACTGGGTCGGGTAGCATCGTCGGATAACGATCTGTTAAACCACTCAGTCTTTTGTTTCGATTTTTTATGCTTAAAAACAAAATATTTACCATTACTTGCCATCGGGCCTTGTAGGTTTTCACTATGCCTCAGCTTTGCAGGTCCCCTACCCATACAGAGACAGAAATTCTCAACTGATCAGATGAGATTAAATCTCGTATTTTCAATTTTAATTGCTGTGTATTTGTATATTAAAGAAACTTTATTATATTAATTTGATTCTAGTACTTATAAACTGAACCAAAATAATCGCGTCTCAACATGGAGATATAAATACAAAAAGGTTCCGTGTGTCTGACCCTTAGAGGAATAGTGGTCGGAAGTTTTTTTTTTCTATGAAGGAAGGTTGTATTAGAAATACAAATTTTAGTGGTTTTTTCTATTATTTGATACTTAAATACGGCTTTTATCATTATTACTATTATTTTTGGCTCAAATAGCTAGCAGAAAACCTGTAGTTAATGGTTGTTGACTTAGTTGTTGAGAGAAATTGTCGCATTGCTTTTAGTAATCTACAATACGCAAACACATTCAAAATTAAATGATTTTCTAATAAAACTTAGTGTTTATTTTCCATATTTTCAATTTGTCTCTTTTCATAAAGGTCCGATTTTAGGTTTCCCTTATATTTTTCCAGAATGGAAACGATATAGAATGTTTTTGCTTCTTGAGAGAAGAGACTTCTTTTTATTTTTATGAGAACCTTTTGCCCAGTGCTTTTTAAATAGGTTTTGCAGAAAATTAAATTAGGCGCCAGGTTTGAGACCACCAACAAGTGATAATTCTACCTAGCTAAGTCCATAAAGTTCATTTACTCCGGAATTCTATCCTGGGCAGTTTATTGAGTTACCAAAATTTACACTATCAAAAATGACGCATAGAAAAGAAAGACATTGATGCGGCAGAAAATAAATAATGCAGTATTTTAACAGTTCAAGATAATAGCAAGATGTCACTTAAAGTTGTCCAAGCGAAAATAAGAAGCCGAAGTTGGCTCAAAATACCCAACAAATACATATATACAGACATAGGTACATTTATGGGTCATCTTTACGTGAAAATATGAATCCATTCCTAAAACTTTTTTGGGTTACTCCAAAAATTAATGGAAAATAGCTTGAAACTCTTTTTGTCTTTTTCTAAACCATCGATTTTAGTTTATTTGTGATCTAGAGTAAATTAACGCTTCTCAAGCAATACTTGCTTTAATATTTAATAGCATTCGCATAGTAAGCCAAGGAAAACGAACAGAAAAAAAAGCCCTATGCCCCTGGCCACTTAAAAAAAAAATCCCCGTTTAATCTAAAAGTAGTTGACACATAATCCAGCCCCCACTTATTACTAAGTAGCCACAAACTTTAACATTATTCGAAATGTAGTCGCATCATTTTTACCAATGTTGCCATAAAACGAATTTTCACATGCATTCATGTCCAAGATACGATTGTTTACTTTATCCCAGACTTCAGTAAAGATATTATAATATTTCTGGTACTGAACCATATGTTTTACTTTGTCCTAGAGTCCTAGAATTCTCGTTTTGCTCTAGTCCACAAATTAAATATTTTGATGTCTTTGGTTTTCTTTATAGACATATGATAACTATTTAGTTAGTTTGATGAACACCTTTTTTTCTTTTTTTTTTGAAGCATCTACCTGTCTCAAGTCCTTGTCGGAGTATTCTTTACAGTGAAATTAAGCCTGCTCATGAGAGGGGCTCGTTATTCCACTAGTTATTTTATACAACAACTCCTGAATTTTATACTTTGCGTAAGCCCTCTGACTCTCGTTCAGTTTCATCAAGTCGTTAGCTACTGACATACCGAATGCAGCTTCACCGTCCATTTTATTTTGCACTAACTCAGAAACTACACTTTTTCGCACATTACCCTCTTCAGTACAGCCAAAATGACTGTCGGCTTCGTGTTTCACTGATTTGTCATTTTTCAGTTCATTATTTGATACTCGTTTTCTTTTTTGAGGTCGTGCAATTTTATTGTAATCTGATTCACTTTCTGATGTTGGAAAAGGAGATACAGACACAGGGTCGAACTCAACGCAATTCTCCTCCCTGTCTTGAAAATACACGATATTTGTCTCTTGAATAGATATTGGATCATCGTAGCCATTGGCATCACTATAGTCATTAGTTATAGAGTTTTCTGCTTTTTTAAGCGTCACGTAGCTGTCATCTGAACAGGACCCTTTTGGATCAAGATAATCTTCAAGAAACATCAAATGTTTTGTCCACTTCCACTCTTTTGGTTGAGGGAGTGAACTTTCGCCGTTCTGCTGGTCCTTTGTTCTCCGTCTTGTTTTAACGTAACTGTCGCGGAGACTTTTCCACTTTTCTTTACATTTCATGACTGAAAAAGCAAACAAACATTTTATTGTCTGAAAATTTTGGAACTGTTCTTGCTGGGGTGCATTATAATAATGTAATTAAATAAGAAAAATGGGTATTGTACTTTTTTCGTGCTGGATCTTTTTTGCTTTTTGTAGATATTTTGGTAAATTAGTCTATAAGGGGCGAAGGTGGATAAATTGTCTTTCCAGGGGAACACATGCTCAATTGAGGGGACTTGGAGGGGAGATTTCAGAATTTAAATGCTGATATACCTTTAAATGTTAAATATTTGGAACCTAAAACTAAAAACATGATTATTCCTAAAAAGTGTCTATATATAAAGCTTTAAACATTCAGACCTTAGGTTAAACGTCCTGAGAAGTACTGCCGTAACTGAGCAATGTAACAATGTAGCAGAGCCAAATGTACCAGTTTCTGAGAACAACAAGCAACAATGTCTATTGGATTAGTTCGAACCCTCTAAAAGCAAAAAAAGGCTTAGCTGCTAAGACTTGATTTCTTCCTACTTCGTTTATTTAAAATTAATAAGCACTTAAGGGTCAAAATGAAAGGATTTCAGCCTTTAGGCAACAGTCGGGGAGATTTCCAAGCTGTTTTTAAGCTGTGCTTACTTCTTTTTTTAGATCTCAAATAAGACATATTTTGTAGGTGTTGTTACTTCAGATTTTATAGATACCTTCTGATACCCTGAAAGAGGGGCTTGTGCCTCTTTTCAGTTTGAGAATTAGACTGAGTTTTGATTGCATCAAACATTGTAAGATCATGTCTTTAATTCCTGTGTCATTTTGTTTTAATAGGGTGTTTTTCTAACATCCAACATATTATGGGCGTTGTTATAGGAAGTTTTGACGTTACCCTTCAAATTTGAAATTGAAAGATTGTGTATATGCATCCAGTAAGTTCAATTGTTACTTCTTTTTAAGTCCAATTTGCCTTCACATCAGAACACAGTATGCCAAACTGCTTGTTTTACATGAAATGCTGGAGTTCCCTCAAGGTCAAGCAGAATATTATGAGAATAGACTGTTTTGCATCTTGGCAAGAAACCTAGCAAAGAAAAAAATTTCATCAAAGCAAGTCTATGGAATGACGATAAACATTTCAAACGTTAGTTTTCAATAAAAGTGAAAACCAGCCGGGCAATTTTTTCTCAAAATAAAATGACTGTGATCTTTTGTGCCAAAATTGTCTGTTTGCTTTTCCCTAGCAGAGTTTAAAACAATCCAGTTTCTTCAAAACAATGGGAGATAAAACTGACCTTTAAACGAGTGAAAGGTCAATCAATAGCTCTGAAATCGGTAATGTTGTTAGTCCTGTCAAGTTTATGTTTTTCATATTACAAACCAGATTTTCAGAAATCACAGAACAGCAACCAGACTGGCTCATCAAGCAGAGAGAAACCAAACTTCATCAAACATTCTCACTCACTTTAGCTATATTGCCATTCATAGCATTATCACCATAAACCTCAGAAATATGATGATAGATTGCTGCTTGTGTCTTGTTTCTTTCGCAAGTCTCCCGTGTTTGTTCTTGCATTTAATCACAGACCAAGTCTTATAGTTCATAGACGAGTCAATTCTCCTTAAGTTATAAACTTCTATAGCTGAGAACACACATAGGGAGCGATTGGGATTTAGATGATTGCATAGCTTTTTGGGAGCAGAAGCACACATTCTCTGTAGAATCATATGCCATTATCACTGTCAATCCCAAATAGAGCTTATTCAAAAATATAGTGCTCATACTTCTAATGGTTTGTACAGGACACTGTATGTTTGTTTTTCGGTGTTATATCTCTGTACTGGTGTAAATTCGGGGTGTTTTTTTCATTATTTCCTATTTAAGGCCCGTATTAATAATCATATAAAGTAGTACAATTTTTTTGAGTTCCTGGACAAATTAGATAAACTAAGTGTTTCAAAACTTGAGTATGCCTTGAAAAAGAATTTTCCTGCTTAGTTATAAAAAAAGAAGCTTGAACAAGGTTACTAGTAATAAGTCTAAAACCTCTTTTTCATATCTATGTATTTTCTTTATTATTTTACAGAATGATTATCATAAATGACATATGCCAATGATTTTTCTTTCTAATAATACACGACAGGTCGATTCTTTTTCAGCCTATGCAGCAAAACTGTTTAGGCACACATCTTGCTACAATCTTAAAGTAAAGGAAGCTTGAGCTATGACCAGCTCTGCATCTCTTATTACAGTGGTCTCTCCGAGGGAACCACTACCACAAAGTAGTCTTTCGAACAGAGAATCATCAACCCTATCTAGATTGGGCCGAATTACTAGGTAAAGGAAACAAGTTAGATTTAAAAATATGCTCCTTATAAATTAAAAAAAAGCATTGCTTATGTAGTAAGGCCTATCTTGTTCCTTGCTTTTCCACCATATTTCCATCAATTTGATGGAGAAGAGGTTTTACTTTCTGACTAATATCAGATGTTCCACTAATATAATGGTTTCCTTCTGTATTCATCAATGGCACATTCAGTTTTAGGTGCATACTGTTTCACAACCCATGCAACTCACAGGCTCAGTTAAATTCTCTTTAAAACTAGGTGTACAAAAATCAAGAAAATGGTTCTAATGTCTCAATGCCTGCTTCAAGTAATTTCAGCAAAAATCCTCATCCCCCTAAACAAACTAGGAACAATGCCTGAAAAGCATAGTTTAAGGTGAACAGCATTCTCTGCAGCATTGCAGTAACTATGTCTTGATAATGTTTTAAAGCATTTTATAGTAAAGTCAGGTTAGTAGCTCGGCTTTGCTTTTCAGTTTTTATATATGTTTGAATCCTAAGCACTGTCTTCCTTCTAAAGAACAACACGCAAACGGTTATTAGCTTACTTCTCAACATACGCACGAACCTTACCTAAAGGCAATCAAACATATGTCACTACACATCAATAGATATTGCTTTATTTTCGCTTGCACTGTATGTGCTGCTTTGCACTTGCTCAGTTTAGCTAAAGCAAATGATTTGGGTTTTTTAATTAGCCTAATATTTCTTATTCCTTTCCATAAGCTTTTTAGATTTAGTAGAAATATTTCTTTCGATGTCATTTTACTTGCGAAGAAGACAATAAAAGAGAAACAACAAACATTAGAATGTAGGCTTATAGGTGGCTAGAGTTTCAACATGTAAATAGTTTCTACAAATGAGCTTTGATCTTTCTTTGGAATATACTCCTTGAGATTTATGTCTAAAATATTGAAGTTTTCGTAAATCACTTTTCCAAAACCTTTATTTACTGATGATGCAAATAAAAAAAGGGTAATCTGAAAACAGTTGTGTCAAGAAAGAAGTATATTATTTGAAAACGGCTAATTATTTGAAATAGGATCACAGTGTTCTAAATATTTTTTTGTCGATTTTTATGTCTTAAGAAGTTCGCACCTCCCCCCTCCTCCAATGAAAATATGTATATTTTAACATTAGATTGATTACCTGACATAGACATATCGACATGGCATACAGCATGGGAAGATAACCCGCGAATAAAATATACTGACAAATTTCCTCTGTTTCAAGATATTTCCACGTGCATGAAAAATGATGAGGAGGGATTTTAATCATTCTTGGTCACAACACATATATTTCTTTATGTTCAACAAGTCTACACACTTCAAACTAAAGATATGTTACTTCATTCCTTATAAGTGGATTTCCCTTCACCGCCTCTCGTTACCTTGCTGTAGCAGAGCTTATTGTTGGTCCAAAGGACCAACAAGAAAAAAGTTGGCCAAAAATGCATTCTTTGAGAAATCACTTGTAAAATCATCAAAGATAAACATCAGACCTCTGTACACCTATAGTTTTATTCTATAGATGAATCCCTCAAAAGACTGGTCGTATGCTGCACATCAGCCCTGCCTAAGTAAAGACAAATAGGGCTTCAATGTATTTATCTCTTTTTCCTCCAGACCGCTTTGTATAGAAGGAGATGCCGTAGAAACCTTGGAGGGGGCTAATTCGATTGTAAATTAAAGTTCTAGTCCTCGTTTAAAGCTAAAAATGATTGGAGGCAACAAGCTCTCCTCCCACACCCCTTTTAGCTTCCCTTCGCCCAAAGACATCCAATCGAGATATTGAGATAGCCATTTTGTTCAAAATAGTTGAAGGATCCAACAAATGTGCCTCCAGGGATGACATAACCCCACACAGCCCTTAGGGTTAAGGCTGTAAGTAATTTTCCTATTATTTACATAAAGGTTTCATTGTTGAGAAATGGGGGCATGTTTGATCTTACGGATCTAAAAAGGCAAAGGGTATAAAGATGAAACTTTCAGGTTTGGTTGAGGGGGGTGTTTAATTAAACTAAACCCCATGACATATGTGCATGCAGGTTGAAAAAAGAGCTTATCAGCAAAATCTCAGCAATAAAGGCTTTGGCTATTAAGCTGAAACTTTCAGGGCATGTGGAAGGAGATGTTGAATCTAAAGACACTATGTTTATACTTCTCCTACTACTGCGACTACTTGTGACCTAGACTGAGACTACTTGAACCTGAAACTACCCATGACTGCGGCTAATTGTGACTGTGGCTTATTTGCGACAGCAAATACTTGCAACTGGGACTACATGCAACTATTTTCGACTACTACTACGATATTGACTGCTACTACTATTACTACTACTGTTACAACTATCGAACTAAAACAAAAGAGTTTAAATACATTCAGGTTGTCAGAATCGTATAGATGGAATATAGTTAAGACGGCTGTAAAACTAAATCAATTGTCACTATGCATATCCAGATTGTCAAAAGGACGTCTGTGCAAAATCGCATGAGCAGCTAAGGATATTGTATTGGAACTTTCAAAGTATATTGTTCGGGATACTGATCTAAAATCAAAAGACCCAACGTGCATCTATGTTTGTCAAGAGTTGGATGTTGTTTAAAAGGCGTTTCTGTAACATGTCAGGAATGTTAAAGGGTTTTAAGTTGTAACTTTAGGGCATTTTGACGGGATCTTGGATTCAATAAAAAAAAAAAAAATGATGTGCCTCCAAGACTGTCAGAAGGGTGCACTTGCAGTATCTCAGGAACAGCTTAGGGAATACAGTTGAAACTTCCAGGTGATGTTGAGAGGGGTGGTCAATTAACATTTGTCTGTACTCAAGGTTGTAACATGACGGTATTCAGAATGATATCAACCCTGTTGAGACCCTAAAATTTTGCAGAATCTTAATCCATTAATTTGAAAACAATATTCTACATACCCATCCATACAATGTTCTATAGTACACCTATTGTTAAAATTTGTTACAAAATGTTTTCCAAAATATAAATAGCAAGCTAAATTCATAAGGGTAGAACCTTAAAAAAGCCTTACAAATATTTCTTTTATTAGTCAATAAGAAAAAACTATGTCAATTCGAACAGAAATCAATTTTTAAAAAACTGTTCCCCCTAAAAATTGTTTTGAAAAGACTTAAGAGCTACATTAAACCTAAGACGAGCAAAAAGAAAGTCAAATAGTAATTCAAGCGTAAAAAAACGGAAATCACTATCAATCAATAAATAAAACCCAAAACGATAAATAAAAGTTCAAATAGGGATAAAATCCTTTTAATAGACAGTGATAGAAATTCACAAAAATACCAGATATTTCGGTCACATATACAGTGACCGTCATCAGTAGTAAAAATAAACTAAAACAATTTAAAACAAAAGTTTATATACTAAATCAAATAACACTACATATTGTTTAAATCTCTAATTCTTTTCAAAGCAAAGGCGGAAGCTATTCTCTTTGACCTTCTTGGATTCGGACCTTTTTATTTTGTTCGAGAATGTCTCTTTGATTTCTAGGGATCGGGGTTTAAAGCAAAATTTTCGTGAAATTCTTGAAATAAAGAAAATCTTATTCAAGAATATTGCTTTGAATCGGGATACAGGTGAATATGGGCTGAACTCTATCTATGATAATTTATTAAAATCTGACAGAGTAAAGTTCAAGTTACCCAATGTAGTTGACCTTTGTCCAAAAGTTATATCATTGAATGCTAATGAATCAAATCCAAGAAGGTCAAAGAGAATAGCTTCCGCCTTTGCTTTGAAAAGAGTTAGATATTTGAACAATATATCGTGTTATTTGATTTAGTACATAAAATTATGTTTTAAATTGTTTTAGTTTAGTTTTACTACTGATGACAGCCACTGTATATATGACCGAAATATCTCGTACTTTCGGGAATTTGTATCACTGTTATCATCATCACTGTCTATTAAAAGGATTTTATCCCTATTTGAACTTTTATTTATCGTCATGGAAAGGCAGTGTGGTCTCCGAAGTTATCTAAAACCCAAAACGAAGAGAAATTACAATAAATAATCAGATTAGACTTAAATGAACAAAAACTACCACAAACAGAAGAAGAGTTTACTAAAACGTCATTTGTGCTTTAATGAAAATAAAATGTATTTTAATCATTTTATCTTTTATAACGTTAATAAATCTGACATTGCTTAAACTTTCAGGAATGAATATCAATATATGTTAAACTGTCAATCTACTTTTTATTAGTTTGTTTTCAAAAATCTTGGCCATTATTTTGATTTTATTTCTTTTATTTTGTTGATGGTATGACAAATAAAACACAGTTTGAAATAAAAACTGTTTTCATTAAGGCGTATATAATGCTCTGTCTTTAAAAGGAATAGGATGTATTAGCCTTACTCCTGTTTGTAGTAGTTTCTGTTCATTAAAAATTTGGCTGGATTATTTATTGTAATTTCTGTTTGTTTTACACTTCGTTACTTTACTTTGAAAAACTGTTTTTATGTTATTTTTTTAAATTATAGATAAGACTTTACTTAAAAGGAAAGCTTTGTTCTTTTGTTTCAAGCCTGAAACACAAGAACAAAGTTTACCTTGTCTGTGAAAAGGTATGAATTCAACTTTTAATCCAGAATTATTCTTCAGCCATTTTTCCTTCCAAAACAACTCATGGATTACGTTTCAATGATTTCTATTCTCTATTATGCACATTCCCAAATCTTCCGTTTCTCTTGGTATAAAGATCCATTAAAGCTTGATATATGGATTCACAAGTTCAATGCCAAGCTGTTGAATTTTTTAAAGCATGGCAGTAAAATAACAAGGACCACACAAAAACCTTGGTTTTTCTTAAATCTGTTTCCATAATTTTTACCCTGAAAAACATACTTCTACATATTTAACGTTTTATATTCTATTACTCAAGATTTTTGAAAGACAGTAGAATGATCATTTTATCCATATGAGCTATGGCAAAGACCTTGGTAAAGGGATGGGGAAACTCTTGCTAAGATTTGCACAAAGAATCCCCCTCTCAGAGAAGCTGCTGTGTCCATTTGCACTTTTTTTTATTGTCTATCCTCTTCCATTGTAAAAAAAATCATATGATGTACCACCCAAGAACTGAAACGTTGTACATCTACAAAACCTTGATTCAAATAGAATATATCTAAAAGAAAAGATATATCCCAACATATAAATTGTATAAAAAGTAACTTCAATAGTTGAGGTTTTTCAGTCAGTAGGAAATGCTAAATTCAATCCATCCTCCATGAAAAGATTCAGCGCAAAGACCTTGTGCTGTTCGTTTGATCATTTGAAGCATATACATCCTGTTATAGTAACAGTATGTATTTTGCCAAGAGAAGAAATGCAAGGAGACCACTTAATATAATGTTATTTATTGTCTACAATCTTCAAAAAGGTTGTGGAATTATACTAGTGCAGCTGCAGAGCCGTTCCTAGGGTTGGTGGAGACTAGGGGAAAATTAATCACAGCACCCCCTCCTTGACTGAAATATAAGCAGAGAGCACCGAATGAAAATGAAAACTTGATAAAAGTGGGCAATTCCCGAGCCACGCCTCCTCTCTATGGCTACGGTACCTGGGGCAACTGACCCGGTTGCCCCCGTCCCCATAGGAACAGCTCTGTGCACCTGTTGCTGGCACATCAACTTTTCGTCCGCTGTATTTTACTCAGTGACTATTCTGGATTCTCGCGCGTCCAGGGAAATATATTGGTTATTCCTCCCCCCCCCCTCCCTGTCTCCCAAAATTCTCAAGTCTAAATTGATTATTCTACACTCATGTGCAATGATTTACTCAATGCATCTTGCCCTGCATTCAACAGAGCTTATTACAATTCATTGCAGTAACTTATTAAATAAGGATGACTACTGTACTCTATTGAATGTGGTTTGAATATCAAAATGAATTTCTGGCAAAAAAATAGCTTGCAGCCCTGTGGAAAATTAAAATATTATGGACTAGATAAATATACCAAGAATTGTCTGCCTGTAGAAGCAACAGATTGTAGCTTTTTGAGCTTTGAAGCACAGTAAGAAAATAGTAATGGTAATTCCTTTTTGAATTCCAAAAGTAATGAAACTTAATTGCATAGGCACTATCAAATGCAGGATTCAATTGTAGAAGATTATAAATCATGTAACCTAAGTCAAAGCATACCTAAACTCAAAACTAATTATTATAGTGCTGGTAGATTACTTTTGCTTATTATTTCAAGAAGAGCTTTTTTAGTGTTTTGAGCCCCATACCTTTGCTCGGTCCTAATATATAAGGCTTTAAATACTATAAATTTGTTTCTTAAATTTAAGAAAAAACCACCTGTTACTGGCACATCAGCTTTTCACCTGCTGTCTCTTACTCAGTGACGGGTCTGGTTTCTCATGCGTCCAGGGCAAAATATTGGTTAGTGCCTCTCCCCCCCCCTGTCTCCCAAAATTCTCAAGTTAAATTTTAATAAAATCTTTTAAAAAATTCTCCAATTATTCAAATCTGACTCTTCTTACTTTAGCATCCGCAAAATCGTTAATTATCTCGTTCCAATTGATTGCTTCTAATTATTTTGCATTCTATGCTCATTAACATCAAATCATTTAGTTGCTGCTGGCCCATAGTTGATCTGACCTGTCTTACTAATTAACTGAAGTGCTGAGCTCTCAGCACTGAAGATGTGATGACAACTGTGAAAAAGTCGAAAAAATGGTCATGCATCTGGAGTCAATGGGATAATGGCAGAGATGCTGAAGACATCTTTTTGAGCCTGCATAACTGTTTGGACTGATTTCTTAGTGGTCATGTGGAATAACAAAAAAGTCCCAAAATATTGTTCCAGGGGCATATTGGTCAAACTCTTCAGGAGGGGCAATGTACTAATCAATGACAACTGAAGGGGCATCAACTTAACATCTCTGCATAGTAAAATACTAGCCAGTCATGTCGCAACACCTAAGAGCAGCTCTAGAAACACACCTCAGGGAATAGCAATGCGGCTTTCTGCCTGGTAGGCCTTTCTCTAATCCTATTTTTATTCTTAGACTAATGGTTGATGAGTCCAGGGAATGGGACAAAAACACATTATGTATGCTGCTCTTCATTGATTCTGAAAAGATATTTTTGATTCTGTTGATTGAAAGATTTTAGGGGAGATGTTGAATTATTACAGAGTACCTGATAAACTAGTCAAAATGATAATGACTCTCTATGAAAAAAGTAAATATTGTGTGTACACAGAATATTGGGATATGCGTTTCTTCAAGATAATATCTGGTGTTAAACAGGGATCTGTCCTCATTCATGTTTGTTACTGTTATGGACTAAATTCTAAGGCAGTCTTCGGCCTCTGGAGTGAAGATTTGCTGCCAACAGATCTCTGACCTGGACTGTTCTTTGTTCTTCTCAAAGAACCGAAATGGTGACATGCAGCTGCTACTTGATGCCATTGATCAAAAGACTGAAAAAGTGGGGCTTACAGTGAATTTCAGTGGAATAAAGAGGATGGCTACATCTGAACCTCTGCTGACACTGAAATGCAAAGATAAAGGAGCGCATAGGTCAATGAATTTAAGTACCTTGCAAGTTGGATTGATTATATTGGTGAAATAGCCAAAAAAGTCAAAAGGATGATTGAACCAGCTACATTGGCTTTTAATAGGTTGAAACCAACCTGGAGCAGTAGGAAATGCTTTCTGTGCTTGAAGCTTTGCCTCATAAATAGCAATGTTATGTCTACTCTCCTCTTTGCAATTGAATGCTGTGAACTAAATGTCCTAGCCTTAGAAAACATGTAGGCTATCATAGAATGATACTGAATTTTAATGTGGCAGGAAAAGGTGACGAGTATAGAAGTTCGCTGGCGAACTGGTCAACCAGTAGCTACTGACCTTCTGAAATGTAGGAAATGGATGTACCTTGACCTGTCCTTCATATGCCAGAGGATCGACCCTTATGTACATTTTAGGAGTGGTGCCCTGAAAGGAGGAACAAAAAAGATTGACCAAGACACACCTTGCAATGGCAGTATGAACAGGATCTGAGTAGAGAGAGATGTCTCTTCAATCACAGTGGGAGGACTTCACAGTTCTAGCTCAGCTCTGTGATGTCTGGCAAGGTTTCATAGACACCCTATATGACACCCTATATCACTAATAATATTTGATAGGCAACCCTTACGTTTGTGAAGGCCCTTTCATCTCTGTATTGCACAATTGATTCTGACTCATCTATAGGTTTCTTTAAGGAAATGTGTTAGTGTTAAATAATTTTTTTCATATTTTCGAGTTCATGGAACAACTGAATAGGATCTAAATCATTGCAATATTGTACTTTTATTGCTTCTTTTATCTTCAGGAAATGGTCATGGCAATATGGGAAAAATGAAACTTTTGGACTCAATTAGCTTATACTTAGCACCAACTAAGCCCTCTGCTTTATTTTAATAAAAAGAAAATTTCAAAGATTAAAAAATGATTATAGCCATTAGATTATTTATTTGAAATTTCTGCACCTTGGGCAGGTGTCCCCTCTGTACCTCCTCCCCCTAAAATCGCCTCTGCTCATACTGGTGTCTACCTATCACTAGATTGTTAACTTTTCCTTAGCAAAGTCTTAAGGTTTCAGCATTCTTAGGGTTCTGGTAGTTGGTTTGACATTGACATCTGCTTTGAAGCAACTTGATACTAGATGACAATATTTTTTCTGTACAAGTTGAAAATACCCATGAATCTTCAGTGTTTACACCTTACAGTGGTATAGAAAAGGTAATTGGCTATTAGACAATACCATCTTAAACATTTAATAAAGCTTTTCTTGCATGCCAAAAAAGGAAATGAGAAAAAAGATGTATTTTTGTTTAGGTTTATAGCTTCAACTATCACTCAGTATTCATCACCTCTTACTAGATTGTTAATATTTTCTTCACAAAATCCAAAGCTTTCAGCAGTCTTGAGGGTTCTGGTAGGTGGTTCACCATTGACATGCACTTTGAAGCAACTTGATACTAGATGACAATATTGTTGAAGTTGTAACTACTTAGAATTTTCAGTATGTACACTTTACAGTGGTATAGGATATGCAATTACCTACTAGACAATACTTTTCTAAACTTTTAATGAAACTTTTTTTGATGCAAAAAAAGGGAAAAAAGATGTACACATTTATGAGTTTATAACTCTTAATATCCACCCAAATGATACAGTTTCATCCTGTAATGCTGTTAATAAATCAGACAACAGTCTAATTCAACAAACCATGATAAATGATTTAGCCCCACTTTAGACTGAATTCTCATAAATATTCTGTTGTTTGAAATATAGTTGTATTGTGTTTACCAATTTTAACCATAGTCTAAACTGATTAGCCATTACTCATGTCTGGAATACAATTGTGTCCAAGATGCAATGATTTACTCAATACATTTTTCCCTGCATTCAACAGAGCTTATTGCATTTCACTGCTGGAACTTATTGAATAAGGATGACTACTGAGATCTGTTGAATGTCGTTTGAACATCAAAATGAAAATCTGGCAAAAAATATCTTGCAGCCTGAGGAAAATTTCAAACTAACATAAAATATTGTGGACTAGATAAATATTCCAAATATTTTTTGTCTGTAGAAGCACAGATTGCAGCTTTTTGAGCTTTGAAGCACAATAAGAAAATGGTAATTGTAATTCCTTATTGAATGCCAGAAATAATGAAACTTAATTTCATAGGCACTATCAAATGCAGGATTGAATTTTGGAAGAATGTAAATCATGTAACCTAAGTCAAAGCATACCTAAACTCAAAACTAATCATTAAAGTGCTGGTAGATTGCTTTTGCTTCTTATTTCTAGAAGAGCTTTTTTAGTGTTTTGAGCCTCATACCTTTGCTCAATCCTGATATATAAGGTTTTAAATATTATAAACTTGTTTCTTAAATTTAGGGAAAAAAACCTTGATGTCTCAAATCCCTGCTGAAATAATAGAAATTGTATTTTAAAAATTGAGCCGACAAAAAAAAAAAGAGACAGAAAACCCAAAATTAAGATATAATGTTTTTTGTCAGAATTTAGATAATAGTATCTATGGAATTTGGTAAAGGTTACAAATAGCTGCTCTCTAGAAGAAGACGTGCTAAAAACAAAAAGAAAGACTTCTTATTACAAATTTTAAGCTCTTTTTCATGGTGTTGTGTGTACTTTTTACAATTCATCCCCAGCCCCTCCCTCTCCATTTTACCCTAGGCTGTATACAAAGCAACTTTAAAGCAAAAATTGTACCAATAGATTTCTTGTTTTATGCTCCTTTTCAGCATAAAAGTCATTACCCTGACAATACACCTCCCCTCCCTCCCTCTGATGGACACATATATAGCCCTAATAATGCATTTGTTTCTTATTCCTTCTGTTAATTGATCTGTTGTTAAACCAATTACTACAGGTGGACTTAAAAGTATCTAGTTTAGTTTCAGCAATTGTACTGAATGTAGGATAAAGACACATTATGTTAAATGACTTAAAAATAAGAATAATAGCAGAAGAAAAACATGATAATCTAGTTTATGTAAATTTGCTGCGTATTTTAAAGTAAGAATTTCACTATTAGTTTTTTTTTATTTAGCCTATGAATACATAAAGAGCTTGGGATTGTGAACTTCTAACAATTCAAACAAAGCCATAAAAATGAGCTTGAAATTAGTAGTCTATTAATGTTTTTCTTTTTGTTCTATCATGTCTCCTTCTGGAGAGCCACTGTTCTGGATATTTACCTAGAATCTTTTGTAAATATTTCCTGTTCATGTTATTGACTTAACAAATAAAGTGAACATACCACTCAATACCCTTTTTTTATTGTTCACTTTATTTGTAAGTCAATAATATGAACAGCAAAATATTTATTAAATCTTTTTAGCCCTAGAAAGAATGAAATGGCAGAGATAGTAGCTTGACTACATCTTCCCAGAGTATTTTTTAGGCCCTGAATTCATGTGTGAAGGTTTTATTAATAGGATACTTTCTAAGATAGAGAAAAACTCTTTAATATAACTTTACCCTTTTGTAATTTCCAAGAGCTACAGTGTAAAGACATTTACATGTTTTTAATATGCTTAAACTGCTCCTCTATGACCAAAATAAACCATCATCATATTAGTCAAACTTGTTGTATAAAATGACCAACATACCAACCTGGAACCCTGAGGATGGTTGCTATCTCTTCCCAAGCACTATTTTTGTCTGAATAGGTTCCAAGAAGCATTTTGTCATATAAGACTTGGCGATTTTTTACTAGATTTATCAAATTTTCTGTCTGTTCAATCAAATACTCATTCATTTTCAGCTTTTTGCCTGTCATTTGGCCTTCATGCTTATAATCCATGACTATTATCAAATATTGTGGTTGGCCTAAGTATTTTTGTACTCCAGCCAACTATATCTTCTCTTTCTTTTCAAAACGCAGAATAAACTGTTGGAATAAGCAGATTCATAGATGGCAATAACGATGGCTACGCTACTAATGAGCCAAATTAAGTTGGTCTTTGTTATGGCTTCTCAGGTGAAGTCACCCATGTTTTTTACTTTTTCTAGCAGTTCTATTCACCATTAGTGCAGGGTGGATGAGGATTTTTTTTTGGGGGGGGGGGGGCAAAATAGGTTGATCCGATAAAAAAAATTATGGGGGGGCAAAATAGGTTGATCTGATAAACTTGCGTTAGGAGAAAGTTTAATTAACGCAAACTTGAGTTAATTAAGTAAATTACACTACTTTAGACTACGCTAGGGGGGTGCGCGTCCCCGTCGCCCCCCCCTGGATCCGCCACTGCATTAGTGCCTTTTAAGGCTTATAAGGAAAATAAGGTGCCTTTGAAGAGATTCTATTCAGGAAAAGCCAATTTCGGTGACCAAAAAGCCGTTTTCACTCGTTCAACATCACCTGAAGGAGCCGCTGGCCTTAAAAAATCTTTAAAGCCTTATTTTTAACATGCTCTCTTATGGTAATGTTAATAAAATCTATTTGAAGCATAATATGCTTTGGAAACCTTTTTAATAATTCCCGCAGAAACAATATATCCTATGAACCTAGCCCCCCTCCGACTTCTGATAAACGGTCATTGTGACAGCTTGATCTTTTCAAGGAAAACGTCAAAGCACAGAAAAAATGTTTGTAGTTCTGTTTTCAAAAACGATGCTTCAAAGATTGAAATTTAGGGTAGGACACAAGTGGGAAATCCCATTGTCCCGGTTAGGCACCCTGGGTACCACCGGAATTGCCAGTATCCTGATACAAATATGTGTATGCATGCATCTCTGTGCATACGTACGGGCACAAATTGAGTCTTTGACTTGGAGAAATGTTGTTGGATTTTTTTATTTTTTTTTTTTTATGTGGTGAACAGTTCAAATCAGTTGTTCAATTTCACTAAGGGCTGCCTTGAGTTGGTGACATTGTTAAGTTACAGATGGTGATTACGTGGATGATATTAGTTACATATCTGTTTTATTTTAGGCTCTTAGCAGACCCGAATCTCAAAGAAGAATATGCTCACCCGTCCGTTCCTAGCCTTTTCAGACCAGGCTATGAGGAGGCGACCCGTTTTCACACACTAACGAAGTTCTTCTATTTAGTATATTTTCTCGATTTAGCAAAACAGAAACGCCTTGTTAAACATGACCCCTGCCTGTTCGTCAAATCAGCAAATATAAAGGTTTGACTCTTTTTATCTTGGTTCTTTTTTTCTCTTCTCTTTTTTGTCACTCCGGGGGTCTTACTGTATGGGGGTCATCAGAATAAATCATCCCATCAATTATTTTGGTTAAATCAAAATGTGATAAAGTGAGCAAGAATCTCATTTAATATGTTAATCTATTGCTAAACAACTGACTGATTATGTTTCCCTGTGTTTATTGGATTATGCTAAAAAAAAGCCTTACCTTAGATCCGCCTGTGCCTCCAGAGACACCCAGGGCATCAAGAAGGAGCCGCCAATCTTCCCGCGGGTTTGCTGCTGCAAGTGTGTCCTTCCCCTGAGGTTGGATTGATGTGTACAGGTTACGGAGATCTGTCTGGTACGTTCGACGCAGGGTTTTTATGGGTCCGCCCCTGCGGCGTGGACCCGATGGCTGCCAATGCAGCGCTGCATTTGATAGTCGGAGATTGTCCATACATAGTACGTGGCAAAGGTGTCTCTAACTGCAACCGAGACATCAAGTTTGCTAAAAAGCACATAACTAAAAATACAAAATACAGGATTTTTCCTCAGAAGAAACATGAAGGGCTTTAGGGTATTTTTATTGTATAGGTATAAACCATTTTAGATTGTCTCCATGTGTCTGAAATTTGCTTAAAATGGTACGACTTGCAAGTCTGACCCATTATAATGAATAGCTCGTTTTTTTGGTTTAAAACTGGATGCTTCATCCTTATTTTTTCGACAAGTTATATGTGAAGCTGTTTTGGTAGTATTAGATTATAGACATAACGTAAAAATTTACATCATTGCTTTAAATTCCACGTTCTATAGATAGAACTAGCCAAATAGTCCTAAAGTGTGTTTCTTTAATCTAAAATTTTATATTATTAACTATTAATTTTGTGGGTAGTGAGAACAGTGAGTGGTCATGTAAGTCAGTCCATTGTATGTAATTTAAAGATTCTATTGTGCTCATTAATTCACACTAGCTATTAAAATAATATTGAAAGTAAACT
This sequence comes from Artemia sp. Qi Xiang Cuo, assembly GCF_049724085.1. Classification (NCBI taxonomy): domain Eukaryota; kingdom Metazoa; phylum Arthropoda; class Branchiopoda; order Anostraca; family Artemiidae; genus Artemia; species Artemia sp. Qi Xiang Cuo. The sequence goes on along the minus strand of NC_142795.1, from coordinate 56,313,817 downwards.
GTTCACTCAATAATAAAAGATAAAGCACCCAACGAAACATTTTTTAATCAGAAAAACGATTTTTTTTTTCCTTTTTTTTGTCAATTTAACATGGCAAATTTTCACACTATGCGTTTTGTTCAGAACGAAAGAACAAAATCGACATTTTCATAATTTTAGTGGAGAGGACAAATGAATGTTTGAAGCTTTTTGTTAGGATAGTCTTTGTTTAGGTAGGGGAGGGGATGGGAATACTATTTTATTTCTGATAAAAAGACAAAATGATTTCCTTCTTTTTGATTCTTTTTAGCAACAAGTATTACAATGTGGAAGCCTTAAGTATAAAATCCAAAGCAGAGGAGCTCAATTTTAAAGAGAAGTGAAAATAGAGAGGCCAAAAAAACTATTTGACCTATTAGCTCCTTAATATTAACTAGATTTACGTTCTCTGGGCAATTTAAAGTGTTGCAGAAACAACGCTTTGGTTTTGTTTCTTCGCTATTGCTTAAACGTTGTATTTATCAACCAGAACCTTTGAAGGGTATGCCGTAATAAGAATTTTTTTCAAGATAAATGATGACAAGGTCCTTGAAGAACGTTTAAAAATGTGCTATTTCCGCTTAAAGTACCAACGACATCAAGATAACAATATTTTTTCCTCTGGACCCATCCAAGGTATACTCACAGCTGAAAACCGTGATTTTTTAAGATTATGCTTTTGTTTGTTTAAAAACTATGAAGTTTTTAGGGCAATACCAACATTTTCGTCAGTGCTGCCACCTTGAATTGGGAAAATAAATAGATAAAACTAGTAAAATTTGGCGACGCTTTTATACTCTGTAAAAAGTAAACATTAACGCTCTGTTGAATCCCAAGGGCAACTATACCTTCAAAGGAAAGCTCCACTTTTTAAAGCCATTTTGTGGTCATATGTTTTTAGCTTATTTTTTGCTGATTTTTCAGCCATGTTTCTTTTTTTTTAATTTGATGCCCGCTGCTACCAAAAAGGTATAAGTGCATATGGAGGTTTCTTTCATTAAAAATTCCATTCCTGATTTTACTTGATTTTTAAAGCTATGTATGATTGTGTAAGTTCCACTTTGCCAGTTCAAACAATTGGATTTCATTCTTTTTCTCCTTGGAACTTTAAACCAACATTTTCCTTCACTGATACCCAATGAGTATTGTTCCTCTTTTTAAAAAATGCACCAATTGTTCGCTCTAATACTGTATTGGTTTGGTTTAAAACAAAAAACCAGTCATTTGTTTATGGTAATAACATTTGCATCTGGAAACAAATTTCTCTTTGGCTCGGACAGACAACAGAAATCAATGATATCTTCTTAGAACTAAGCGCATAAGCCTTCAATGGTTTTGGAATCTGCTGTTTGATTCTTAGTTGCAATCTGCTCTCTGTGACAGAGATGGAGACAAATGTTTCTTAGGTACACCAACCAATCAAAGTTGCAACCCATCATCGCAAAAGATGGTCATGGTTTAGCAGCCGAATATAAGCACACAACATAACTCTATGCATGCATTGATACTGTACGAATTGAGAAAGACGATTTAATGATAAAGTGGTGGCATTGTGGGGAGTTCCGACAGCAATTCCTGCATGGCACCGTGCAATGATGTTAAAAAATTGGCATCAATTGTACAAGTTCGTCTAACTGGTGCCCTAAGTGATGCAGTCAAGCTTCCTTTTCTTTTTTAAACATGTCTCCGTTTTCCAATGGTCTGATTCGTTCTAGCAGAAAGCTGGTCAGATAAACCCTATTAGCTACTTTTTAGTAGTAAATAAAACTTTGCAGTACAATCTTTTTGGCCACATAGCCAAGTATCTGCTTCGAAAAAAAATAAGCATTTTACGAGTCCTGAAGAAGATTGGCAACTTTCCAATTAGAATAGAGCTTATAATTCAAAAGCAACAGGTAGGCTTGTAGGAACAGAAGCCTAGACATGTTCTGTAGTTGAAGCGGCAATAGGCTCGTTTTGGTCCTCTAATCACATGGATTGAAAATCTTTGTATCATTCTACTTCAAAAGAGGTGCAATATATCTCCATTTCTTCAAAAAATTCCTTTTGGGAAGGGAGGGTGAATTATTCTAGGGTCCTCTTTGCCTATACAAATACATCATAATCATAAGGAGATCTAGTCTTAAGAATTTCTACAGGCAACCAAAGGACATTTGAGGCACCGAAACCGAGATACGAAACTCTGAAACTGTAGAGCCAACAGGCGGTATATTAAAATGGGGAAGATACAAATTGGGATTTGAATTGTTTGATTTGCCTTCGATTGATCGGATGAGATTATCTACTTTCGTTTTAGCTTTTCACCAAAGTGGTCGAAAGATCAACGATGCTGTAATTCTTTTGATTCAGTAGGGAGTTGCTTGCAGTCGAAGAGACTGTAACCCTCTTTTTTTTTTCTTTTTTTTTTTTTTTTTTTTTTTTTTTTTTTTTTTTTTCACCTAGGGACAGGGCCAACGAAAAAGCGGCCGTCCCTAAATGAGGCTGGGAGAGATGTTAAGGAATATTTCAAAGGAAATTGGAACTCCTTGGAAGGGGTTTGGAGTGAAGCCTTGCATATATTAGGATTGAAGGAGAGTGTGCGTAGCTGTGTTGGCCTCAGGTGGCTTGGTGTTGCAATGAGTGGTTAGTAGCAGTAGTAGTAATATTTGCTCGTTTTGGTGCAGTCGCTATTCGATTTTTGTATGTACCACAGCACTGAAGTTATCAGCGGCTAAAAAAATTCAAAATCTTGCATGTCATGGGCAAATTTTTGTACGGAAAAATTTACGTTTTATACCCTGATCAGCTCATCAAGAATTATTGACCTGTGTTAAAAAATAAACCTATCTTCAATTTCTTTGGCTTCAATTTAAGCTTCAATTTCTCTGGCAGTGGGATAACTATTAAGTTTTAGGAGATGCATATGATACCATTTCATTTTTTCGGTCGTAAATGTAGAAAATAAAATGAAACTCAATTAAAATCCCGACCAGAAATTGCAAGTGACAGCAAATGGCATCACTTTTAGGCCGATGGGAATATTCTCCTTCTATGGATCCTTATTTTTTTTATTATTATTCATTATTTATTGACGGAACCAAAGGAACCGTCGAAGATCTGAACAGTTTTTAGGTATCAGTCCAGTTTCTAGATGAAACTGGTGCTTGTCTGCAGACCTGCTAGAAAGTAGCAGTCCATTCCAAAGCAAAAATGTGACTTGAAGTTACAAAAGCTTGGATGGACAACTTCAAGTAGTATTTTCTTAACAGACTATAAAGTTCCACTTGAGTTGATACTCTGTACACTCTAGCTATAGGCAAAACAAAAAAAAACATCCTCATTGGCCTCGGGGAAGAAGAGATGCATGCTCTCCTTGAAAACGACAGACACTATACCCTTGCAACTTTTCGCGATAGACTGAAAATAGTGGCAAAGGAAAGCAAAGCAGACACTAACAACAGCCAAATCCTGTATTTTCAGTTTTTTGTGGAATTAACCTAAATCGTACTCTGGTAATTTTTCATGCCATCTTGGTGTGTTAAAGATTGAGAGGGTACTCTGCTGCATAAAAAGAACTTATCTACTATGATCTTAAGTCCTCCAAATGCATCCCGTGTAAAACTGAGATGATTACCGTTGCTTATATAAATGACTAATACATTATTTTTTCTGTTTCCTGAAGTTCTATTTTTTTAGAATATATGTATTCTAGTGATGATTCATCTGTAATTACTAATCTCTAGAGTCTAGACTGTAAATGTTTGTCACCGCAACAAATTGATCTGTGTGGCTTTACTTGAATATTTTTTTCAAGCATTCTTTCCGTTGAAGGATTTTTTAAAGCCTGTATGGGTGCTATTTACTGCTACTTAGTATTTTTAATATAGCAGATTAAATAATCGATCTTAATTGATGACCTTCGTAGATTTCCAAAGATCATATTGAATGGGGCTAGGAATGTATGCTAAAAAAGGGTTATATAAGGGCAATCATATCAGTCTCTATCTATATAGACACTGATATGATTGTAACTCCATTAGTTTGACACCTCAGTATAAAAAAAAGAAAAATATTGGAAGTTGTTAAGCTTAGATTTTTTTATTTATTGGTCTGTTCCTTGATATTCTTTTTTCTTTCTTTCCTGTAAAGCCTCTAATAGTTTTTTTGTCTTACTAGAAATCCTCTGACATCCTGGCGGCTTTTAGTCGCGATTTTTTGGCTGGTGAAGGTGATGTGGTGAAGCATCTTAGAGCATATGGCTATAAGGTTAATCACGAACAAAAACCAATCGAAGAGTATGACTTTGCTGTAAAAAATCTAGCTTCCGATCTCTCGGATGGAGTACGATTAAGGTAGGTTCAATGCATTGGGTAGCTATCATTAAGTAATGTTTTTTCCTGCCTTTTATTTTATTTTTATACAGCTATGATACTAAGTATAATAACTGTTCAGATGAACTTAGAGGCGAAAAAAGTAAAATTATTTTTCGATGTTTGATTTATTAAATGGTAAAAAGTGACTCGTCAATTCATTAACAAAGTCAAAGACCTCGTCTCTATTCATAATATGGTTTTGATTTTTTTTTCCTAAATTTCAAGTAATTGTTATGATGGGGAACGTTAATATCTGAGTCTTGATTTTATAATAAATTGCTTTCTTTTTCCCAGAATATCCTGAACGTGCTTTTATGAGATTTTTCCTGATAAAAAAAAAAAAAAAAAAAAAAAACACTGGATTTTATTTTAGGATGCTTCTTGCGTATAAGTAGGATATGGTATGGATTTAAAACCAGATGCTAGTCTAGAAGCGTATAAAGGTGGAAAGCAAGGGATCCATAATCCAACAAGTCCTCCTAGATTAGACCCTTGGTACTGGATTATATTAAATTGATAATATACGCCAAACGAATCCTGGGTCTGTCTACCCTATTCTTTTTGATAGTGCTACCAGGCAATTTAACTTTTTCTCAAACTCAGTCCCTATATCTCTTATTTTTCAGTCGAGTCTTGGAAATTCTTTTAAAAAGAAATGATATTCTAAAGAGCCTACGCCAGAATGTGGGAACACGTATCAACAAGCTATACAATGTAAAGATTGTGCTTCAAGCTCTCAGCGATGCTGGAAAACCTATTGCAAATGTTGAAGCGCACCATATTGCAGGTTGTTATATGGAATTGATTTTGGAACTGTTGCAGCATTTAATGATGGAATTTGAGGTATCGTCTCCTATTAATAATTTTTTTTAAGTGACAAAGCTCTCTCTATCCATCCTCTCTCTCTCTCTCTCTCTCTCTCTCTCTCTCTCTCTCTCTCTCTCTCTCTCTCTCTCTCTCTCTCTCTCTCTCTCTCTCTCACTCAATCACTTTATCTGTCTCTCTCTTACCCTTTAAAAAGTTGTCTTAAGCTGCTCATTATAGATAAATTCAAAATTAAAGTGTTTTACATGCTCTTTTCTTTTCCCAGGGGTGATCGTATCGACCCAGTGGTCCTAGAATATCGTGAGAGGGCTTGTTAGAATGGAAATTAAAAGTTCTAGTGCCCTTTTTAAGTGAATAAAAAAATTAGAGGGTAACCTGGACCCCTCTCCCGCCCCTTTTTCCCCAAAGTCGTCCTATCAAAATTTTGAGATAGCCATTTTGCCCAGCATAGTTGAAAAGTCCAATAACTATGCCTTTGGATATAACATTCATTATATTAACCAATTCAAGCTTTTTATCAACCAATAAAGCTCTGGTATTAAAAAACAAGCAGAAATTAATTACAAAAAAAAACTTCCAAAAAGAAATTAAAAAAAAAAAACGTAAAACGACCAAAAAACACTATAAAAGAGTAAATTATTTAAAAAGGAACATACAATAAACGTATTTTAATTGCAATTAATTAGTGAGTTTCATTGATTAATATAAATAAATTTAAAATAAATGATTAAATAAAATCTTAAAATGAATAGAAATTAAATTAAATATTCATTGAAATTCAAGCTTCAAATGATCAAAAATTACTGCAAATAGTAGTTTCGGTACTGCTTTATTCCCTTTTCCCTAACTACAATAGTTCTAAACCGTTAATTTGTGCTTCCCTGAAAAAAATAACATTGAAAAATAATTGATAAATAATAGATAGATAGATAATAATAGATAAAAAAAACAGATAAATACAGAGAAATAAATCTTGAATGCTAAAATTTCCAGGGCCTGAATATAATTGTAGGTAATACATATTTAATACGTATTAAATATTTATTTATTTCCTTTATTTTTTTTCACTCATTTTGATTGTTATAGGAATGTAGTTTTTTTTTTTTTTTTTTTTTTTTTTTTTTTTTTGATGTTAAGAAAAATTTTAGTGGAGAATGTTCTGCGCGAGTAATGTGTTTAGATGTCCAATCAAATGATAGGCTTTTAAAAAATATTTGATGTGCCCACTCAAGACCGTATCCAGCGTGGGGGAGGAGGTTAGGGGACTTATGTAATGTTTGTAAATGTCCCACCCGAAAAAAATCCTGGATTCCACTTGCTAAGATTTTCAGGGCCTGAATATAATTGTAGGTAATAAATGTTTAATACGTATTAAATGTTTATTTAAAAACTATTTAAAAAATAAATAAATATATTTAGGACCTGATAAATATTTTTTGTATAGAATTAGTGTAATTTGAAATCTACAATAGAACCTTATAACAGTTGCTTGTAATCCGTGTGATTTCTTTGTTAGTGGCATTGTAATATATATCAATCATTTTCTGTCATTCTCAAAAAAGTTCACCACTTTTGGGAAAGGTGAGGGTGACACCTCTAAATTTTAAGGTCACCGTCAAAATTTAGTCACTCTTGGAAAAGGTGCCATTTCAAGTTCGCTTGAATAGTTTGTACTTTGGAATCCGAGAAGGTATTGAAAAGCAATTCAGATGCAAGACTTAAAGTTATTACTAACAAATGACAAGACTTCATCAAAATATGAAGAGCAGGATTTGTAATAATTGTAAGATGATTTTGAAAGCTTGAAAAGTTGTTTATGCGAGATAATTTATTTTTGTAAAAATATAAAAAAAAACACAGAGTTTACTTGCGAAAAATGTTGTGGATAAAACGTTTCGTCAATGTTTTAGGTCTAACATTTTCAAGCAGTTCATGGTAACGAACTGTATAGTAAGAGCGACTCGTCTCAAAAGTAATCGAAACTCTAATAAACGGTATTTTGATACCAATAGATACATCAAAAGAATCGAATTTTTATGCTGATTTTAAATATATAAGTTTCATTAAGTTTAGTTTTACCCATCAAAAGTTACACATTTTTGTAGATAAAAAATTGAAACCTCTATAGTAAGTTTCTCTGATAAACTGAACCTAATGGTGTCATTTTCATAAGGGTTTCTTGACTTTTTGAGGGTGTTTACCCCCTTTTTCCTGAAATCAGGCATATTATTGAGCCGTTACTATTGAGCCCGGTTGCCTGAAATCAGGTCACCCTGCTCAATAGTAACCGAAATTCTAAAAAACGGAATTTTGATAAAAATAGATAAAACAAAAGAATTGGGTAATTCCGATTTCAAATATATAAGCTTTATCAAGTTTAGTCTTACCCATCAAAAGTTACGGCCCTTACAAGATTTGCCTTATTTTCGAAAAAAGGGGAAAACCCCTAAAAAGTCATAGAATCTTAATGAAAATCACACCATCAGATTCAGCGTATCAGAAAATCTTTCTGTAGAGGTTTCAAGCTCCTATCTACAAAAATGTGGAATTTGGTATTTTCTCCAGAAGAAAGATCACGGATGTTTTTTTTTTTTTTTTTTTTTTTTTTTTTCTAGTATACAAAATAACCTGCAATCAGGTTTTGTATTCTTTACACTGGATCAGTATTTGGCATGAGAAGAAAGGTCAACAATTACATGGTTAATTAGCTTTGTTCTATGAAATACTACTACTGATACTAAAAACTCACTGAAGCACCAAGCGGCCTGAGACCAGCTTTAATCTTTGCTCCCACCCATAAAATTCAAATTTCCAATAAATTCTTCCCTGGGATCTCATCCCAACCCATTATGAGACGACTGCTTTTCATTTGGCCTCAGATGTATGAGCAAAAATCACAATTTTTGGCAATGTGCCATCTTACATCCTTAAAACCAATTCAAGCCTTCATTGTAGTCTGAGAGAGTGGAATCGGGTTATAGTTTTCGTGCAGCTTGTTTTTTTTTTTTTTTTTTTCATAGAGTCAGTGAAAGGGGTGTCCAAAACGATCCTTAGACATTTCCTCTTGAAAACGTTTCACAAATCTTCCTCTGCCTTTCGAAGTGTCGAAATTTCAGAACCATGGTTAACAACTGCCGTTATCGTAGCTTGCAACATTGTAATTTTAGTTGGCAGGCTTATAGTTCTGTTCTTACAAACTTTTATAAACTGTAAGAAACCACCATGGACCTTTGCAATTCTAGTTTTCAGATCTTCACATTATCCATCATCCTTACTAATAATACTGTTCTGGTAAATCACTCTATTCACTTAGCCGGTCCTCTCCCTACCCAATATCACTTTTTCACCTTCATTTATTCCTAGTCTAAAGGACTTGGTCTTCTTAAAATTAATTTTCAAACTTTTTCTTGTATCCAAAGTTTCAAAATCATCAAAATTTCGTTCATTTTGCTATCACTTTTATGTTAGACCCTCAGCTCGTCCATTTAATATAAGTTTAGATGAGTTTTACATTTGAATTTGATTCTGTTCCCTCCAGTAGCCTTTGCTGTGTTCCTTAGGACTAAGTCCATCAAATAATCTATATAAATGATAATAATACACAGCCCTTAACTTCTCAGGATTATATTGTTCTTGAAACTAGCACTAATCCCTTTATGATACTTATCTGGAATGTCATACCAGGATAGGACCTTCACTGAAGTTTTCTATCTGTTGAATCTAATGCTTATTCCTAATCTGTAAAACTGAGGTCTAAAGTGACCCAATAGTTCAAATACTTGTCAATTATTGATCTAAGATTGAAAATCTGATTGATGCATCCTCTCCCCTTCCTAAAACCACTCTTTTCTTCTCTTAAAACTTTCTCAACAACATTTCTTACTCTAATGAGCATCATTTTTCTAGGTAATTTCCTTCCAACAGAAATCAAGCTAATACCTCTACAATTACCGAACTCAGTCTTATTACTTTTCTTATGAAGAGGTTCAGTTAAGACTTTTCTAAAATCACTAATTACTTTCCTTTTTTGAAAAAGCATACTCATAATCTCCTGTAATTTATTTCTAACCTCGCAGCCACCGCATTTTAGAAGCTTATTTACCACACCATGAACACCTGAGGTCTTACTATTTTTTAAGGCTTTAAGTATCGTTTCTAATTCCTTCCTTCAAAACGAATCTTCCTTCACTTCCAAATTGTCGAAAATTTTTAATCCTTTTTAATATTGTCAAACTGTCAACTCTTCAGCTGCTTACTCCATTGTTCCTGTAAAATTCTTTTGCAGTTCCGATCCTGGAGTCTACCAGTGTCAAAACTTCCCGAGAGGTAATTACCCAACTAAATTTCAGGTTTAGATTAACTCTAGACCCTAATAGATGTTACTCTCTTCTTTTAATATCAAAGCAGCACTTTTATATACCGTATTTTGTAGTATCAATCCTGCCAGTCTTGTTTACAATAACATAATCAATAAGGTTAGCCGTCTTACCATCATGTGAATATCATGTTAACTTGTGACCCATTTTGTGAACAGATACTCAATTAGTTCTAAATTGCTTATCATACATACAAAATTACAGCGGTCTTCGACTATTGCTGTTTTGTTTCCCTAAACCAAATTTACCTTGGCTAAGTTACCCTTTATCCCTATTTTTACCAACCTAAGAATTAAAATTACCAATAAAAATACCATATTTCTTCTAGGGTTCTTTTCTATTTGTTCCTTTAACTATGTATAAAATTATCTGTCACTACTGTCTCTGTCAGTTGGTTCTATATGGGTATACATGCTTAAAGAATAATGTGATTGACTTATAAAACGCGCATAAAAATATACCAATGGAGCTAAAGTGCATTTTTCTTTTACATGGAACAGAACTATATAGAGAACAGTAGAATAATACAGATAAAATAGTCTGGAATCGAATAGGATAATAGAGAAGAATAGTAGTAGTAATAACAATTAAAGTAGTAATAATAATAAGAATTTAGAATAGTAAAACAGTAGAGCAATGTAGAAAAGTAATCTCTGTTGGTAAGAATGTCCCTGAAACATGTCGGACAATAATCATATTGTCTAAGAAAATTTTAATAATTGTGACCTTTCTTTGTAGCTGGGTCCTTTGCTTGATATCAGTAAGCTGAAAAACGAAAACCTCTATCTGAGGAAATCTCTTGGAGTTCGTGCCAAGGGAGACGACAAAGCAGCTTCTGGCCTCAAGTTTATGCAATCATTTGATATCAAAGAAGCAGATTTGGAACTTGGTGATAAAGCAACACAGCTTTTTCTTTGGACACAGCTAGTATGTGCCCATTATGGTGTGAAGGTAACACGTTTTTTTTTTATCCCTACCTGTTTCTGCTCCTCCTTTTCTTCTGTAGATAAATGGTATACATCTACCTAGTGAAAATACCTGAATGAATTAAAGTAACAGAAGGAGTCCCATTTCTACTTTATTCTACATAGTTTTGAAATCAGCGAGCCAAGAATAATTTTCAACTGTTGTATTCGTTCATAATACGAGCTATTATTCTTCTTTGCCGATTTTGATGGCGCAATTTAACTTAGAGATTGGAGATGCATAAAAAAAACAAGCTGTTTTGAAAAACAAAAACGAAAGTTTCAACAAAGATTTTTCATTTTCCTCTCAAACAATTATCAAATGATCAAAATAAAGGGGAGAAAAGGCGGCAATCTTTCTTAAGCGTTCCGTGAAAAGGTAGAGTGTCAGATATTTTTTACAATCTACCAGTTAAAAGGAGGAGATTAGCATTTTTCTCCCATAACTTTTAGTTTTGGATACATTACATCCTATACCGAAAATTAATGAAAATTGGCACTATTTACCTCTGTCTGTGAGGATTCTAAGATCAAAAGAGGTCTTTAAGTGGGCTTAAGAGGTCATGGTAGTATTGCAGTGACGTTATACCTTGTATAAAAGGGGCTATCTTCAGAAAATATTTTTCATTAGCATATAATATGCTAAGCAGAACACCTTCGTAGTCAATAAACGTCAATAATCCCATTACTTACTTACTTATAGTATGTTTAACTTTGCCATAAATTTAAGTATAGAATATTTTTGTGAGGCCTCATTCTAATCCGTTTCTTCCTCAGGTTTACAACTTTGCGTCATCATTTTCTGATGGAAGGGCACTCTGCTATTTGATATACCACTATCAGTCAGATATTCTGCGAAGAAATGATATTAGTGACGAGACAACTCTCTCGTTCCATAGCAATGTAAGTACCGCAGTAATAGAAGCAGCCAACTGTAACCATCGTTGTTGTTGTACCTCTGTGGCTGCTGTGAATGTTAAATTGTAGAAAAAATTCAAAAGCTTACAATATTTGTATATTTTGTTTTTCTTCAAGACGATGGAAATCTTTTTTCTAAGAAACGATACAGCTAGTTTCTTTGTTGTTTTTTTTTTAATTGTGTCTTCAATATTTCATGTTATTATCCTTGTGGACCTTAAGAATATGTGAGGTGTGATTTTCTTGTGGGGGGGGGGTTCACTTTGAATTATTTTAATTCGTATACAAAAATCCACCTGCTCAAATTGTTTTACAAAAATTCGATTTCTTTATTCTGTTTGATTGTGGTGATATTTTACAATTCAGATTGTAAAATTTGCGTTTCTCTTCACGATATGAGAATCCAAAGCGAGATTCCAGATTGTCAATTGAAATTCTTATAATTTGACGTTAATAAATCAGAGGCCAAAGGTTGTAGAGCAGGAGTCCCGAGATAGCCAATTGGCTTAAAACTATCAAAAAGTATTCTCCTTCAGTCGGAGGCTCTCAGTTTTAGAGGATATACAGTCGGACTGTGGTGAAATTGTTCTTAAGGTATATGAAGTCCATAAAAAAATCACAGTTATAATAGACAGTGTGCTCAATATGTTACCAATTATAGCGTGCTCAATTTCCGGCGTGGTGGTCAGTGAAGGTTTTATGGGAGATGGCCTAAAAAGGTACATTTTCTGGCCCACATTTTCAAAATTCCTATGCAAGGTGCTTCAGAAGAAAATGGAAGTAGGATTTGACATTTGACCTCTTAATATTTGGAGGAATGCATTTCGATTAATTGTGCAGCACGAGTGATTAGGCGGTTGCGGCTCCAGTCTTATTGCGAAAACATTAGTTTTTAAGAGGTAAAATTTGATAAAAAATTGATAGGTACGTAAAATATGTTAATAGGTAAAAGTTAATTTGTAGATACCGAACCTTTCAGATAAAAAGTTGAATTTGGATGTTTGATTCCCACCTAGGCTAAAAACTCAGCTCTGTGAACCAATGCTTATGTGTTGAAATTTACAAAGGCTGTAAATCTAATAAGTTCCTAGGATAGAGGCACTATTTTCTATTCTGCTATATGTTGTTATGAGCCAGCACTTATTTCCCAACTCTTCAAAAGCTGGCTGTCTCCTTTTAGGCACTCAAATTAGTGTGTAGTTTTTAAATAAACTTAAAATTCATACTATTCAGCTTCCTGTAACAGAGGGTATGTGTCAGGGAGAGGCTATCCTGATCCTTGACCAATACCTGTATAGCAAGAAGAATTTAACAAACGCCGATTATTTTAACGGTAAAAGAATAAAAAAAAGTTGTCATTTCAACTTAGTTTGATTATATTTTTCTAAGGCATGACAAGCGTATTTGAACCTGAAAAATGGTTTGAACTTTTAAATGAACTTTTAGGTTTTACTTGTTTAAATTAATCACCCTTTTGCTATTTGTAATAGTAGTATTTTTTTTTCCCACCTTTCCAAGCCATCCCAAATCGCTATAGCTTATGTTTTTCAGGTTTCGTTGAGTGCTTTTCTAAATTTTAGCTCTTGATTTGGTAGCTGAATAAAATACGAAGGAAAAAAGAATGACTGAGATTTTTGAAAAGATATCCAAAAATACGATTAAATTTGGATGTTTTATCAATGTAGGATTAATTAGAATTTTTTGAGTTGACTCTAGTCTGGTTCTACTTTTTCAGCTTTCAGATACTTGCTCGTTTGCCATACGTAAAGTAATTAAGCCTGATTCGACAACATTGAATAATTTGATGAAAAACGAAAAGAAAAACTTTGAGCTTTTTTCAGAGAAGGTAAGTAACACAATTTTCCATCCTTTCTATGTTTTAAAATCCGTTTGGTACTTACGGAAAGATTTTCTAATTCAAATTTTTTTTTCAGTGGTGAACAAGATGGGAATGGGGAGCCGAATTTTTAATGAAGAAATGGTTTTGTGAGAAACCATTTTAAAAACTTACAAGGTCATGTAAATTAAACATAAACTATACACTTCAAAAAAAAAGGTCGTTATTATTGCTTTGCCAATAAACCCGAGTTTTGTGTGTGTGTCCTTCTTTCTCTTACCAAAGGAAGTGCTCTTGGTTGCTTGATTTTTTTTTTTTTTTTTTTTTTTTTTTTCGTGATTTTAAACCGTTTGTTATGTTTGTTCTTGTTTTGGGTCGTCCTCCCAAACAGTCAACAGGGCACCAAGATACACTTCTTTTTTTTTTTTTTCTTTTTTCTTTTTTTTTAGTGTTTCATGCTCTTAGATAAATAAAAAGAGATCAATGTTTATCTTTTAAATAAGAAACCCATCTCACCAAAACTAAAGACTAAAAATCTGCGTGGTCACATTTTCTTCACGCAGCCCTTCCTACATTTTGTAGCGATTTCTAGGGAATACATTCTAAGACCTTACTGGCTATACATGACAAATGAAACTAAGAGAGGAAAGAAAATAACAAAATGAAAAGTTTCTATTCCGTCGTTGTGAGGTAAACTTCGAAAGGTTCGATTTTCGTTGGTTTCTTTCTTCTTTTTTTTTTTTTTTTTTTCTTTTTTTTTTTAGTACTGAGGACGACTCGGCGGAAGTCCTTGTCGAAATATTTGCTTATTTCTTCTTCTTCATGTTTCGCCACTGGCTGACATCCTCGTTTTTTCACCTTTTTTGATTTTATTCTTCATTTTGTTATTTTCTTTCCTCTCTTAGTTTCATTTGATTTCTAGGGAGTCAAGAGGGTCCCAGCTCCTTTCCCATGGAATGGCGTACTTGATTTACTTGAGTTTTGTCTATACAATCAATCAAAATAGGGCTATTTGGAAAGCAATTATGCATTTTAGGACTTTTTATGCCTTCTCTATCGCTTGATACCACTTTACTTATCACTCTGAGCTCTTACTTAGCAGAAAACATCGCTCAAATTGAGAAAAGCAAAAGCTAATAAGAAAATAATTGTGGCTACTAGCTGGACCGCCAAAAGGCGGGATTTCAAATTTCTTTTTAAATCCTGCACCTATTACATTTTCTCCTTTTCTCAGTAATACCAGTGCGAAAGAATATGTAGGTCCTAGCAGGGACTTTAGGCACTGAAAACAAAGAACTTGCAAGCAACAATCTCCTGAATCTATATGCAATAAACATTTTGGTTTGTTTAATGTAGCGTGATTCCTTGCCCTGTTGCTGCTAGCCCATTGAGTAGTTGTTAGTCAAGTGGTCATCGTCAAATTACTTCTACAAATTCTTATTTAATTTGTAGGCCATTGTTTAATGTAGCGTAATTCCTTGCCCTGTTGCTGCTAGCCCATTGAGTAGTTGTTAGTCGAGAGGTCATCGTCAAGTTACTTCTACAAATTCTAATCAGATATCCTTGGTTTGGTAGAAGAGAGGCAAATTAGGCGGAACAGCTAACACAGCCGAGACAAACTGGTTGCGTAAGATTATGTAAGATCCATGGGTCTCAAAAGTTTTAAGTAAATATCATACACTTCAGAATAAAGATCTTAGGACAATTTAAAATTGATTTTATAGAAATCTGAACTTCTACTACGACGAAAAAAAAAAGACACTGATTGTCTTGACTTGTCAGAGACATGAAAAAAGTTAGACTAAGCTAGCATCAGTAATTTCGTCAAAGGGGGGATGCAATGCGAAGATGAACTGAAATAAATAGTTTAGTCAGGTCTAATAATTTAAATTGTGGATTTGTATTACTTCTTTATTAAGTCATTTTTCTTTCAGATTCTTCAAATTCTTGTATTAGCAGATTTATTTTTTTACTTTACCTGTAATTTCCATTTTATTTTATTTAAAATAAGAAACATATGATTTTCTTTAAGCTAAATTGGTCGGCTTGTTTTCTTATTTCTTGTTTCTTCTTTGCTTTCCGTTGTGTGTGGTATGCAGTGTATAACACAATGTTTTCCAAACATAATGTCTAAAAATTGTTGTAACTCACCTTATGAAAAAAACAACCAACTTTGTTTACTTATTTCATTCACAAAAATCCCTATATAATTATATAAGAAAATGAAAGTATTTATGACGTAACAGTTTTTCATTTGAAATTTTAGTAAATGAGTAAACTTCATCATTTTTTTCTTTGTTTTTCTGCCAGTGAATTATAATGAAGAAATAAATATAGATGGCATTTGGCAATGGACATAGATCTCGGAAAGTATTTGAGCTGGAATGGAAAGTACTCCAGGGAAATCCCATCGCCATGCAACATTAGCAGCATGTCATCCTGGTGGGGGTGATAAAGCTGTACGAATGAATATATATAGGAAATATGTAAAATATATGTTTAAAAATCTGTTTGTGTATTTATTTAAACGAAATATAAGAAATTTGTTATTTATTTATATCTGCCACGGAAAGATTGCGTAATACAAAATGACGAAAGTTAATACTATGGTACGAAAAGCAGGGGTACATGTAGGATTCTGTTTTGGAGGTTCCCAACTTGTCTTGGGGGGTTGGATAGGCTATTTCTAATGTATCCCATAATTTAAGAGTTTGCTATAGCAAAATTAGTGGAAACTAAACTAAAAAGAAACCTCCGCTTTTATGTATTTTGCTCAACTTTGTTGAAAATGAGTTATGCCTTGAAAATAAATGTCTCAGTTGTCATCAGCCTGGTTTCGACTCAAGCATTGACCAGAACATTTTCTTCTAGAGGAAGTTCATTAAAAGAAACATTTTTCCAGTGTTTAGATGAGCGTATTGGAATATTAGAATAATACTTTATTTTGACAGGTGACCAAAAAAGACAATAGAAATTAATGAGTGCTAGTAGGAAATGACGAAGTATGGCTGCTATCACTTCGATTCGTACTGTAATATCTTAAATAAAATAAAAATGTCTTAGTTTTATATAGATCTTAGGATAAGGGGAGGGCACACTGCGAACTGGGTCCCAAAGTAATGTTTTCTATTTTCTTCTTTTTTCCCAGAGGAGAGGGAAGGAGTTGCATGTTGGGCCCCTACCGGCGTCCTTAACATTTGCGAATCCCTCTGTTCTCGCTCATGTGTTCCTCAACCAAATTTAATTATGATTCCTGTAGCCTGTAAACGCGGGAAAGCAAAGCAGAATCTAAAGCAACTTTGCTCTTGTACTTCGTCTCGTATCTCACACCTGATAGAATCTGAAGTAATGCCTAAAATATTTTCTCCCAGACTTCATGAATTGTCTTGCGACGTCTTTCTATAGAAACACTTATGAATAAATTCCCAATTAACGCCATGAATTACCCGTGACGCTGTGGTATTAATTAAGGAGTGACATGTTGTACAAAGAAGGACAAATTAGTGACTCCAAAAAAGCTGCGCAGTCTGACTATTACAAAATTTGCAAAGCCCGGGAAAATGAGGGGCACAATGTCACCGGTAATTTCCATAACATAGAGTCTAAGAACTTGCACAATACAGCTAAAAAATTATTGCAAATGGTCAAGGTATTCCCGCTGGACAGCATTCGAATAATCCAAAATGACCCATTTCAAAAGAGACCTGACAATGTTGACCCCTGGAAGTCTTGCTACTCTCTATAGATCCCAGTTAAATTGATCAAAGATTGCTTCGACTTCAAAAGCTGCCCACAAACTGACATTTTAACCAGTGTTTTGCTGATGATATCTTTTAGTTATTCTTAAATATGCTTTTCTATCTCAGACTCCTAAAATAAATGTTTCTACAGATCCGAGTGACATTAGGAAGCATTTCTAAAACACCAGCTGTTTCCAAGGGTTCGAAATTGTTTTTTTTTTTTTTTTTTTTTTGAAGATACTTCCTGAAGACACTGACATACGGCTTTGATAAAGCGATTACACCTCATTTGATCAGATCTTGGTTTGCATCCATTCCTTATCAAAGATCAGAATTCTAAAATTGATAACATTCAAAAAAGGGTTCTAAAATTATTTTTGGTTGTTTATTTACTGATTGCGTAGATGCTCTAAATCAGCTTCTGCTGGCTTCCTGGAAAATTTGGGATATAAACTTTCCATGGAGTACTGACTGAAATACGCACTGTTCGATTCTCGCCCTCGCATTCGTTCTCCCTTCCAAGACAATTTGGAAACTAACTAAAAAGGATACTGGTAGACTTTTACTTCAAGAGGATCTCACTTCGCCAGCAGAAAGATATAGTCATTTCTTTCTGTAGTATCTTATTCGTCATTATGAATAACCGTTTAATCTATTGCTTGACATTTCCCTGTGTCTTATCGTACTGATCATAAAATATTACTTGCTACTTTGGATTTTTATTGTTGCTTTTTGTAGCTCCTTGCATTCTTTATTCCATTTTAAACATTTACATGCTCACCATTGTCAGTATTGTAGTAAATAAATACATATATCCCTTTGTATATCAACATCCAGTGTATCTCAGGAATTTATTTGGGGAGAGGGGGTTGTTAATTCCTTAGAATAGTAAGGATACTATAAATAAATGGAAATTCCTTCTCCGTCTGTGTCAAATTATTGTGAAAATCTTTGCTCCATATATGATATAAAGATTTTAAACTGTTAAGGTGATAGCAGATCAAAATCTAGTTTGTAAATTGAATTTTTGCTGAGTCATTAATTGTTCTAAATTCTACTTGATCGCATACCTTTTTATTCTTTTTCAGCTTCGTGCCATTGGGGGAGTTCCTCCTCTTCTCGTGGCTTCTGATGTGATCCAGACCTTGCCTGAGAAGTCTGTAATTGCTGCTTTCATTGGTTTCCTCTGTGTACGACTAACAAATCTTTCTGAAGAAATGCAAGCTGCCCGAAAAATTTAGCTCTGGTGGCGCCAAAAAATGGCTAAAAAACGCGAAAAAGAACTGGCGGTAATCGAAAGATTTTAGATTTTTATTTGGTTTTGGATTTTAGCTTTAATGTTCTAAATAGCAAATTTTAATGTTGATTACTAACTCTTATAAGATAGATGTTTTCGAACAGTTGTAGAAGTTATGCTCTGAATATAAAAAGTCTTCAGCTTGGTATAGCTAGATACCCCAATGGATGCAGCCGAACTTCTTTTTTTGTAAGCTCTGTCTCTGTTTCCTAGTGGTGAGTTTATCTGTTCTAGGAAAAAAAAAAAAAATTCGCCCCGTAGGCAAAATAATGTGCTTTGAGTAATAAAATATAATTTTTCAAAGATAAGTATTTTGGAGATCCCAAAAGGGGTTGCAACTTTCCAAGAACTATCCCTCCGAAGGCAAGATTGGTAGAAACCTTGCCTCGTCAGCGTTTTAGTAGAAAGATAGGTATGTTGTAATTTATTTGAAACGGAAGTATATTAGAGAGATAAAGAAATAATCAGACAAATGAAACAGATTTTTAGTCTTATTATTAAAGGCATAAAAAGGACCTTCGGGCCTTCCAACACCCCCCACTGACGTTTCGGTACAACCGACTTTTTAGTGTTTTGCCCTTTGTTTGACCCAGAATCACGCAGGCTTTTAAATGTAATTAAATTTAAAAAAAAAACTAATTTTTTCAACTGAAAGTAAGGAGCAACATTAAAACTTAAAACAAACAGAAATCATTACGTATATGAGGGGGTTCACCTCGTCATCAATACCTCGCTCTTTACGCTAAAGTTCGAATTTTGTTCCAATTCTTTGAGAATGACCCTAAATCACAAAGGCTTTTTAATTAGAATAAATAGCTCTTTTGAAAGTACTAAAATAACTTTAGCGCAAAGAGCGAGGTACTGACGAGGGTTTAACCCCCTCATGTACGTAATGATTTCTGTTTGTTTTAAGTTTTAATGTTGTTCCTTACTTTCAGCTGAAAAAAACTTGTTTCTTTTTATTTAATTTCTGATTGTGTTTTAAATAATGCTAGAAAATTTAGCGCGACCTTCAGGGAAAATTCTCTTCCCCTATGAAAATTGCTCCATGGAAAGATACTCCCACGTAACCCCCAACCCCCTCCCACCAGAAAATTCCCCCATGAAAACGTCTGTATACTTCACAATAACCAATACTATATGTAAACTATGGGCAAAGTTCATAACTTGCAGCCCTTCTTCCGGGGACTGTGGCGGAGTAAATCATCCTCAAAGCCATAGTTATTAGATTTTTCGACTATGCTGAACAAAATTGCTATCTCAAAATTTTTATCGGGTGACTTTCGGAAAAAAATGAGCGGGAGGGGGGGGGCCTAGTTGCCCTCCAATTTTTGGTCATTTCAAAAGGGCACTAGAACTTTTAATTTCCGTTCAAATGAGCCCTCTTGCGATATTCTAGGACCACTGGGTTGATACTAGACCCCGGCGCCGCGCTGGCGGATCGACCGAACGCCGCCGACGAGAGACCCGGTCGAACGCCACCGGCGCGACGCAGGCGTGCCACCGCCGGCAGAGATGGCGGCGTTTGGTCGACTTCAAATTAATTTTGTGGCAATTCTTTGTTGCGTCAACCGCAAAGTCGTAGCTTTTCCTTCTCGTGTGGTTTAGTATTTCGATTTTCCTGATTAGAAATCAAGCAGGGCTTGCACTATCCCCGAATTTTCGAGTATTTCCCCAAAAATCTATGCATCACCCTGAAAAAAAAAATTGGTTCCCCGAAAATCACGCAATCATGGTGCCACACCTAGCGATTTATCACCAGTGACTTTCCCTGCCAAATATTACTTTGCACGCCATAATTCCTCACTACTCTCTTGTTCATTAATTTTCGTCTCTTTTGTTACTTTGCATAGAAACCAAACAGATGTAATGTGCAATTGCAAATATTGTAATATACACAGTTCTTCATATTTTGCAGATTTTTTTTTTTTTGCTGTTTTTAGATAAGATTTTCTTAATTTTTAATACTCAATTGTTGAACGCCGGACAGAAAATACAATCTTCTTTCTGAAACATTTTTACCCCCCCCCCCAAAAAAAAAAAACAAAAAACCTTCTATTGAGAAAAAATTTAACTAAAGACTAAGCTATGTACAAGGATGGGGAACTAAAGATTGAAACGGACGTTACCACAAAAATATGATTCATAAAAAAAATGTAAATTACTGCCTATAGGGGGCTATCCTTTTTAAATGATAACACATCTTTTTTTTTATTGAAAGCAGGGATGCCAAAAAGATAATTATTTTTTTCATTTAAAGTGGAGACAGAAGAAAATGATATCAAATTCCCTGGGAAACCATTGAAATATTTTGATAGACCCAGGTCCCCCCATTAGGACTTGTTCATTGTCTTGGGTATATTGTGATTTCTCACAGGCTACCGGCCTAATTTGGCTTTTGTGTGTGCTCCCTTTTAATAAGATTCTTTGGATCTTATTGAATTCCACGGCGAATCTAAACTCAGTTTTCCAATAGTTTGAGGTATATCTGAAATTTCGACATTTTTGTTGTTGTCTTTGTACCCCTTTACTCATGCCCTCAGTTTTTTTTCAAGGAACACTAAGCTGTTCAACGTTATTTTGCTTGTTTGTTTGAACCATAGAATGACCAAGTTATTTATTAAGTAAATTATTTTTCTAATGAAAGCTGAGACGGTATCCTATGAAGGTGGTATCCAGAGGGTTGGGGGGTAGAGAGGTATTAAATTTGAATGATAATGTCTCGAAATATTTTATTGAAAGCAGGGATCCCAAAAAGTTAATTTTTTTTCATTTACAGCAGAGACGACATCCTATCAAGGTGGTATCCAGAGGGGGGGGGGGTAGTGAGCTATCATATTTAAATGATAATACCTCGATTTTTTTTTTAAACAGGGGTGCCAATAAGTTAATTATTTTTTTATTTAAAGCAGAGACGTTTTCCTATCAAGATGGTATCCAGAGGGGGGAGGGAACATAGCGAGTTATTATATTTAAGTGATAGTACCTTGTTTTTTTTTTATTGAAAGCAAGGATGCCAAAAAGTTGAAAAGTTGACAAAAATTAGCAAGATTTTCGTGAGTTATGCTTGATACAGCACTCGCATGGTTTTGTCGTCCAAAGGAAAAGGGACACATGCGTCCAACTCGTTTTTTTTTTCTTATTGATGAAACGGGTTTACTTTGAAAATATTCATTCATAAGTACCAGGCAGATTCACACTAAAACGAATTGGTGTGACAAAAGCGACATTAAAATCCCCACCTAAGTTTGCACTTGAGTAGCAATGGCGACCTTGGTACAATGCTCAATTTGCATTCAAAGCTCAGATCATAATAACAGCTTTAAATTTGGGAGGTTCAAGGAAGAGACTTTGACAGTCTTATGACCTCAGGGTACTAGATGTTGCAACGTTCTTACGTATCTACAGTGGTTTAAAAAATTCGATCACCACACAAATGATTACCAAAAATATGCACAAATATAACAGTTGGAATATTGTAACACTTTTTTCAAAGCTTTGAAGAAAAGAAAAGCGAAAAAGGCTAAATACCCCTAACTACGCTTGAAAGCTATTTTAAAAAGAAACTCTGGAAATTTCCATGGAAATGACCATAGCAGAAGCTTTGAGCCTGGGTGGGGATCAAAGAGGAGTCTTTGAGTATTTAGACCACAGGTGACTTATTGTTGCGACTTTCTTAAATTTGGTAATTTTTGTGACCATTCGGAAATCAAAGCTTAAACTCAATAAGTGATACTATGTGTCCTAACATTTTGCTTGGATTAAAACTGACGAACTAGGAAGAAAATCTCAACATCTTCCTGGAGCTACTTCAGTCTGCATATTATTTCATTTAATTACATTTAAAACGGATGAGCTTTTCATTTTTTACCTAAGAAAATAGCTGGCACTTCATTTTTCTTCATACCGAATAAACCATTAACTGTTTTTTGTTTCATTGTAGTTGAAGTGTTCTCATGTGAAGTGTTCATCATGTATTTTTCAATTTGATAAATTTACTCATTTTAGATGCAGTTTGTAATTTGACTGATATTAGATATTTATCAGTTTATAATTTGGAATGAATTCCCAAAAGAAAAAATGGATAATATCTAAAAGAGCAGTCAATACCAATAAGACAGCAACAGTTCAGGCTTAGCCTATATAACATATTCCATGAGGAAGCAAAAAAAAAACTTTAAAATACATTTTTTTTTAAATTGTTATTAAAAACCAGTTTTTAATACAAGAAGGCTTTTTAGGAGTCCAAAAGAGCAAAAAAAAAACATTCAATATCAAAGTCAGTCATTTCACTGTTTTAAAGGTGACAAAACATATATAGGCAAAGGGCATTATGAAAAAATTAAGCTTCTAAGTTCAAAGTTATATTCAAAGTTTTTACCCATATAACTGACGAATTTTGTGATACCGTATTTACAGTTTTGTATACAGTATTGCTCGATGAAAAAAGCTACTAATTTTGATAATTATTTATGTTAAGAATACATAGCTAATAGATACTTCAACTACTCGTATTATGCAAGGGTTCTGGAACGCCACAGCCATTTCGTTTCTACCAGATTTCTACTTCTCTTGATGAACAACGAAGAAGACCAGTTTCCAGCCAGCGACTTGTGAGTTCTTGAACTCATGAATAGGCTCGAATCTGTTGTAAATTTAAGCTGTGATTTGAGAAAGACTGATGAAAACATTAATGTTTGCGGTCAACATTGATCGCGCAGGCGGCGCGCTGTTTTTGGCTCCGCCGCCGCCGGTCTTCCCTCATCGGCGTGGCAATGGGGTCTAGTTGATACGATCATCCCTGAAAAAAAAAAAAAAAATAAACACTCATCCGTGATCTTTCTTCTGGCAAAAAATACAAAAATCCACATTTTCGTAGATAGGAGCTTGAAACCTCTACAGCAGGGTTCTCTGATATGCTGAATCCGATGGTATGATTTTTATTAATACTCTATGACGTTTAGGGGGTGTTTCTTCCTTTTTTCGAAAATAAGGCAAATTTACTCAGGCTCTTAACTTTTGATGGGTAATACTGAACTTGATGAAACTTATATATTTGAAATCAGCATAAAAAATTCGATTCTTTTGATGTATCTGTATGCATCAAAATTCCGTTTTTTTAGAGTTTCGGCTACTATTGAGCCGGGTAGGTCGATAGTGGGTATGTTATTCCTAAAACAACCACATTCTTCACTTCCACTGCTGAATGTAAAGATCTTGATATCAATGACTCAAGGGATATACTAGACCAGTGCTGAATACCCCCATCTCTCACACCGCCAACAGTTTCAAAGGAAGGTTGGCACGGGGTATCTTCTTTGAAACAGGATTATACACTTACAATCTAAACCATTAGAGGGCCACAGTAAATCCATTTTAAAACGCAACCTTTTGCATTGTTGGGGCTAGAGGGATTCACACTTATAAAAGTCAGGGATTCCCCCAACTTTGAAACTTTAAAATTGGTTTGCACATGGACCGTAAAGTTCAGTGATTAGAATTTTCTAGAATCCAGTCTACCTTTCTACCGAATTTAATGTGAATTGGGGTTCTTCTGTTTTTGGTTGTTTCTGCAGCAAGCTTTCACACAATGAACCGATATTCTGTGATCACTCCCTGTAGAATCAATTATAATTTTTTAAAGTCCCAACCTGTGCCATGGAAACTACAGTTCACCAGCCTTAGCCTCAACAGCTTTGCTGCGATGTACCTCGACCAATTTGCTCCGTATTGAGTATGTGTAACACAAATCCTATGGCTCTGCATGGAGGAAGGCAATGAAAGGATAAACTCCACCGAAATCATCAACAGAAATGGTGAAGCAGTAGTATTAGTACCGGTTGATGGCAGTATTTTCGGAACCTTAGGGGAAGGCTCAATCTTTGTGTATCTATTTTTTTTTTTATTATTATTATTTTAACAAAAAAAAAATCTGGCTATACGACCAACTGAACCTGCTCTTTCTTTTATTATCCATCTTTTATTGTATGTCTGCTTTATTGTTTGGCTAAAAATAGTAAGCGACTTTGCGAGATCTCAATTACTCTTAACTTCAGTTTAAAACTGATGCAACCGTGCTTACCTGCTAAAAAGGAGCTTTCCATTTGACATTAGATAGGAAAAGCTCGGTGGAACAATTTTCGACAGCTCTCTCTGCACAGACTATAAAATTGGTTCTAGAACATGTTCTAGGCTCTAGCTCAACGACCAGCGAAAACAATCCTGTTGGGGATATTGAAAAATTCTACCTAGCTCTTTAAAATGTTGTGTTGTATTCATCAATCCAGTTTGAGATCAAGTTTGACCTTCTGAGAAATTTTTAATTTGACCCTAACTTATATATCCCGATGAACTGAAATTGATGACATAAAAAAGATAAAAAAATAAAATAAAAACAGGATAAAACCAAAATGTTGTTACCGCAACACAATAAAGGTGTATGAACAAGTCGAAAGTATCTCTGGTACAAATGTAATATTATTAAAGAACTGCAATACACAGGCTGGTACAACTAGGGATATATGGTATCCTAATTTGAGCTGATTTGGCGTAATTGAGAGAACGAGCAATAGCCATGGACTGCTGCAATTTTTCATTGCAATACCTTAGCTGTAATCAATTCGGTATTTCGTCATAGCCCTTATGTTAGCAGGATACCCGCATTAGGGCAAGGCGGTCAATCTCAATGTAATTTGCCACCAAATACGATATTAAGGATGTTTGAGCTGGCTCATTACAGATCTGAGGCTAAAATTCAAAAACATAAACCGTAAATGTAAACAAGCGCGTATTCACATAAAATTGTCATTAATAGTCAACCTTATTTCTAATCAGGGCTATGAAAGTAATATCAACATATGACTAGATGGTCCAAAGTGGAAACTTCGTGCCTTTGCCCCTCGAACACCGTTAAGGCCATACCCAGAGGGGGGCTGGGGGGTTTGAACCCCCTCCCCCCAAAATGTTTGTCTGACTCGTAAAAACGTAACAAAAATAGATATAAACAAATTTTTTATACGTTTTTTGAGTTTTTTTTTGTATAAGAATATACAGATATACTAGAGAATATACTAGAATATATATTCGAATGAAATGTTCCAAATTTTTAGCATCTTCGAGCAAAAAGACTTGTTTCCGGTCTGGTCTATGCATTCTTTGGCATCGTCCAGAATACCAAGGAGGACAGTATCATATCAGTTGATCTAACGATGCCTCCCCGGAAGGATCTAAGTTGTCATACTTAGCAAAATTCATTTACTTAATTGAAAAAAATTAAAGTATAAAAGAAATAACCAAGTTTGGAGAGGCTTATGAAAAGTAAGTAAATTAAAGTAAGTATGATGGCACTAGACCCTTAAGATCCAAACCGGCGGTGCTAATCTCCGTTTCGTGGCCCTTCAGCCAGGAAGTGCAATGGGGAGGGCAGCCATCCTTTGCTTTCGCACACCCTTCGTGCTTACCTTCCTCAGATTTCTCCCGGTGCTCATTTAGAGCTGGGTTGACTCTGGCTAAGCTTACAGAGTCGCACCACTGACCCGTGTCCCAAACCAAATAGCTGGTTACGCCAGGGATCGAACCCGTGCTTATGAAAAGGCTATAGTTGAATGCATACCTCGAAATGGATGAAACAACAAACCGTAACGCAATGTTTTGGGAATAGGGGAACAACTCTTGAAGGGTTTTAAGTTCTTATATGCATATTCTAGCAATCTTGTAAAGAATGACATGCAGGCACGTTTATTAAGTATTACCTTTTATACACTTATCTTTTTTTTCTGTTCCTGAATTACTCTTGTTTTGCTCCTGGAAGATAGGTACAATTTTGATCAAATTCGTTTTATTCATAAGCACCGCCATTGGAGCTTATTGGTTCAACCTGCCTTATAAGGAAAAGCTGAGAACTGCGAAAAATTATTTAGGTCTCTTTAACATTCCGTAATTGGCAGGTTTCAAAAATTAGCTTATGTAAGATGTCAAACTTAAAACGGAAAAAAGAACTATGAATGAAAAAATGAAACTGGAAACGTATACAAGCTACCAATGCATCAACCCTTAACACACTCACGCACACAAAACATCAAAGAAACGCGCATCCGTGATCTGTTTTTTGGCAAAAGATGCAAAATTCCACATTTTTGAATATGGGAGCTTGAAACTTTACAGTAAAGTTCTCTGATAGCTTTAATCTGATGGTGCGATTTTCATTAAGATTATATTGACTATTAGGGGATGTTTCCCGCTTTTTTCGAAAATCAGGCAAATTTTCTCAGGCTCGTAGCCTCTTATGGATAACACTGAGATTGATGAATCTTATATATTTGAAATCAGCGTAATAAGCCGACTCTGCTGATATATCTACTGATATCAAAATTCTGTTTTTTAAGAGTTTTGTGGTTACTATTGAACTGCGTCGCTCCTTACAGTCTCTTACCATGAAATGTTTGATAATCAAAGATAGGTTACGATTGTTAATTAGTTCACGTGTTTGAAGGATAAAATTGTATGCTTTGACAATTAAGGTAGGAAAAAAGGAGTAAATACTGCTCGAGAGGGGGAGCGGGGAGCGGGTCAAAACAAGAGATTGAAAGAAAAGTAGGAACCCATTCGGTTCAATTGCTTGTAATTGTATCTTAGGAAATGTAGAAATCAGGTGGAATATAGTTTAGAAATTGTGTGAAATGTTAATTCTAAAGGTTGCTCCTGACTGTAAGCATGCGTGTAAATTAATATTAAAATTATGTTTAGTGTGTGCTTTCCGCGTAACACTTTTATGCTGCCATACAAATCAATTCTATTTAGTCTCCCTTTTTATTACCATTCATACTTTTTGTATAACATTCATTATTTATTTACATCAACAGGGGTAAGCCTTATGGATGGAACTTGTCAAGAAGCGGCATTTCTTTAACAAAAATTAAGCTTCTAGTCGGTATTTGTCATAAAGTATAATACAAATTGTTTGAAAATTTTGCTGTTTATCATGGTGTTAATATGGAGGGAGAACTCATTTCACATGGTAATTTTGTGAGTAGTGGCCGTCTCTACTAAGATCAACTATAATTAAGCGTTAGATGCGGGACCGTTGCTGAAAAATAATTGGTGTTAGATGTGTTACTGAGACAATAACTTATATTAAATGAAAAAAAATCAAACCTTTTTAATTGTACATTGCAAAAAAGAAAAAGATGAAAATGCCATTTTCAGAATGTAAAGAAAAGCTGATTTTCCATTGCACAGGCTTTTTATTGCAAAACTTCACTTTTTTCTTTCTTTTTAAAGCACGGAACCTTTATTAATTAATAATATTTATTGTAACTTACTTACTCGACAAAATAATTAACTTGAGTAAGTTTTAAATAAAAATAAAATTCAAGAGGTTAGCCTATGGAGTGCTAGGCAGGGGCGTTCCGAGCCTCATTTTATTGGGGGGGGGGCGATCTTTGTAATTTTCGCAATTTGCCCAAAACAATATTTTTTTTTATATTTGTGAACTATCAGATTGGATAGCGCATTCTTCATACAAAGCCTGCTTCCACCGTCCTAACCGCTGTTAATAATTTTTTGTTACCATAAGGAAACTTGATTATGGCTAAGGAACAAAAGTTATTGTTACAAATAGTGGGCCACTCAAATATTGACACTGCTCTGAAAAAACTTTTTAAATTTCAAAATGTGTTAAAAGTTTGAAACAAAACTGTAAGTACATAAGTTGTCCACAGTTATTCTGAAGAAAAAAAACTGAAGAAAAAAGCAAATTCGATTTCAATTTTTTACTTTAGGTTTTTGTTTTTTTAGGACCGGTTTTTTTTTTTTTTTTTTTTTTTTTTTTTAAGGACTGTGGAATCATGTGGACTTCATTAAGGATCATTAGGACTCATTAAGGGAATCATTAAGGACTGAGGAACTTGACAATGTTCTTTATTTTAGATATTACTTGGTTTCCCTTGGTTCTTACTTCCCTTAAGTTCTTACTTGGTTTCCCAAGCTGATTTAGCAATACTGAATTGGTCTCCAGATTTAAAGCTATCGACCCATGAGAAATATCTAAGATTATTTTAAGAATTAATTTAATTGTGAATCTTATTGTATTCTCTCTATTTCCTAAACTTTTTTCTTCTTTTGATAATTCAACAAACGCTTGAGATTTTTCGTTATTTTGTTTGATGTCTTCTTTCTTCTTTTTTCTTTTCCGTAAATCGTTGCTTTCTTGATTTGTTTAGGTTACTTTTGCAACTTCTTTTACTTGTTTTTGATACTGTTGGATTTTTAGAAAAATAAATAAATAAGAAACAACCAAGTCATCAACCCTGGTAATAGTTGTGCTGTCTTTTTTATGATATCTATGTAATAGCTTTAGATTTGGAAATTATTTTCATAATTTACATTTTTAGCAATGTTGGTTTCTAAAAGAAAACAATTAGTTTTCTTCTGAATAACCACATGAATGTTTACCGGTTAAATTCGACCGATCCTAACTGACTTAATAGGCTTAAGTATCCTAAAAATAAAAACTGTTTGTAGTTCAAAGCGTAATTATTAATAAAATAAAAAATGAGAAAACTGTGCTTCAAATTATTTAAATTTGATATTTTCTAGAGACAATTTTCTGCTGCTGCTAAAATTCAGCGATGGTACCGTATCCACCTAGAAAAGGCTCGACAAAAAAGAAGACTGGAATTGGAAAGAGCTAAGGAAGCAGCTGCTATTGTAGTTCAAAAATATGCAAGACGTTTCTTAGCCAAAAAGAAATTAGATATTTTGAAGAAAGACAAGATTAAAAAGGAAAACGAGGTGATTTTGAACAAATGTGCTACTAAAATACAATGTTATTGGCGTAGGTATTCTGCCAAGAAAGTGCTGCTAAGGGTAAAAACTGAACGTGCCGCCAAAAGGAATGCTTCGGCTATACAAATTCAGTCTGCTTGGAGAGGTTATCAAGCCAAGAAGAGGCTAGCTGTGCTTAAGCAATCTCGAGCAAAAGAAAATGCAGCTGCAGTTTCCATACAGTCCAGATGGAGACGTTTTGCAGCCAGAAAAAGGCTAAAGGAGCTGAAATCCCAGAGGGCTAATGAAGTTGCAGCTGCAACTAAGATTCAGTCAGTATGGAGATCTTACAAAGCTAGACAGAGAGTGACTATGCTTAGAAAAACGCGAGCTCATGAAAATTTAGCTGCAGTAACCATTCAGCGTGCTTTCAGAAGTTTTGTAGCCAGAATAAAGCTGTCCAAACTAAAATCCCTGCGCGCCAATGAAGTTGTAGCAGCAACTAAGATACAGTCTGTATGGAGATCTTACAAAGTTAGACAAAGAGTGGCTATGCTTAGAGAAACGCGAGCTCATGAAAATTTAGCTGCAGTAACCATTCAGTGTGCTTTCAGAAGTTTTGTAGCCAGAATAAAGCTATCCAAACTAAAAGTCCAGCGGGCCAATGAAGTTGTAGCTGCAACTAAGATACAGTCTGTATGGAGATCTTACAAAGCTAGAAAGAGAGTAACTATGCTTAGAGAAACGCGAGATCGTGAAAATTTAGCTGCAGTAACCATTCAGCGTGCTTTCAGAAGTTTTGTTGCCAGAATAAAGCTATCCAAACTAAAATCCCAGCGGGCCAATGAAGTTGTAGCTGCAACCAAGATACAGTCTTTATGGAGATCTTACAAAGCTAGACAGAGAGTAATTATGCTTAGAGAAACGCGAGATCGTGAAAATTTAGCTGCAGTAACCATTCAGCGTGCTTTCAGAAGTTTTGTTGCCAGAATAAAGCTATCCAAACTAAAATCCCAGCGGGCCAATGAAGTTGTAGCTGCAACCAAGATACAGTCTGTATGGAGATCTTACAAAGCTAGACAGAGAGTAGCTATGCTTAGAGAAACGCGAGCTCATGAAAATTCAGCTGCAGTAACCATTCAGTGTGCTTTCAGAAGTTTTGTAGCCAGAATAAAACTATCCAAACTAAAAGTCCAGCGGGCCAATGAAGTTGTAGCTGCAACTAAGATACAGTCTGTATGGAGATCTTACAAAGCTAGACAGAAAGTGACTATGCTTAGAGAAACGCGAGATTGTGAAAATTTAGCTGCAGTAACCATTCAGCGTGCTTTCAAAAGTTTTGTAGCCAGAATAAAGCTATCCAAACTAAAATCCCAGCGGACCAATGAAGTTGTAGCTGCAACCAAGATACAGTCTGTATGGAGGTCTTACAAAGCTAGACAGAGAGTGAATATGCTTAGAGAAACGCAAGATCGTGAAAATTTAGCTGCAGTAACCATTCAGCGTGCTTTCAGAAGTTTGGTAGCCAGAACAAAGCTATCCAAACTAAAATTCCAGCGGGCCAATGAAGTTGCAGCTGCAACTAAGTTACAGTCTGTATGGAGATCTTACAAAGCTAGACAGAGAGTAGCTATGCTTAGAAAAGCTCAAATTCATGAATATTCAGCTGCAGTAACCATTCAGTGTGCTTGGAGACGTTTTATAGCTAGAAGAAAGCTAATAGAACTAAAATCTCAGCGAGACCATGAAGTTGTAGCTGCAATTAAGATTCAGTCCGTATGGAGATCTTTTAAAGCAAGACGGAGAGTGGCTGATCTTAGAAAAATTCGAATTCGAGAACGCTCAGCGGCTCTAACCATACAATCTGCTTGGAGACGTTTTGCTGCAAAGAGAAAGATGTTGGAGTTTAAAGAATCAAAAATAAAAGAACTACATGCCAGAGGTTAGAGCTTTGTTTCCTGATAAAAAAAAGTTGCTAAACTTATATTCTAAAAAGTATGGGGGGAGGCTATCGCCAAGATTCTGTGTTGGGATGGTACCTGCTCACTTCGGAATGGGGGTTAGGGGAATTAATTACTGTGTAGGTTTTTTCTTGGCAAATCTGCGATAAATTATCCAATGTTTTTTTTCCAGGCCACTTTGTATGGAAGAAGTTGTCGTAGAAATTTTGCAGGGGAAGGGGAAACTGAAAGTTCTAGTGCTCATTCGAAACTGAAAGTTCTAGTGCTCTTTTTAGGGTAAAAGTGATAGGAAGTTAACTAGCCCTCCTCCAGCACCCTTTATACCTGTCCTCTCCCCAAAGACATCCGATCAAACTTTTGAGATAGTCATTTTGTTCAAAATAGTTGGAAGATCTAATAACTATGCCTCCGGGAATGATATGACCTCCACAGTCCTTGAGGCAAGGGCTCTAAATTGTGAAAGTTGCACATTCTCTACATATAAGTTTTTTTATTGGAAAGTGGGTCACGTTTGATCGGGGATCTCCAAAAAGTCTATGGGTTTCAAGGTAAAGCTATCAGGATATCTTGAAGGAAATGAGGAATCATAGGCAGCGCAATCGCGGTGCCTAAGTAAAGAATGATATTGGTACAATGTAATATTGATTTTTTTTTTTTTTTTTTCATACCAGGGCACTTCGTATCGAAGGAGTTGTCGTTGGAACTTCGAAAAAGGCTCATTTGATTGGAAATTGGGGTGGTTTGTGACCTTTTTAATAGTCGAAAGTGATTGTAGGGCAACTAACCCCCCTCCCACGCCCACCATTTCCCCAAACACATCCAATCAAAATTTTGAGATAGCCATTTTGTTCCACGTAGTTGATTTCTAGATAGAAATTATGTTTTTGATGAGGACACTCCCTCACAACCCCCAGGGAAGGGTTTTAAGTTATGCCCTGGGGGCATATAAGAACGATGTTGGTACAATGTATTGTTTATTATTTTTTTTCCTTTAGACCAGGGCACTTCGTGTAGAAGAACTTGTCGTAGGAACTTCGAAAAGGGCTCATTCAATTGGAAATCGGAGTGGCCCTTTCCGATAGTCGAAAGCGATTGGAAGTCAACTAACACCCCTTCCACGCCCACCATTTCCCGAAATACATCCAATCAAAATTTTGAGATAGCCATTTTCTTCAGTGTAGTTGATTTCCATAGAAATTATTTTTTGAGGAGGATACTACCCCACAGCCCTCAGGGCAAGGGTTGTAAGTTATGCCCGTGGGGGTATACAAGGTTTTTGTAGAAATCGTTGTCGTAGAAACTTCAAAAAAGGATCATTCGATTGGAAATTCAAAGGGCTAGTGCCCTTTTTTAATAGTCAAAAGTGATTGGAGGGCAACTAGCCCCCCCCCCCCCTCCCCCACGCCCATCATTCCCCAAACACATCCATTCAACATTTTGAGATAGTCATTTGGTTCAGCGTAGCTGATTTCCAGATAGAAAATATGTTTTTGAGGAGGACACTTCCTTACAACCCTCAGGGCAAGGGTTTTAAGTTATGCCGTGGGGGCATATAAGAACGATGTTGCCACAATGTTTTTTTGTTTTTTTTTTTTTTTTTTTGTTCAGCAGGGCACTTCGTATCGAAGAAGTTGTCGTAGAAACTCGAAAAGGGCTCATTCAATTGGAAATTGGAGTGGCTTGTGCCTCTTTTAATAGTCGGAAGTGATTGGAAGGCAACTAACATCCCATCCCCTCCCACTATTTCCCAAAACACATCCAATCAAAATTTTGAGATAGCCATTTTGTTCAGCGTAGTTGATTTTCAGATAGAAATTATGTTTTTTAGGAGGACACTCCCCCACAGCCTTCAGGGCAAGGGTTGTAAGTTATGCCTTGGGGGCCTATAAGGTTTTTTATAGAAGGCGTTATAGTAGAAACTTCAAAAAAGGCTCATTTGATTGGAAATGCAAAGGGCTAGTGCCCTTTTTAATAGTCGAAAGTGATTGGCGGGTAAGTAACCCCCCTCTCACGCCCACCTTTTCCCCAAACATATTCAATCAAAATTTGAAGATACCCATTTTGTTCAACGTAGTTGAAAGTTCTGGGAATCTGGTCTTTAAGGATGACACGGCCCCCCCACAGCCTTCAGAGCAGGGGTTGTAAGCCATGCCCTGGGAGTATATAAGGTTTTTATAGAACGCATCGTCGTGGAAACTTCAAAAACGGCTCATTAGATTGGAAAGCGAAATGGCTAGTGCCCTTTTTAATAGTCAAAAGTGATTGGAAGGCTACTAACAACCCCTTGCAGGGCCATCATTTCCCAAAACACATCTAATCAAAATTTTGAGATTGCTATATTATTTCACGCAGTTCAAAGTTCAGGAAATTATACCTTTGAGCAGGACACTCCCTCCACAGTCTTCAGGGCAAGGGTTATAAGTTATGCCCTGGGGCCATATAAGTTTTATTGAAATTTTTGTCGTAGAAACTTGAAAAAGGGCTCATTCGATTGGAAATTCAAAGGGCTAGTGCCCTTTTTAATAGTCGAAAGTGGACACTCCCCCACAGCCTTCAGGGCAAGGGTTGTAAGTTATGCCTTGGGGGCCTATAAGGTTTTTTATAGAAGGCGTTATAGTAGAAACTTCAAAAAAGGCTCATTTGATTGGAAATGCAAAGGGCTAGTGCCCTTTTTAAGAGTCGAAAGTGATTGGCGGGTAACTAACCCCACTCTCACGCCCACCTTTTCCCCAAACACATCCAATCAAAATTTTAAGATAGCCATTTAGATAGTTGAAATTTTTGGAAATTAGGTCTTTAAGGATGAGATCCCCTCCTCCCACAGGACTCAGGGCAAGGGTTGTAAGTTATGCCCTGGGGGCATATAAGGTTTTATACTCAAAACGAGCAGAAATTAACATAAGTTGGGCTCAAAACCCCTATGCCTTCCCAAGGCCAGAACATAATTTGCACTTCACTGAAAAAATATAAATGAATGTGCATTGTCAGTTCAATATACATATAACGATATTTAGTAATAAAAATGTCAGTATTATTTGATTTATTAAAGTTGTAAAAGTAGAAACATTTGTTTTTTTCAGTAAAGTGCAAATTATGCTCTGGCCTTGGGAAGGTATAGGGGTTTGTAGCACAAATTATGTTAACTTCTGCTCGTTTTGGGTTTCATTTATTTATCGATGCTGATTTGTATGGAGTTCTTTACTTTTCTTTGAAAAACTTATTTTGTGGAAAAAGTTGTTTTAATTAATTAACCAAAAAACACCATGTGCATACTACTATTACTACCCTGACTATTTCTACAAATGCCTCTACTAAGACTTTTACGACTACTGCTGTTATGACAACTGCTACTATGACTACCACTACTACTATTTTTACTACAATTACTGCGACTATTAAGACTAGTAATGCTATGATTACTACTTATACAAATAGCACTACTACGATTGCTACAACTATTGCTATTACGACTACTACTGCCAAGAATACTAGTACGACTACTACTTCTATGAAAACTACTACTGAGACTACTGCTACGACAACGACTACTATTACAACAACTGCGACTGCTTCTACTACGGCTACTACTTCTACGACTGCTACTACTGCCACTACTACTACTATAACTAATACGACCACTACTATGACTAGCACTGCTACAACTACTACAGCTACAACTACTCCGACTACTACTGCTAAGACTGCTACTACTGCTACGAATGCTACTAATATGACTAGTACTGTCATAACTTTGACTGCTACTACTGCTACTGCAAATGCTACTACAACGAATACTAATGCTACTACTTCTGCTATGACTACTGCTGCTACTATTACGACTACTACTACTATTACGACTACTACCACTACTACTGGTACTGCTACAACTACTACTATTACTACTGCGATTGCTACTATTATGAATACTGCGACTACGGATACTACGACTACTACTACAACTAATACGGCTACTACTACTTCTACTATCATGACTACTACGACTACCGCTACTACGGCTACTATTAGAACTGCAATTACGACCGTTACTAAAAATGACTACTAGGACTACTCGTACTATGAATACTGCTACTTCGACTACTACGACTAAGAATACAACGGCTAAGACTACTATAACTACCACTATTATAACTACGAATATTACTACTATGACTACAGCTACTGCTACGACTGCTACTGCTACTACTATTACTACTATGACTACCGCTGCTGTGACTACTACTGCGAATATAACTACTATTATTACAATGACTACTACTACGAATACTACTATTACGACTGGTACTACTACTATGGTTATTACTACTAAGGCTGCTACGACCAGTACTATCACAACTGGTAGTACGACTACTACTGCTACTACCAGTACTACTCTTACTGATACTGCTAAGACTATTGCTACGACTACTAGTACTGATAAAAAAAATTGCCGATTAAAAACAAACATAAATTAGTATAAAAAACTTTTTCCACAAAAAAAAAAAATTTAAGAGAAAAGTAAAGAGCTGAATTAAGCCAATGACCAGCAAAAATAAATTGAATTAGTAATTTAAGATTAAAACAAATATAAATCACAATCAGTAAATAAACGAAATCCAAATCAAACAGAAATTATAATAAATCAAGTTGCACTTAAAAAGAACGCAAACTACCGTCCTTATGCCTTCTAAGGGCCAGAGATTCATTTGCCCTTTACTGAAAACAAATTATATCTTAAACGTCTTTTATTTTATAACGTAGATAAATTGGAAATTGCTGAGATCTTCAGGAGTAAACATGAATATATATTAAAATATCAATCCACTTTTTCTTAGTTCTGTTCAGTAATTTTAATTTTTATGGTTGTTTTCTTTTTACTTTTGTTTCGTTGGTATTTGAAAAATAGAAACATTGCGCAAAATAAAGTTATTTTCAGTAAAGCGCAAATGAAGTTCAGGTCTTTAGAAGATATAGGGTTAGCTAGCACTACTCCTGTTTCTGACAGCTTCTGTTCGTTTTAAGTTTGACTTGATCATTTATTGTAATTTATGTTCGTTTTGGGTTTTGTTTATTTATAGATAGCTTATATCCGTTATACCATTGAATTACTATTGGACTTCATTTTAGCTCGTCTTAGGCTTAATGTAGCTCTTTACTTTTCTTTGGCGAATTTTTTTTAGGACATAGATTTTTTTAATTAATATCAAACCAAAAAGCTCATCTTTCAACAATTTTCATGTTTCAAGGAAGAAACAAATGAGAGGTCCAATAGGGATAGATCCTTTTATTAGACTGTGAAAAATAGATATAAAAGTTACTGGATATTTCGATCACATACATCAGTGATCATCATCAGTAGCGAATTTAAAGTATTACAATTAAAACAAACTATATTTATACAGAACAAAATAATTACTTTCGAGTCACAGATAGTTTCCAGTCTATTGGCTTAGAGGGTTCATTCAAAGTCTTGAGTTCTTTAATATTGCCTATCTGTTTTTCACTGTCTAATAAAAGGACCAAATCCTATTGGAACTTTCATTTGTTCCGTCATAGAAAGGCCGTGTGGTCTTGGAAAAAATACAGGTTTCAAGGAGGGGGTTGACATATAAGCCGCTAACCACATTGTTGAGAAGGAGCTCCTAAGTTCGCACAATAAATATGCATAACAGTCTAACAATTTTAAGGAACAGACTTTGGAATAGGACCCACACTGAGATATCTGCTTGGTTCATTCGTTACAGGGCAAAAAAGTGCAACATATGTCAGCTTAAGAATCAGTCACAAATAATTAGCTCTAAGAGTAAAAGAATCGGGGCTGTGATCCTAAAGTTAGAAGTCCTGAGTCCCAGGGGTTGGCCTTCAGACCTCTGAAACTACTTAGCCGTAATCCTATACTTGGTGACTCAGCATTAATATCTTTTCAAGTTCAAATTTCAGAAGTTCGCATTTTCTAGAAATTTAGTACTGTATAATGATGGTCAATAATTAAATAGTGAAATTTTATGTTTGAGATGTTTGAAAACAATTGTTTTGGATCATTCGTCTAATTAAAAAAAATATTAGCTCGAACTGTTCTGGAGATAGAGCAATTTAATAGAATGCAAAATAAAATCGAGCGTGGCAACTGACACCAGAGTATCCATTTTGGGAAGGTTATGTCTCACGCCAGGAAGGGTACTGTACAAAACTAGAAATAGAGAGTGCGTTCCAAAAGTCAATTGTCATCAAATATATAATTATAATTAATAAATATATAAATAATTATATATTGTCATGTGTGTTCCAAAACTGCAAATAATTAAACAATTTGGTGAATTTTTTGTTATTTAAGTACAGAAAAAACTAAAATGTCGACATCTCTTTTGTATTATAAACGTATAAATGGTTGAATTTGTAGTTTTGTGCCATTTTAAGATGAAGATTAACATGGTTAATATCGTTTATGATAATTTTCTTTTGACCGCACCCATAGATATCTATTTTCTGAGTTTCAGTGTACTACCGGTAGGTGACGAAAAATTTTTATCCGCATTTATATAGCCGACTTTAAGATACTATACTTGTCCAAACCTACTCTAATGGGCATCATATGTCCAGCTAATCTGTAAAAGCTTTCATGTCTGGAATCTTTACATTCGCGTAGAACTTTGAGATGTTGTTGCTTTCCTTAGTATTTTGAAAAATAATACAGGTTCAAGGTCTCCCTTGTTTGTTTTTTTTTTACCTCTAAGATTGAAGACAATTCACTTCATCTCAATTGTGCAAATTTTAATTTTGTTGGAGAAGTAGGGCTCGTCAAACTGGATTTGACTCACTTCCATTGTACCAAGAGTGAATAAATTTGTATGTTACGGAACACTTTCTAGTGTTTTGTCATGGGGCTCAGTCTTCAAAAGAGTGTTGGGATGGTTCGAGGCTCTTACCCCCCTCCCGCTTCCCCCTCCCCCCCCCCAAAAAAATGAAGATGTTTTCAGCTTTGCTACTTCCCATCCTGATCCACTGAGAATTGGGATTAAAGCTTTCGTGGTCATTGTTTGCTTCAATTCCAGAAACACGCTTTTTTATTTAGTCTTTGTATGCTGGTTTATCAGCAATACGAATCCTTGATGAATGTTTCATCATTCTTGTTTATTTTGACCTAGGGGCGGTGGGGGGGGGCTGGTAGGCAAGGAGATTTTAATCACCTAAGTTACTGTATATAATGTATCTCTGGGTTTTTTTCAGTCATTTATTAAAAAATGAAGGGAGAGTTGGGGCTTTCACTCTTCACCTCTCGCATAAACTCTACTTATGCGGATTATTTTTCCCTTTCTAAGAATTTTTAGAACGTAATAACTTAAGAAGATTTCTTTCTAGAAGAATCAAATGAAAGCTGGGGAGCCAGTTCGTCTATAAAGCGAGTTCAAATAGCTTTAGCCGCAATAAAGATTCAGGCAAGTATTTTTATTATTATTATTCTGTATAAGTTAAGTTTTTACACCTTAAAAATAAACGATGTTAGTGATCAGTATATTCAAAGCATGCAACGAATCAATAAAAATTAACTAATGCTGCAAATTTCTAAATTTTCCAAAAAAGCCCATGGTGTTAAAAATTGGGTAAGACAATTTAAAACGGATTAGAACCATTTCAAATGGAGTTAAACGCTAAAATTATTAAAAAAAAGTGACATAAAACTCCCTTTATACCTGTCTGTTTTGCAATGAACTGGAGTGATAATGGGGACGTCTCTTCCTTGGAAGATGGCTCCTGATTGGGATGTGAGGGCGAGCGAATATTCCTTGGATCTGGGAATTAATTAAAGACTTTCGGTTAAAA
Organism: Artemia sp. Qi Xiang Cuo; assembly: GCF_049724085.1. Classification (NCBI taxonomy): domain Eukaryota; kingdom Metazoa; phylum Arthropoda; class Branchiopoda; order Anostraca; family Artemiidae; genus Artemia; species Artemia sp. Qi Xiang Cuo. The sequence goes on along the minus strand of NC_142795.1, from coordinate 56,274,946 downwards.
TTTGTGCAGACGGCCTCACGTCTTTTGTATAGGATACATTTGTGTTTTTGAATGATCTTCAGACGTCTGTTCTGAATTATTAATTTTCCTTAGTTAGGCCGTAATGACAAATGGGACACATAAATTGCAATTTTGGTCCTAAGGAAGGTATGTAAATACGGAGAATATGATTTACTGTGTATCTATTTTTTGAAAGCAGTTTAAGTACAGTAAAGGATAAATTAGTCTATTTTTTATGTGGTTAACATGGATTTTGGAGTAAAGATTAAATGAAAGCTGATAAGGAGCTTAGAGTAGTAAGTTGAAGTTGGGGTATAAAAGCTAAGAAAGATTTGGATCTATTCAGTAAATTGAAAGTTAGAACTGATAATTTATCCTTATTAACTTTTATGCTGACTACGTATAAACGTGACTTAAAATATTATCATGAATATCAAACTCATATTTTTTAGATTCTCCTTGTAAATTTGTGGAGAAGATGAATGCACGTGTTTTCATTTATTGAGTCTTACCAATTAATCATAGCAAGGAACAGTCTGCTAATGTACAGCCATGAAAACTAATGGAAAGTTAGAATGACTATTCGACATTTAATATATTTGCAACAGTTGGGTAGAAAGGCTACAATAGTTGAGGCTTAAGTTACCTTAGAAGTTGACCAATAGCTATATTATGGTCAATTAGATCGAAATTTCTTTAAAAGTCAATTAGAATAAGGTTAAACTAGCTATTTAGTACTTTAGGACTTATGTATATGACTGTGTACTTGTAATTGAACCCTTAACTGGACCCCATGAAACTCAACCCCCAATTTGAATCAAGCTCTGTTTAAGTCAACTCAATCTAAGGCCTGCAAATAGGTTTGAACTAACACTGGTTAGAAGCTCAAAATTTGCTTCTCACTTCAGTCGCTGATTAAATATTATAATTAGCTTTTTTTTAATGTATGAATGAGAAGTGAGGAGGGTCGTTGAATTTGCGCCTTGGTTCCAAAATTAGAAACAGATTTTTCTCTGGTTGGGCTTAAATTTCAATAGGATGTAATCTATAGTCTAGGAATACACAATTTTAAGAAATAACTTCAATAAAAATTGAGTAGTATAGGGAAGAAACCAAAGTCTTACAGGCCTAAAAATTTCTGCTGCAAAAAAAAAAAAGAAAAAAGAAACTCTAAAAGGAGATTGCAACAGTAGCGACTATTATACTTTGAACAGCTTTGAATAGTTAATGAATCGTCTTTTTTATTTGGGACTTTCGGGTGAAGTATGCTATGTAACATCAAAACCAGTGACCAGTTAATGCACGACTTTGGGGTGGGAAAAAAACTCTATTTCTGAGAACCTTGGATGGCTACTCATTTCAACGCCCCTACGATTTTCAGTAACCCATTAGTGCTGGAGAAAAAAAAGAAAAAGAAGACACGTCCTGGTATCAAGCTCTTTTTTGAAATTCCCAATAATTAGTTTTCTAATTAATTTTAGTGATGAGATGAAAATGTATAGCAAATATCACTAACGAATCAGCTTTGTGCTTGAATGAATTTTTTTCACTTGGTAGTTTTTTCAAAACTCTTTTTTTTATACTTGCGAATGGGATCAAGCCTATTCAATCCGGAAACGACAGTAAAATCAAATATTGATGTCATAAGGCATTTTATTATGGTGATGGCCTGACGAGATCGTAAAAATCGCGTTAATACGAGTATTATCTTTTGTATGACCTTAAATATTTTTCTACGACGTTCTAGTGCCGTATTAGTACTTGGGGGAAAGAAGAAAAAAAAAGAGGTTTATCCACGTTTCCATCCCTTTTTAAAAGTTCCTATAAATTGTTTTCCGCAATTAACTTTTACTATTAAGATTAATCTAAATAATAGGAATGATTTCTGAATCAGTGGTAACGGAAAATTTTTCTTACGAGACATATTTTTTTGAAACATGTTTTTAAGCTTTTGGCAACTATGGGCCGTTATTTTTCTGTACTAGGTTGCAGCTATTGCTTTAACCGTGAGACTCAAGTATGTTCGGGCCCTGAGTATGAAAGGCTTTCTAATTTCAAATACATAAAACAGAAGAATGAATTGTTGTTTTTTTACGGGGGGTGGTGCAGAAATAGTTTTCTCATTCAAGCAGCATAAAAAAACACTTACATAAGAATTAACCAAACACTTACATAAGAATTAACCAAACACTTACATAAGAATTAACCAATGAGTAAAGACCATTTCATTCGAGCTAACTTACATAAGAATTAACCAATGAGTAAAGACCATTTCATTCGAGCTAACTTACATAAGAATTAACCAATGAGTAAAGACCATTTCATTCGAGCTAACTTACATAAGAATTAACCAATGAGTAAATACCATTTCATTCGAGCTGACTTTCATCACTCCTGAAAAAACGGACTGGATTACATTTTCTAGTTATGTTTTGTATTTGAAGAGAGTTGAGTTGAATGGGTTCTATTTGAATGTGAGTTGAGTGAAGCAGAGTTGGCTTAAACAGGGATGGAGTTGCACGAATATTGAATTAAATGACGGTGGAATTGCGCAGGGGTTGAGTTGAACGAGGGTTGTATTAAACAAGGGCTGAATTGCTCTAAAAAAACAGTTAAATGGGTTCAGTCCCACGGGATTCAGTTAAACGAGTTTCAGTTGCGCGGGGATTGAGTTGAAAGAGGGTTGAATTGTCCTTGCGTTAAGTTAAACGGGAATTCAGTTGCATGATGGTTCGGTTAAATGGGCTCAGTTACACCGGGTTCAGATGCACGGGAACATCAAGGAGCCTTACCAAGTAATGATAGGCAGAGCCGGCTTTAGTATTTATAAACTATTCATCGTCTATAAAGGGCATAACTTGTGCTTTTAGCCAATCTTTAGCCTTATATTTACAACTGAAAACTTTTATTCATTTGTTACTCTTCAATAGCTTATTTTTTTGTAATCGTATTCTTCCCTCTCTCTCTCTCTTTCTTTCTTCTTTTTTTTTTCTCTCTCTCTCTCTCTCTCTCTCTCTCTCTCTCTCTCTCTCTCTCTCTCCCTCTCCTTTTTCTCAGAAAAAAACATTTTATATGCATTGCTTTAGCAGGGGTTTTTCAAACCCCTGCTAAATTTATCAAAGGGACTAATATAAAAAAGGGATGTCCTCCACAAAGATATGATTTCTTGGTAGGCAATTGGTATAGGAAAACCCATTTCTGTTAATAGGTAATTGGGTGTAAGTGCTGTACTCGGGTATATCTGGCTTGGGTTTTCTTGATAAGATAAGATATACTAAACAAATGTATCTATTGCAAGCCCTTGTGGGCAGAATTCGCATTTAAGTCTCAAAATGACTGAAACAAACTATAAAGAAAATGTAGCAATGTAAAAGTAAGAAAAACGAATATACAAAAAAAGCATGCAGACAAAGAAAATAGAATAAAATATAAACAGAACAATATGGCAACGTCAAGTATGGTGAAACCGATGTACAATAAAAATTCATGCTTAGAAAATTCAGACATGTCCAAAATCGATAAAATAAAGCGAAGTAAAGTTCGAAGAAAACAAAACTCGTGAATCTATAGGAATGGGTTGTATGTGAGGGGATATATAATCAATATAAGCAGGGACACTGAATAAAACTAAAAAAGAGTCAAAGGAATACTATTTTTTTAGGAGTGATATTAAGACCTAGTAACGTATTAAGTCGTCAAAGGGATGAGACTCTTTCGCTCCGGGAAAATCCAGAGTTAACGCTTCTCGGCAGTTTCTTTACTGAGTTTGACTCAGTTTTTTTACTGAGTAAAAAAAAACTGAGCAGGCTCAGTTTTTTACTGGAAAGATGGAGAGGCGAGACCAGACTGGCATATTCCAATAAGAATTAGACAAATGATAGCAATACGCAAAGGAAGTATGTCTTTTAGCACTTAAATCCATTCACGAGTTCCGTTAGGGAGAGTTAGGCATTTGCTGTTTAAAGTACATATAGCTTATATTTATAACACTTTTTTCGAAATAACAAGTTGCACTAGCACATCGCGTGAGATAGGATGAAAAAACACGGGGTTATTCAGATTCTTGTTTAGGCTCTTAGCTTCGTCCAAAACATGGGCTAGGATTCCAAGGGTTTGTTTTTAATATTTTCAAGACATATTTCAAGGATCGACATATTACCATCCTTGAAGAATATTTTTACCGATTTCATTAAGCATTGCTAGGAATAAAAGTACACCCAATAAATTTGGGACTACTTGTTAAATACATTTTAAGTTCTTACAACTTTTTTTTATTTCTAGGCGTTTTGGCGGGGACATCTTGTACGCAAATCAAATCCAAAAAAGCTCCAAGACATACGAGAGCGTGTTGGAAATACAGTGGCTAGTCAGCAGCAGACTCTTGGAGCGAGAACAAAATCTGCGATAGAATTCATTTTTAAACTTCCTTCACTGGAACTGATGAAAGAAGCTCTAATAAACCTAAGTATGTAATCCCTTATCATTCTATTTATTCCCTCTCCCTTCTCCCAGATTCGAATTGTCGATTTCGGGAATACCCAAAAACACATTGAACAAAAAATTCCTTTGGGGAAATAAGTTCAGTTTTGTATTGACCATTTCCTGGTATGCCTTGTTATACTAACTTTAAAATTTTTTAATATTTTATTGAAGAATTGTTTTGATAAGTCTATAAGGATATAGGTCTGTAGACAATGACAAACTAATTTTAAAACCATGATTGAACCTTTTGGGTTTTTTTTTTTATTTGTTTATTTTTTGGATCTCGGTATATATAATCTTTATGTAAGAAAATTTAAAAGAAGAAGTATCTCAGCTATTCCAGTTGATCCAAAGGCTAATTATCCCAAATTGAAGGGTACCTCGTATTTGGTAAAAAATAAGGCTGTACCGAAGGTGTTCCTAAAATTTGTGAAATCTTTAATTTTGCTTCAACATATTTCCGAAAATATCTTACAGGGTAATGGGAATGCTTGAGGCCAAGTGACCATGAAGGAGAAAATTCAGTTAATGCGCTTCTCACAAAATATATCCATAGCCTTGAATAAAAATAATGTCTGAATAAAGTATGTGTTCTAATTAATGTCTCAGTAGATTAAAATGTTGAGAACCCAAGTAAGCACTTCTCTGCTTATTAGAGTATTAACAGCTATATAGAGAAGATCCATAAAATGTGGAAAATAAGCTAAGGTAAACCTTATTTTTTATAATAAACCTTATTTATATAAAATTATTATATATAAGCTAAGGTAAACCTTGTTAAATGCTTGAGAATAAAACGAGAGTTTTCAAGATTTAAAAAATAAAGATGGTGATATTACAAATGTTTTTCGATAGTAATATTAAGTTAAAAATACTTGTAAAAAAAAAAATTCAATGAAGAAAAGCAAAGGGTAGCAAAGTACAATTGTTTTTAAGTATTTTTCTGTGTATTTTCTTTATTATTATTATTATTTTAAGCGGCTAACATATATATTTTGTTATTTTACCAATTTAGCTCTGAAGAATGATGCTAGATGGTAAATATCATTCTTTTTTAGAACTTCATTCTTCGTCTTTTTTCATACAATCTTTGAATTAGCTACCATATTTGTTTATTTGTCTTTAAGGGGGAGTGGGCTCTGACAGTCCAATTATGAAGCTCGTGGCATGTCTCATTCATGGTATTTTATACCTTTAGTGTCTGATTGGGTTTCACTCTTTAATATTTTTAGTTTTCATTTTTGTATTGCTGCTTATTGTGCCCCTTCAGGGCCGTAATAAGGATTTTTCTTCTGGGAGTGGGGATTACAGAGAACTATAAAAACGGATCAAAAATGTGTTTTATGCATTTTTATTACGTTTTTACGAGTCAAACGTATATTTTGGGGGTGGGGTCGAACCCCCTGACCCTTCTCCTAAATACAGCCTTGTACCCATCTATAAATTATTTGTCCTTTTACTGTTGATGTCTGACAAGGTTGGGAGATGGAAGTTTATCTTGTCATTCTTACACCTAAAGAATCTAAATGGTTACTTTTTTTGAAATGAAGTTATCCCTGGATTTTAATAATATAATTTAGTCTTTCGAATAAAAGTGGTATATGCATCATCTCTTAGCAACGAAGAGGTGTAGGCGAATATTGAAGTTATACTTACAGTCGAGCTAAACGAGCACTTTCTAATTTGAAACTAATTTAAAACAAATTTCAAATTTTCAAACATTTTTGGAAACTACTGTTTTGAGCTTTAAGCATACTAGCGTCATTAATTGCTATTAAAACTTTATTCGTTTTTTTTTATTATCATTAATATTGTTATTTTTTTATTTAATAAAAATCAAACCTTAACACTTGCCTTTTCCTTGTCAGCAGAATATAATTTATTCTTTAAATTAATTTTTATCGTGGTGAATATTTACATATCTAAAGATAAGATAATACAAAGCCAGAGCACTATTTTAACAAGCAGAGACCACACAAAAGACTCGAAGTGATGGCTGAAAACACAGTCAATTAATGTGAACAATATAAAATAAATGAAACAAAAAGTTCTTTTGTCAGTGTAATAAACAACCCCAAAAGAGAAGCCTCTGAAACAAATGCCTTTTAAACGTGATTCTTTTGAAGAAATGTTTTGGTGTGAGAAAATGGGAAAGTGGCTTGGGTATAAGAAAAAGCAGAATAAATAATAAATTTAAGCAATCCCAACATCAATAAAATCTTGTTGAATAAATTTTTGTAGAAAGTTAAGCCCCGTTGTGATTGACAAAATCGGGTGAATAAAGATACATAATTGTGAAGAGGAGGAATTATAAATATTCATCTTTTGTTTTTTTTTTGTTTTTCTACCTTGAAAATGTGCCATACAGAAAAATGTGCGAATTTAAAAATAAGGCACAAACCCTGAATACTGTATAATGTGTTAAAGGTATTTTTTGGTGAAGAGAAAAAAATCTATAGTTTTCTGATTTTAGTAATTAAGAGAGGTAAACACTTGAACGAGGCCTTGGCCCTACCCACCCATCCAATTACTTATCATCCAATCAACCAAAAAGAAGAGCACATGGACATGCAACATCTGAGTTGCAACATGATGCAACATGTGAATATGAGCCATCGTAAACTCAAAAGTAGAACACTTTGAATCTAATGAGGTATTCCCAAGTAATCACCATAGATTCTTAATTCTATCTCGATTCTATTCTCATATCTCAATTCTACACAAAGGACATTAAAGCCTGTAATACCCTTCATAGGCTGGTTTCAGGAAATTCTGTTTTTGGGCATAGCATAGCCTTTCTGATGAATTGATAACTAGGCATACTTAAATTGGGAAAGCTTAAAAAGAAAAGAATAGAGGTGCTCGCGATAGACTGAAGGTTAGCATGGGCACTTTTCTATCATAGTCTTATGAATATTACGGATTTTATAAAAACACATATTTTAAACTAAGATAAATTCTGTAAACTTGTAATGTTTTCAATATTTATTTATGTTGGTAGTTCCTGTAGAATAAGGTCTTCTTTCCAACTTACAGGTGTGTCCACAAAATTGTCCAGTGTTTGCTGTAATTTTCTTGTAGCTGAAAAGGGGGTTGAAAAACTCTGTGAGCTCATTTTCCAAACAAACAAATCGCTGCCAGCCATTGAAAATATATGCTATGCGTTGGATATACTCACCCATCTTGCTATTTTTGAAGAAACAAGGTCATCTCTTGTGACCCAACCAGAAGTAGTCAGTAAGTATTAATCCGTCGAATGTATCAGTAATGACTCATAACCGTTTGTACGAGTACCGCTTAGGATATGTGGTTATTTAGTGGGGGTCAGGCGCAAAAAAAAAGACTATTGGCAATGGCCCCGATTTGGCCCTTAAGCTCTTAAACAGTTTCACATGCAATATCTGTTTTCAAAAATGGATGCTGGTAAAAAATGAACATAATTACTATTTTGAAAAAAATATACGTGATCCCTGAATTGTAAAATACCTAGTTATAAGAAATATATACTTATTCAAGTGACTATTTGATGCAATATATAAACTACAAACTTGTCTTTGCGAATTTTTCCTTTTTCGATGAAAATTGTTTAACCCTTTATATAGTTACTTCGTATAATTGTTTTTTTATACGCAACTTACTTTAGTAAATAAAAAGTTTCATCTCCTCGAAATAGTCATTAAAATGAAATAACCTGTGCTGCGATTAGCAGATACTAGTTCATCTTGAATTTGGATACGTTTTTTCTGCATACATCAAATATAAACGTTTTTTTTTTTCAAAAAAAAAGTGTTAAATGTCCAAAACAGTTCTTTTATTCCTGAATAAAACGTCTGCTTAAGCTGTCAACCCTATATGGTGAAAATAATAAACAAATAGTCCTAGACTTCAATAACAAGGCATAATTTACAGCTTTTGCTTGCTTTGTACCTCCCCTTCCACGCTTCTCCTCTTTGAATGTGATATTTATAGGTAATTAAACGGCTAGCATCTTCTGGGAGCCACATAGCTCATAAATTGTTATAGTTTATTTCGTGAGTTGCATATCCTGGTTGTCACGTGCTCTCCTTGCAGTTCATAATTTTGAAGATATTGAGTTAAGAATGCTCTTTAAAGCCAGTTTTGTATGTTCTGTGGAATGAAATCTTCTATGTTTTGTGAAAAAAAGATACCACTAAAATAAAAAATGGTTTTTGTTTAAATAAAAAATGGTTTTGTTTAAATAAAAAAAATACTTTTACGCATGCGTAAACTCTCTCGCTCATTGTATACTTATTTTGTTGTGAAGTGTTATTCTATGGTATTTGGGGGTTTTAGTTGTAGATGCCTTTATTCTCCCTTTATAGGGGAAATAAACTCTGGCCCTAAGGTAATTAAACTTTGGTAGCGTGCCTTAGGCTATGAATAAACTACTGATGCATACCGACTGAGAATATTCGAGAGGCTAAAAATAGTTCGTAGAGAGGTTGTCTAAAATATAATGCTTTTATTCATTTAACGAGTAATAAAATCAGATGTATTCTGTCTACTGGGACTGACTGTCCCAAGTAGACCACAAGTTTCAAAACAAAAACAATAATATATAAATAAATACTTAGACACTTACAAAGATAAGACAAAGTCCCAAAGTATTTCTAAGACAACGGATCAGAGGTCAGTCTGGCATAAAGTTAGTATAAGATTTTTCCTTCCTATAAAATGTATCTCTTATACATTTTTATCACCCACACCTTCCCACGTAATCGCTAGGAAGTGGTAATTTTTCAATTTCCCGTTAAACAGAACTTAGCAGGATATGTTCCTTATCTCAATAAAAAGTGGTATTTCAAAACTTCTTATTTGCGTCTTATATATTTTACTAAATTAATAATTTACTAAATTAGAAAGCTTTACCACAATACTCCCCATTTAAAGAAGAATTGTCCCAATTGTCCATATTTTACTTTTAAAACAACTTAGTTTTGTTTACAGTTATTATGCTGCCATCTTTGGGTCATTATGTGCATCTACTCTCAATCGGTTTCCTTAGGGTTATGTTTCAGGTCCAATATTGGCCATGTTCCTTTTTTTTTTTTTTTTTTTTTTTTTTTTTTTTTTTTTTGTCGAAGGATTTCCATTTGAAATTCATCCTTGTTTCTCTTTTTCTCTGTCTCTAGGACTCACAATTTACTCTTTTACCCTCTTCATATGCATCTTCTGTTTTACTTGACCCCAAGCGGCTTATACATAATATTAGTGGTTTTGCTTGAATTAGATTTATATTAGAAAAGTTTTATGAATTTTTTTAGTTTAAATTTAATTCCCATTAATAATTTAATTTATCTGTGTGATGTGGTTGATATACCGTTTATTTTTTTTTTGTTTTAGAAATGCCTTGGGTAAATTACATATAACATTATTGATTTTTAAATTTTCACATATATTTTTTTTTTCAGCACAAAGCATTTTCACATATTTCAATAACATAAGCCATTTGGCTACGTAGCACATTTTCTAGGCCTAAATTAAGTTCTGTTTTTATCTCACTTTCTGACGAACTTGTAGTAAAGTCTGTATTACTGCTATAGTTTCCAAAATTTCAGTTGATTGAGTATGTGATGATAGTATCAGGATATATTTGAAGTGTCTTCAAAATTTGTTACTTCCCAAAATGTGTCAAAATATGATTGAAGGAAAAATTGATTCGAAAAGATGCTACGAAAAATTTGATTTCCAAAAAAAAATAGCTAATGCTGTATCTAATATAAATATCTACATTAGTATACATATAAAGCATACATTTTTACATATATAGCAGAATGAAACATTCAATTTTCGTATATATCAATGCATTCGAAAATTAATTACTTTTAAATACTTTCTTCACTTTTTTAATTACTCCAAAAATAATTACCCGCTTAAATCGAAACATTACGTTTCTTACTGGATTATTCTTTCAAACTTAATACTAAACAGATTATTTCACATATAAAAAATCTTAATACGTTGACTCAAGGTCAAACATTTACATAAACATTAAATTACTAGTTATAACTTAAAGTTGATAAAAACATAGTATATATATACATAAGCATTGTGTAATAACTTACCCAATTATGTTAAGTAACAAAAATACTTTAAAGCATCAAGCATTTTTTTTTTTTTTTTTTTTTTTTAAGTAGATTTTTCGCAAATCAACTTAAAAATTGGTATAAATCTTTTTTTTCCCGTAAAAACACGAGTTGCGAATTTATTTACATTAGTAACAAGTATTATTGCTGGCACAGCAATAAAATCTCTTCAATATTAATCATAGATTTCTCTTTTACTTTCATATTCATGAAATCATAGTGCCAATCGAATTGTCTGCGGTTGTAGATAAGCTTTTTTTTTTTTTTTTTTTTTTTTTTTTTTTTTAACGTTAGATTATGGTTTTGCGCATACAGGGTTTCTTATATCCTTCCCCCCGAGGTTTCGATGTTTCATATTATACCAAAATTTAAGACCCCATATAAACAATCCCAGAACCACAATAGTAGTTATGAAATATCCCCAAGTTGAGGCTAATAAGCCTTTATAATAAGTGGTTGTTTCTATTTCCATCTAGGTAAGTCTTTTTTTTCCGGGTAGCGATTTTTTGTTCATTTCTTAGTAACACGAGTTTGCAAATATAATTACAGTTCTATGCGCTATAAGGCGCAAAAAAAAAACTCACACTACGTCTATGCGCTACGCGCTACGTGTGCTCAAGGGTTGTCAAAAACCTGAGACAAGTTTTTTTTTGCATAATACTAGGTTTAACAGTAGTCATTCACATATGCACGGTTTATCCTTTTCTAAAAGAATATATATCTTTTTTTCAAAATTATATTCAACAACAGCTAAATTTGTAGCTTGAGAATCAGTTTCAAAAAGCTTGAGATGAAATTTTCTGACTTTTTACCTTCTTGTTGTGCCCTCACCTCAGTAATATCTATTTGGTGCTTGATCACCATAAAAAGCGTCTGGTAGGTTCAACAGCAGTTTTCCTTATGATTCTGTTCAATCTAATAGGTTTATTAACAACACGAAACACAACAATATATTATGTATATCTGCACTCTTTATTTGTAGCTACAATCCTCCCATAGGCTCTTCCCTTTAGTAAAAAGGTGGTTCTTTTCCAAGGAATATATCCTTATCTCCATATTTCTTTTTTTTTCGTACTGTAGTTTTTCAGCTATTTTTTTTTTGAACAGTTTTAATTAAGTTTTGCCCTGAAATTTCTAGTTCTCATTTATTCATAAGAATTTACGTTTTTACGATATCCTTGCTTCCCACAAAATTGTGTGGTTTTCATCGCAGACATATACTCCATGTCTGTGGTATTTTATAAAAAATTAGTGCCCATGTCTTGCTAAAAGTTGTTTAGATATAGGGGTTATCTATTTGCGGTTTCCCTATAATTTTTATTTTTTTTGTATATTATTCGTGTCTGGAATTTTTCCTCAGTTTAATTTGCGCCTTAGTTTTATACAGTCATTGAGTGTAATTTGTCCCTTTTGTGATATTTTGACTATTACTCTGTTCTACAAGTGTATGGGTTTAGTGCATTGGCAGAGTTAGTGCATCATGTCATCTCCCATGGTGCAACAACTCTGCCGAGCATTCAGCTCAAACCTCCTCTTTTAAAGTCCATTGGGATTTTAAAGTCCATTTAAAATCCCAAAGAATATTTTCCACCCTAGTTTTTACGTTTTCCGGTAAATGTTTTAAATCAAATTGTTGCAAAAAATCCGTTTTCGCCATTCCATACTCGTCTTGTGGTTGCGGTTTTAATGAGGATAAATGTTCGTGGCTAGAAGTGAAGTTTACGCTTAATTCTGGACTGTTTAGAGATTTTATTTCTGAATTTGAAATCTTTTCTATTGATCCAAGTTCCACCTGGTTCAGTTTTATTTTATCATTACTTAGATTTAATAGTTTTAAGTATGTTATACCATTTTCAATCTTTATAACTTGATTTTCCACGAAAATCATTGGGTATTCTTTTATGATGTACCCCCCTATCACGGCATCAATTGTTTTAACCTTTCCTTCTTTTTCATTTAATGTAGCTAGAACTTGAGCTGTCGTTCCCCCTTCTATTGTGATTCTTCCACATATTTTTAGGTTTTAATTCGAATATTCACTTTTTTTATTTGTTGTTACGTAAATTTGCCTATTACTTTCATTTGCCTGGTTTATTGTGATTGTATTAGATATGTGTTCCCATACAATCCCATATTTTCTGATGGCATCTACTCCTAGAATACAAGGAAATGGTAGCTGCTTGCATATTATTACTGTTACTGTTATTTCTTTATCCCCTGCACTAAATTTTAGTGGACATTCTCCCAAAATTGTCAGCTTGTGCCCTGTCACTGATGTTAGGGTATTTTGGCATCTGCTTACTCGATTTTTGACACTAGGAGGAAACCTATTAAAGACTTCCTCTCGAATTAATGATTTAGATGCGCCTGTATCTAGTAAACATGGTAAATTTTGAAAACACTCAATTTTAAAACAACGCAGAATCGGTAGATTATTATTATTTGCATCACAACATTCTAAACTATATAGGGGTCTTTGTAAGGAAACAGCTCTGTCGACCCTTACAGGCCGGTTTCTCCGTTTAAATGCCCACTGTTTGGCCAAAAATTTCTGGGATTATCCCAGTTTTCTTCAGCGCTGCTACTTTGACCCTGGGTATTATTAACCGTTTGCCTTCTAGGCCTAAATGTCTCTCCTCTTGCGTTCTGAACTTGTATCTTACCTTGTATGTCTGGCCTTCTTTGTGTATTGTGTGCCAGCAATCTGCTGCATTGTTGTTTGGTTTGCTGCAACAATAGCAATTAAGTTTGGTCTGAAATTGTTTGATTGTTCTATGTTTATTCTTAAATGCTTTTGATCTGTCCTTGTTGGGTCCCCAACTATCTGTCTGTGGTGGGGGAGGGTGTACATATTTTATATAGTTATAAGCTGCTAATCTCTCAAGATCGTGCAATCTATCGGCTATCTCCCTAGTCGGTAACCCCCGCCCTCCGTCGCGCCTTATTGCCTCACAATTTGGCTCCTTAAAGCTTGTCCTTTTTTGTCCTTTTTCATATTTTTCACTTTTTTGTGCTCCCGTGTTATTTATTGACATCTGGTCAAACTTTTTCATAGCTTCGTCAATATTTACCTCTGTTTCGACTAGTATTATAGCCTGCTCTAAATTTTTAGTTTCCGCGATAATATTAGTTTTAATAACTTTTTTGGTAACCCTTGGGTAAGAGTATATAGTCGTACTTTTTGTACTGTCTCGTTATTTCTGCCCTTCTCTAATTGTAAACACACGAAACTACAAATTTTTTCTTCATATTCCCTGATGCTTGTTGAGGTATCGAATGTAACTACCTGTGTTCTTAGCCTTTTGGAGAAGTTCGTCTCTATCAATCTTATCTTAAAAGCTTTAATTAGAGTACTAATGTTCTTGGGCTCTTTTTCCTTAATTGCCACAGAATCTTTTAGGGTGCTCCCCTTTAGTCTGGTCGCCATGCATTGCTCTTTGACCTTATCCTCCAATGACTCAGTTAATTCGTCAAAAATTTTTAATTTTTCGATAAACTCATCTACGTCTGAATTTCCTTCATATTCTGCTATCATTTTTGCAATTTTGAGTACTGTTGATAGGGAGTCATTTTTTCCTCTGGTAAAGCCATTTTTATTTCAATCTACTATTTTTATCTAGCCTTCTCGACCCAGTTTTTCTAGCGACCACCAGTTGTTATGAAGTATTATTCTTATGGTATTTTGGGGGTTGTAGTTGTAGATGCCTTTATTCTCCCTTTATAGGGGAGATAAACTCTTGCCCAAAGTTAATTTAACTTTGGTAACGTGCCTTAAGCTGTGACTGAACTACGGAGGCATTCTGACTGAGTATATTCGAGAGCTAAAAATAGTTCGTAGAGAGTTTGTCTAAAATATAATGCTTTTATTCATTTAATAAGTGATAAAATTGGATATAATCTGTCTACTGTGACTGGCTGTCCCAAGTAGACCACAGGTTTCAAAAAAAAAACAAAAATATATAAATAGATACTTAGACACTTACACTGATAAGACAAAGTCCCAAAGTATTTCTAAGACAACGGAACAGAGGTCAGTCCGGCATAAAGTTAGTATAAGATTTTCCCTTCCGATAAAATGTATCTTTTATACATTTTCATCAACCACACCTTTCCACGTAATCGCTAGGAAGTGGTAATTTCTCAATTTACCGTTAAACAGAACTTAGCAGGATATGTTCCTTATCTTAATAAAAAGTGGTATTTCAAAACTTCATATTTGCGTCTTATATATTTTACTAAATTAATAATTAACTAAATTAGAAAGCTTTACTACAATTTTGGTTCCCTTTAAATAAGTTTATTTATGAGAAATATTTGCAATTCTGTGTAATTTACACTCGTGAGCACACAATGACATCTATACTTGGCATGAATTAAGGATATTATGCAAATTAATGTACGAGTCACTGGATGGTTGCGAATCTTTCATTTCGACAGCTATCAAATCTCTGTAGTTGTGCAAATCTCCCAGCTAATTTCTTTTTATAAAATTTGAAATAGAACAGGCTGCGATTAAATAAATAAGGTATGCTTTGATATCTTAAATGAATGGAATATTTTTAGAATTAATTCAAGTAAAATAGCTATTATGCACATATTAAAAGGTGATTACCTAATTTTGGGTTCTTTATCTTATATTAATATCTTACAAAATAATCGGTTTTTAGTCTGGCTATATTTTACGGATAGTTTGTTCGTTCTACGTCACATCAATTTGATATATGTTTTATAGTGTTAATCAGTGTCTTAGGTCGTTTTACAAACCGCATGAAATATTACAGAGAACGAAATATTGGATCCTACTTTGTCAAAATGAGTAAAAATGGACCATGAAAAAGGTCCCAACTTTGTCGATGTATGACATCTATCCAAGAGTGATAATGCCCTCACTACCTGACTTGAAACTACTCGTGAGGACGGGTTGAAAATCCAATTATTTAAGCCTTTTCTAGGTTAGAAAGGTATTAATATATAAATTGTATATAATGAATGTTAATACAATTTCAATTATAATATTTAATATAATTAAAATAATATAATATCATAATTAAAATTTATATATAATTGAACATAAATAACACTATTACTTTAATAGTTGTAGGTCCTACTAACAATAACAAGCCTCCTGAGGCTAAAACAGCTGCACACGCTCAAAAGGAAGTGGAGGAGCAGTGTGCATAGCTATGTAATTATTATTATCATTATGGGTGGAGTCAAAAAACTAAGTCAAAGATCAGGCCGCAAAAACCCATTGCCTTTATACCCAAACAGCCGCTGTGCTCCTGGTGCTCCCTTTGGAATGGTAATTTGAGATAGTGCGTGCCTATGTTTTTCCCCTTTGCAGAAGAGCCTTTCTGGGTAGTGTCACGGAAACCACCATTGTTTTCCCCCATCCCTAAAACCCCACTTGCCAGCTTCAGACCGAATTGGGTTTGCAGCACTGATGGGGAGAGTCACCCATCATTTGCCAGCCATCAGCGGCGAGTGGCCCTTGATCCTCACAACCGGTATTAATACGAGAACTTCTTTCTCAAATGTCGGATTCCCCCTCAATTATGATTTCTTATCCCATATTCAGCGCTTCAGACGTCTATGGAGATTGACCCCCCACTTATTTTAGCAGTCATTGCTTGCTTCAGTCAATTTAAGCTCGGTGGCGTATTCCAAAAAATACTTTGTCTCGTGGTCAGACACTGGTCAGGATGGCCAGTGGCTGAATTGTGACTGATATTGGAAGCAGTTTCCTAGCCCTTGATTGTTCATACAACTCTCTGGGGCATCATGGGAAGGTTGTCTCCACAACTCCCACAAGGCAGCTATATGGGCTTTAGTACTGCTACATAGACTCTCATGGCGTCGGACTAAAACTATTAGATTACCAATTAACTCTGAATGGGTAAAAGGTTAAAAAAAAAAAAAAAAAAAAAGGTGTCTCCAGAGGATATTACACTTGCACCCCCAAGGAAAAGGGGCCCAAAGTTCATAAATGGCAAAATCATTCACAAATGCATTTTAGTAGACAAAATAGGTATGTTGCAGTTAATTAAAATCGATACCATTTTAAAATCCAAATAGGTGTATTTGGGGGGACAATTGGGGCCCAAAACACCTCCTTTTCTACAGAGCCGACGGTTTTTCAGAAAGTTATGTATTTTTTACCTAGTATAGACCGGAATAATGAAACAACTCTCAATCGCAGTAGAAAGCAAACAAAATTGAAGCTGTGGACTGTACGAAAAGAACAAGGTCCAAGCTGCGGAATTTCAATGACGTGGTGCAAAAACAAGTAAAAATCCTATTCTAATTGGTATTCTTTTCTTTTCAGAGACACTGTTGAGCACCATAGTTCGATTTAAACAAAACAATGAGCCCGTATTTACTCGAGCCTGTCATCTTGTTACATTATTAGCATCCTTTCCTGAACTAAGACTAGCCTTATTGTCTCACCAAGAGTATAAAAGAGTGCTCACTTTGAAATCTGAAATTCAAAAGGAAAAACTGAAACCTAAGAAATCAGCTGATGACGCTTTATTTAAAGCCCCATTGACTCGGTCTCGAACTGAGCGTGAACTACCATCTATGATAAGAAAGTCAGAAGAACTCCTGCCAAGAAGGTCCTTGCCTCGTTCAAAAACAGAGCGTGAATTACCCTCTATGACAGAAAAAAGACAAGAGGTCATATCAAGAAGATCCCTGTCTCGTTCAAGAACAGAGCGTGAATTACAATCCATGACAAGCAAGGAACAGGATGTCATACCAAGAAGATCCCTGTCTTGTTCAAAAACAGAGCGTGAATTACCATCAGTGGTAATTACCGTCAGTAGTCAAGATACTAAGCCACAAGAATCGTTGTCACGTTCAAGAACAGAGAGCGAATTGCCATCAACAAGAGTGCAACAAGAGGCTGAACCAAGAAGATTGACGTCAGACTCCAGAACAGAACATGATTTTTCATTAGTGAAAAAGGAACAGGATGCTACGCCAAGAAGATCTTTGTCACGCTCTAGAGTAGAGAAAAGAAGCGATGGTCGTCGACACTCTGTTGCTGAAATGCCTTGCACACCCATTGGAACACGTGTTCGGCGTGTTTTGAATGCGCCTGAAATTAACCGCCAGCTTTTGGCTGATGCCCATGTTCAAATCTTGGCACCTCCCCTAAATCTAAGAAGGAGTGTTTCTAACTCCAACGTGCGTGGTATAAAATTTGTTATTGCGCCTTATTGGAAACTCAAAAAACAGGAACAAGTTGTCAAAGTACCAGAGTCACAAGTAGAAGCGCTTAAAAAATTATTTCAGAAGCTGGAGTAACTTTAGTAATTTCGAGGGTTTGTTGTTTAGTTTCATCGAGTCTTTGTTGCTAGTAACTCTTCGTTAATCTAAAGTCGTTATACATTTTTTTTATGTGTGTGAAACTATGATTGATACCCGATACCCCATGTGGTCGTTTACAAGAGTCAAAAATTGGAAATACCTTTTTGTTGTTCTATGTTTTCTTGTTGTTCTTTTTGCCTTATCTTTTCCTGATTACTACACTCAAATATTTTTTCATGTCTAGAAAAGCAGGCAAGACATCCAGGAATTTAACCAACAGTGAAGATGTCATTTATTTTCTTAGCAAAGTGTTTTAAAGCCAGTCTATATTAATTTTTTATATATGCCCTTCCAGATGCTCTTATTTCTTTCTTTAGTAAAAGAGAATTAATGAACATAAATCAACATTAAAATATAGACTGTATTCCTCGTAGGACTTCAGAATAAAGTCGTTTTTCCACTCTTTTGAATTTTTGCCCTAAAAGTATGAAGCCGTTCGACGACTTAGTGTCGTTTTTGTTACATTAATTAGTTTATATTCAATAGGAAGATTGCACATTTCGCCCAAAAATGCCTAAAAATTAAATACTGAAGTAAAATATTTTTAAGTAATAATTTTAGAAGACTTCAGTAAGCTGTTTGTAACCAAGAATTAGCGTTCCCTGAGAAATGCCCTCAGGTATTCGAGAATATTCAGACTGTTTTTAATTGTGCCTTCAGAAATTTCTGTGAGTGGAAGGGAAGGTGGAAGTTTGCGTCTTTTTCTAGAAAAGCTGTTTTATTGCCATGTTTTCTACTTTTAAATGTATTGCATAATCCTACATTCGCTTCACCATTTTCGAAATCTTACCTGAAGATTTTCCACATTTACTCATCTAATTGGTAAGATTGCGCATAAAAAATGAAAAACCCAGCTTATAGTGGTAATGAACTCGTTTCCTTTTTCTTCAAAATATTGGCCTTGGAAACTCTTCATGGGTGTGCACCTTTATTCACATCAAATTTGTTGTTTGTTTTATAGTGCTATCTCTTTTGCATTTTATTAATGTTTGGTATTTACTCGAATAAATTGCATGTAGTTAATTGTTGTTAATTTTTGAAAAGAGAAAATCGAGTAACAAAATACCTATTTTTTCAATGTTTGCCACTGCGTTCTTTTTTTTTCTTTTTCAATAAAGTTTTCTTTAGTTTCTGTCGGCAGGAACAACAATCTGCCATTATTTAATGTTGGAGTTGTAATGATGTGCATGGCATAATAGTAGCCGGACGACATAGTGGCAAAATATTGTAGTGGTATTTTTGGAAAGTGATAGGAAGCAGTCAGTGTGGACTTGTCAAGTTAAAGATAGACCCGGGTCTCAATTAGTGACAAGGAAAGTATTATAGAGAGGTGAGCATAACATTTTGAAAAAGTCTTAAACCGTGATAAAGTTATAGGAAAGAATGTAAGAGTGTGTGATAATTTGCAAGTGAAGGAACATTTATTTTGCGAAGAAGAGTTGAGAGACAGTATTAAAAAGAATAGAAAATATTAAGCCCTTAGGTGTAGATAATGGCTGTAAAGTTAGAGACAAATTACTGAAGGTTATGAATACGATTTTTCGAAAAGGGGAAGTGCTTAGGGATTTTAGGAAAACTTAAATTAAACTCATTTACAAGAAAGGTGAAAAGAGTGAGTGTGGTAATTATAGAGGCATTAGCTTGGTTGATGTAAGAAGCAAATTGCATACTATGACGATACTTTTTAGACTTGGAAATACTGTAGATAAAGTTTTACGAGAAAAACAGTGGGGTATTAGGAAGGGGAGAGGATGAATTGCCCAAACTTTCACTCTTAAATTAGTAATGGAGAGGTTCCTGAATTGTTAGACTCCTTTAGTCCTCAGTTTAATAGGTTATGAACGGCCGTTTGATTCAGGCAATAGAAAAGCTTTAGAGAAGGTCATTTTCTTGCTTGGTACACCAGATAAATACTGTCAAAGTGATTAGTGCTACCTACGAGAACAATATTGCTGCAATTTCAGTAGCAAACAAGGCTAGTAGCTGGTTTGGCATTCAATCTGGAGTTAAGCAAGGTTGTGTTATACTTATTTACTTCCTCCCACTCCGGTTGACGCATAAGGCGACAACGTTGTCTCTTAAAGACGACCTCTGAAGAGCTTGGGGCCAGAGGTGAAGAAAATATATACCCGTCCGCATAGCCTCCCTCTCTAGGCATCGGCTAAGCGACGCTTTTTGCCGTCCACAATTTTTACTACCGAAGTAAACCCAACACTAAACATCATGAGGGTGCCTGCCAGCGCCCATAAAGACCATTCGATCCCAATACCGCTATCTACTAATTCGAATTCTCTCAACTATCAATGGTTGCTTTGTTTTTTGTCCTAAGGAACTTAGAAAAGCTATGGGCGAACATGGAATTAAATGGGAAGGTAAAACTCTCTTAAACTTAGATTATGCATATGATTTGAGTTCTTAAAATGAGGGAATTTACGGAAGTTTTGGTAGTTCAGGGCGCAAGAATAGGTTGAAAATTGATGTTAAGAAGACTAAGTCGCTTAGTCCAGGAATGAATGAAACTCAATTTTGAGAAATAATGTGCCTTCATACCTGAAGTGACATCCCATACTTAAAAAGTATATCTCTTACTTAAAAAGTAGCTTGTGGACCATTAACATCTCAAAAGTAATTTTTGTTGTAGGTATGCACAATGTCATTTAAAGACATTAAAAAAAAAGTTGAAAAATTTCTAAGTTAGAAAAAAATCTAAGTCCGGAAAAAAATGTCACTACAAAACTTGTTATTCCAAAAGAAAAAATTACGACCATCATATATATACCCTTTTCATTTCATACTCCAAAAATATCGTAACCAAATTTTCCTGTTAAGTATACACAATGTCATTTATCAAATGAGCCGTTTTTGAAATTTCTACAACAACTTTCTATATAAACCTTATATGCCTCCAGGGCATAACTTACAACCATTGCACCGAGGGGGCTATCATCCTCAAAGATGTAATTTCCAGAACTTTCAACTAAGGTGAGCAAAATGGATATCTCGAAATTTTGATTGGATGTGTTTGGGGGAAATGGTGGGCGTGAGAGGAGGGTTAGTTGCCTTTCAATCACTTTCGACTATTAAAAAGGGCACTAGCCATTTCAATTTCCTATTGAATGAGCCCTTTTTGAAGTTTCTACAACATTGCTATCTATAAAAAAAAACTTATATGCCCCCAGGGCATAACTTACAACCCTGAGGGCTGTGGGGAAGGGGTTGTCATCCTTAAAGGCCTAATTTCCAAAACTTTCAACTACGTTGAATAAATTGGCTATCCAAAAATTTTGATTGGATGTGTTTGGGGTAAAGGTGGGGGTGAGAGGGGGGTTAGTTGCCCTCAAAAGCCTTTGACTATTAAAAAGGGCACTAGCCCTTTGAATTTCCAATCGAATGAGCCCTTTTTCAAGTTTCTACGACAAAGATTTCAATAAAAAATTTATATGCCCCCAGGGCATAACTTATAACCCTTGCCCTGAAGACTATGGGGGGAGTGTCCTGCTCAAAGGTATAATTTCCTGAACTTTAAACTCCGTGGAACAAAATGTCTGTCTCAAAATTTTTATTTTATGTGTTTGGGGAAATGGTCGGCGTGGAAGGGGTGTTAGTTTCCTTCTAATCATTTTCGAATATTAAAAAGGGCACTAGTCATTTCAATTTACAGTTGCATTAGCCCTTTTTGAAGTTTCTACGACAATGCGTTCTATAAAAACCTTATGTGCTCCCAGGGCATAACTTACAACCCTTGCCCTTAGGGCTGTGGGGGGGAAGGGTGGTCATCCTCAAAGACCTAATTTCCAGAACTTTAAACTACGTTGAATAAAATGGCTGTCTTAAAATTTCGATTGGATGTGTTGGGGGAAAAGGTAGGCGTGAAAGGGGGTGGGTTTATTGCCCTCCAATCACTTTCGACTATTAAAAAGGGCACTAACCCTTTGAATATCCAATCGAACGAGTCTTTTTTGAGGTTTCTACGACAACGCTTTCTATAAAAACCTTATATGTCCCCAGGGCATAATTTACAACCCTTGCCCTGAGGGCTGTGAGGGAGTGTCCTCCTAACAAACATAATTTCTATCTGGAGATCAACTACGCTGAACAAAATGGCTATCTCTAAATTTTGATTGGATGTTTCGGGAAATGGTGGGCGTGGAAGGGGTGTTAGTTGCCTTCCAATCACTGTCGACTATTAAAAAGGGCACAAGCCACTCCAATTTCCAATTGAATGGGCCACTTTCGAAGTTTCTACGACGACTTCTTCGATACGAAGTACCCTGGTCTAAAGGGAAAAAAAAATAATACATTGTGCCAACATCGTTCTTGTATGCCCCCAAAGCATAACTTAAAACCCTTGCCCTGAGGTTTGTGGGGGAGTGTCCTCCTCAAAAACATATTTTCCATCTGGAATTCAACTACGCTGAACAAAATGGCTATCTCAAAATTTTGATTGGATGTGTTTGGAGAAATGGTGGGCGTGAAGGGGGTGTTAGTTGCCTTCCAATCACTTTTGACTATTAAAAAGAGCACAAGCCTCTCCACTTTCCAATCGAATGAGCCCTTTTCGATGTTTCTAGGACAACTCCTTCGATACAAAGTGCCCTGGTATGGAAAAAGAAAACAAAAAAAAATAATACATTGTGCCAACATCGTTCTTTACTTAGGCAATGCGATTGCGCTGCCTATGATACAGAGTGACAACTCCGCTGTAAGATAGGATAAAAACCATCATACCTCCCATTGTATGATTTAGGGTCCAGATTCATTTTTGAAAATTTAATTCCCAAAACTGATCTACACCCCATACTATTTATTTAGAGTTTTACTCTTATTTAGCGTCACCAGTTGGGTTTTAATACCAAATAAACCCAATCTTTAAATTTGATAGCAAACTTTTGCTTACAGCATAGTCAAAGGATATATCTGGTTAAATTAGTAGGAAGGGGGCTGGGTGCAACTGTGACAGCTGTTGCTGCATTAGGAAAAGCCATGGAATGGAGAGCATAGGTTAATGATATATTTATTTATTTCCTATCTGATTTCGTTCCTGTACAATACCTTTATCCTTCCTTTAAAGCTTTTTCTAAATATAATACCTTCCCATGTAGCAATTGTATCTCACTCTCCCCTTGGGGTTACAGATAGATCTACACTATATACGAAAACTTGCTGATTTTGGGGTATGTCGTTATGTTTTATAATTATTCTTAACAACTGGTCCATAATACTAAGTTGCCCAATGGCGGTTCTGGCCTTTCTTGCGCTAGGTCAAATTCTTGACTATCACCCCGCCCTCCTGTCTTTAAAAAATTTCAAGGCCAAATTTTAACAAAATTTAATTTATCAATAAAATTTATTAGCATTCATGCAATTTTTAAATAACTCTTCTATATTAAACCGAATTTTAGATTCAATTTGCTTATATTTACTGTCAACTGTGCCTTTTTCTTTATTTGATAAAAATAAAATTACAAAATGATTATAACCGTTCGACTATTTATTTGAAATTTTGCGCCCCTAAAGTTTTGCTTCCAGAGAAAGTGTCCCCTCCCCCCTCATACATAAGACGCAGGTATTTTAGAAGACCATGCTGACTTTCCATGATGTACAAATAAAAGTTCAATACGAACAAATCCTTTTATTGGACAGTGAAAACAATAACAAAATCTTTGGATATTTAAGTCACATACAAAGTGGCAGCCCTCAGCAGATAAACATCTTTTTTTATCCTTAGGCTTATATCTTCTTACCCCTCTCCCCTCTAAAACAAGCAACAAAACAAGAAATACGTTAGGCGAGTCCTATTTTGACCTGATATGTACAATTTACCTTTTAGCTATCGCTAATTGTTAAACATTTTTTTTTATCCTTACAGTCCCTAGATTTCGTTGCAAAATTTACCGGTTTCTAAGAAAACACCCAACCCGATCGAATGGGTCCTTGCTTTTTTTTTTTTTTTTTTTTTTACCAGATAGACGTGAAAATAGCAATTTGTTTTGGCTGGATTCCTTTTTAAAACCCATCTTAGTTTAAATTTAGTTGAAAGCCCAAAATTTGAATTTCCATTAGCACAAGAGATTGCACATTTTATGCCATAGTTGTACATTTGGTTCTGCTTGTTGCCTTTACAAGGGTATATCCCAGTGTCACATGCATGGTTCTTGCACAAATTAGGATATTTGTTATGTCCCACACAATTTATTTAAGAGTTAAAGTTTTACTAAAAATAAACTTTACACAAACAACGCGGAAATCCAACAAGAAAAAGAAACAAAATCATAATTGGATGAAAAAAAAGCTCATATGCAAAAGAGCTAGTGCAAAACCCTAAGTGCTGAACACTAACAAACGTTATACGTACTATGGTTCCGATGTGACATACGTTAGGTGATTTAAAAAGTTACTTAAAGACTATTAAAAACTAAAGGCATTTAATCAATACTGGGTCTGTACTATTGCTTATTGCGAATCCCAGATATTGGCGAGTGGTTCAATCTTGAAATTATATTTTTTGGTCTTATATTTTTAAATTCCGCTCATTTTTTGATGGCTACTTGTGTTGGTCCTACGGTTTTTTTTTTAATTCTTCAATTTTTTTTTTCTGTTGCTACCGCGTTGTTTATTTTTATTCGAGTTGTTTTGTTCAAATTTCTGCTTATAAAATGTTTCCTTACAAGTTTTCTTAACGTGTTTCCTTCTAACTCTCTCTTCTTTCCTTCAACCGTTCTTCCAAGTTCCAACTTCCACCTGAAGCATTGAAGAGGTTGTCCTCCCTCCCTCCGAAAGGAGGTGATTGTCCTCCCAAAATATACGTCTTTTTCGTCTTGTATTTTCGTTGGCCTTAAAAATAAATCATTTATTTAAAAAAAATATTTCAACAGAAAACTAAAAAATAGAGAATTAATCAATATAAAAAAAAACAACCATCAGTTGATACAGAGCATCGCTATTCACATCTATTCAAAAATGATTAGTCGTGTTGAAAAATAAATTTGTTCAATAGTTATCATTTTGAAGCAAACATGTTACATTTTTTCTTTCAACACAATTCAGACCATAGTCCAGTGACAGTCCAAACAATATGCAAAAGCACATCTATTCCAAAATAAACATAACTTTTTTCAAGATTTGAAGTAAAGAAAAACAATATGATGACTTTCTTATCATTGATAGCATTGTGTCGTTTACTTGTGGCATTCCGTTTTGAAAATTTGATTAGGCAGCTTGAATTCTTTGTACAAAATATCCTATTATGTGGGTGCTGTTTTGCCCTTGTATGTAAAATATTGTTATTAATAACGCCCATATTCCGTTTTAGTTATGTCTGATATCTACAATTTAGTGTTGATAACGTATTGCAGTGTTGCCAGATTAGTTTATTTTACGCCAAACTGGCTTATTTTGTTGGCGACTGGCGTGAAAATTTTTGGAACTGGCTTGTGGCTTAAAACTTGGCTATTTTTATTTTGAGCTGGCTTATTTCTTGGCGTGATTTACTTTTTCGGGAAGAATTTATTTTTTTTGGCAATTCATCCGATTCTCGAACGAACGAACGAACGAATGCTCACGAAAGGTCAAAATCACGTTTTAACTCTATAGTCAAAATACGAATCTAACCGCGGCAGTGCGGTGAAGTTTTCAAATCCTAAGAGACACGTGGCTTCGTAACAACAGCATAAAAAGCATTAGCCATTAAGTCATGGGAGGTACAGTATATTAGCTGTTACTTGTTAGTATGGAATAACGCCAGGAATCAACCTCATAACAGACATGTCTGTAACATCTACAGATCCTGTTTAGCTGTTTAGTTCATGTGAGTCGTCCAGGAGTCGTCATGCTATCGTCATGTACGCTCTAGATATTTGCTGTGGTATGTATCTCTGTACAAACAGTTTGGGTACACAGCTTAGCCCACTGGGTACACATCTCAATGCATTGGGTACTGCCCTCAATATATTGGGTACCCCCATACCCGTTTTCACTTTTCGTCTAGGCCTATTCTGAGAAAATATATTTATTTATATTTGAGGTTTTCTTTGCATCACTTCAGTTTAAATATGCTCAAAGGAAGAAGCAAACTGGTCATGGGTTTTCTCAGAATACATACAAACGTGAAAATCGGTATGGGGCAGTTAGGGATATTAATTGTTTTATGTACTACCATCAACATAATGTACTACTTCACCCCTGCAGTAGTACACCACAGGATCTGTACCTAAGAATTTGAGTACTACATCCCACTATCAGTACTATATTAAACATGGCATAGGTCCTACTACGCTATATATGGAGTAGGTCCTGTTATGCTCTCTATGGATTAGTACACTTGGTTAGATGTAGGTATCAAATTCTGAGGTACAGATCCTGTGGTCTATTACTACAGTGGTGAAGGAGTACATTATATGTTGATGGTTGTACATAAAACAATTAATCCCTAACTGGTATGGGGGGTACCCAATGCATTGAGTTGTGTACCTCAATGCATTGGCTACCAGCAAATTGGGTACATGCCACAGAAAAATAGCTTGTGTACATGACTGGTTTGCACCCCCATTTTTAGGGGTGATGAGCATCAGCTTGTGACATAAGCAAACCTGAAGCAATCAATCTTGTTTCAGACTCACTTTTATTCATTTTTCCCAAGGTATTAGCCTATTGTTAAATACTAGAGAAATTAGTTATATATAATATAGGCTAATAGCTAATATGTAATAAAGTACCATATAATACTAATGAAAATATCAGAAAGAGATATATGAATACAGGATCCTGAGCCTTTGTAATTGCCACTACCCATATTTAATTTTCGCTTTAATTTCTCTGACTGATATCAGTACTTAAACCTTGTATAAACATAGTTGTTGGGAATGAAAAGAAAGTTGAGATTCTGCTCTGCCAAATTCTATTTGTCCGTATCTCTTTTTCTGTTTAGAGGCCCCTGTTTAATAGTTCTTGATATCTCAGTACTGAAAGATTTTTCTAGAACTGTCAATATAGCCATTTTACAACCTTTATTTTGTGGAAGTATATGAGAAAACTCAACAATGAGGCCGTTTTCCATTGCTCGATTTTTCTGAGCTCAGTTCAGCCTTTCTCACAATTTTTATTCCATTTATGTTTGTGCAACCTTTTGGCCGAGCTCAGCTCAGAAATTCCTCTTCTATTGGTTTTGTGAGAGCTGTTGGCTGAGATTTTGTTCGCACTATTTGACCCCGGGCTGAGTTTTTTCTGAAATTAAACTTCTGAAATCAAAAATTAAACTTCTTTAAGTCAGTATTGCAATGTAAATTAATAACCCAGCTATGTTGCAAGATGTTTAAAAAATCATCTTTTAGTTATTAGAAGTTATCAGAATAGGCAGGATATATTATTCAAATATTGTTACAAGTACAAGCTTAACTTGGACCTTATTGTCAATTTTTACTCCAAGATGAACTTACAGATTCAGTTTATTTTTCCATACTCTTTTCAGATTGAATGTCATTCACCCCGAGTGAAAATAAAAATGAAACGTTCAACTGGATATGATGGAAACGGGCAGAAAAAAATTTCAAATTTTTTCACTGTTACTAGGCCTTCCAACTCAACTGAACCGGACAGTACTGGAACAGATGGTGTTGATGGTGGTGGATCCAAGCCAAAACGAGCTTTAATAGACAAAGCAGCACCTGAAATTAGTATAGGAACGAGAGATAGCAGTGCCATCACCAAACACAGACGAGTTGTTCCATCAAAAGTTAAGATAGTGGAAAATTTGTGTAATGATTCATCAGCCCAAGATTGGGTGGAACCTGATGAGTCAGATGACAGTGACTCTGAGACTGACAGCATGGACAGTGATAGCAGTGCCACCAGCCACTACAGGCGAAAACGAGCTGTTCTACTAAAGTCTAAGACAGTGGCAGAGCTGTTAAAAGAATCAAAATTAGTTCAAGAACTGGTGGAACGAGACGTAGCGGGCTCTACCTCTGAAGTGGTGAACAGTCACTCAGATACTGGCAGTCCGACACCAAAACTAGTCCCAGAAAGGGTGGTTAAAACCTCTCTTTTAAAACTTGGTGTACCTCAAGCATCTACTGCAAAGCAGATTGTTACCTCAGTCTCTACTAAAGTACTCAAGCCTGTGTACTTTATGTACTTTATCAAGCCTGTCCCAGAAAGTGTGGTTCAAACCTCTCTTTCTAAACTTCATATACCTCAAGCATCTACTGCCCAGCAGATTGTTACCTCAGCCAACCAGATTGCTACCTCAGGGTCTACTAGCGTAGTTAAGCCTGCCCCGTCCAAAATTACTAGTAATATGCAGAACCCTAACTAAAAGACTGAAACATACAATCAGAATTGTGTTGAAAGTGAAACAGGAGAAATGGTGTCCAGAAGCCAAAATGAAGGAAGCAGCAAGGAACCTGAAGAAGGAAGAAATGTTACACCAAGAGCCAGTATGACAAAAGTTGTGAAAAAGAGTTATGAAAGACTATATCAGTCTGTGTGGGAGAAAGATACCAAATTCCAAGCCTGTTCAAGGTGATGACACAAAAGCATCGTGTAAAATCTGCAATGGTACAGAGCTTAGGGCTCACAAACATGATCTGGAGCAGCACATGAAATCAAAAAAGCATGAGAAGAAGGCAGCAAGTCTGAAAATACAGAAACCAGTCCCTGAATGTGGTGAGTACTTTTCTTTTGAGCATGGCTTAACAATAGGGGAGTCCCTACGATCTTGTCATCAAGACACCTACCAGAAAGAGTGGTCTTTGTAGCACTCCTCCGAAACTTCGTAGTAATAAGGCCCAATGTCCAGTGTGTGTTTTGTCGGGAAGTCTTAACCCCATCTTGAGTTCTGTGTGTATTTTAGAGAGGCCCTCAAATACGTCATTCAACCAAGAATATCTACCATTTAGATCTCAACAGAATTTGATAACGATTAATAGCCAGTGGCCCGTTATTTTGCGTATGGGGGACCCAATCGGAGTTCGGGGACCAGTCATTGAAATCAACCAAGGAAACACACTTGTGCTTCTGTAAAGAGGCATACCACAACAGTGTTAAGCGATCTTCGGTCCCCAGAGAGGTGGGGAGGGCTGCGTTTTGTAGGCCATGTCCTAACCAAGAAACATGCAACATTTCATCCCCCTCTGACTTTTCCTTCATGGGGAAAATCCGGACGGACGTTTTGCTCCCCCCCCCCCACCCCATCCCCTTTCCGAGTAACGTTATGAAACATAGCCGAAATAATAGGTTATGAAACATAGCCGAAATAATCACGAATAATTAATGCTAATTTTCTAGGAGTCACGTCGACGAACTTGGCTTCGCGGAAGGCGGAGCTGGTGTTGGCTGCTCATGTAGCCTGTCACTTGTCGGTGAGAACAATCGACCATCTTTCTACTATCATCAAAGACTTATTTCTTGGGCCTATTGGTGAATCGGTGAGGCTAAAAAGAACTAAATTTTCCGCTCTCATTAAGAATGTGCTTGGACCTGAAACCCTGAAGGAGATAGTGGCTGACATTGGAGATGCTAAGTACTCTCTAATACTGGATGAGTCAACTGATGTCTCTACAATAAATTTCATGTGTATTTGCATTCGATATTACAGCCCGAAGTTGAAGAAGATAGTGTGTACTGCGTTAGGAATGGTTGAAGTACCATCAACTACAGCTATTATACTCCACGCAGAACTCACAAAATTTCTTGCAGAGTGCAAAGTACCTCTCAAAAACCTGATTGGTATTGGTACTGATGGGGCAAATAATATGTGTGGCGCAAATCACTCTCTATTTACATTGCTGAAAGCAGATGGGTTACCCCACCTTCAGCTTTTCAAATGTGTTTGCCACTCTCTGCACTTGTGCGCTTCCGAGGCGGTGAAAGAATTGCCGAGCAACCTAGAATTTATGCTCTCGGAAATGTACAAGTGGTTTATTGTAAGCCCGTTGCGAAGGGAAGCGTACGGCCAGATATATAGGCTGATAAATCATGGAAATTCTCCCCTTAAAATTGTGGCCCCTTCAAGTACACGCTGGTTGTCGCGATACACCGCAGTGTGTAGAGTTGATGAGCAATACCTCGAACTGACAACACATTTCCGCATCGCCAAGGAAAAAGAGCGGTGCTATACTGCAAGAACTTTACACGAAATGTACAGTGTTAAGCGCAACCGTCTATACATTGTCTTTCTGAAACCGCTATTGGCCGACTTTCAGAGGGTGAACATACTATTTCAACATTTGAATGCAGGCTAATTTCGTCTATTTCTAGAGCTGAAAGATTTGGTCATGTGCATCCTGCGCAGGATCCTTCGACCGTCTGCCATAACGTCAACCTTGAGTTTCTAATTTACTACCTTCCTGTCGACCAGGTAGACTTTGGGCATTTGTTTCTTTCTGAACTCAGCGAAGCTGATCTTCCAAGCGAGATGAAAGAGGAAATAAAGCTTCGCTGTCACGGCTTTCTCAAGACGGCTGCAAGGTCAGTTCTGAAACGTTTACCTCTTGCCATTGATTCCCTTCTGAAATTGAGAATTCTCTCTCCGACAATATGTTTATCTCAGACTAGGCCTACCTCAGGGAGCAGTCCTCAGTTGCCTCCTATTTGCCCTATATCTCTGGGACATGAACCTACCCCACACGAATCTACAATATGCTGATGATCTGGTGCTATGGTCATCTGGCAACACCTTTCAGATAGCACAGTCAAATCTGCAAAAGTCACTTTTCCAGTTTAAAAAATTCTCTCAACATTCAGATTTACCCATTGCACCCACCAAGTCAAAAATAATCCAATTTGACCGGAAGCGAAACCATGTTAATGCAAAACTAACTCTGAATAAAACAACTATTCCAGAAGATAATCATATTAATTACCTAGGTCTCATGCTTGACCAAAAACTTAATTTCCACCTCCACATTTCAAACACAATAAAAAAAGGCCATAGAAAAACAAATATACTAAAAAGACTTCTTTCCACACCCTGGGGCTGTAAGGAGAAAACCTTACTCCAGTTTTATAAATCACATATAAGACCCCATATTGACTATGGGCTCATCGTCTATGGTGCATGTGCAAAGACCCAGATGCAAAAAATTGAAACAACACAAAATGATATAATATGGCTCATATTTGGTCTTAGGAAACCCACAAGCACCAAGTTTCTGCTTATGGAGAGTGGATTAGCAACAATAAGGGAGAGACGTAGCTTTCTCTTGACAAAACATCTTACAAAAATTGAATCAAATAGCTCACACACACTACATAATTGGTTAAGAAATCCAGCCATGTATAGAGGCATTGCAGACGAGTATGACAATATTTAGAAGATGTTCCCTATACCAGCAAAGTCTATTGCACACATTTTGCCCCAATCCCCCCCCCCATGGAATTGTTCAAGTCCCATAATAAATACTGAGTTCTCAAAGTGGAATAAAGACTTAACCCCCATTGCTTTTGTCCAGAGAAAATTTGCAGAACTTAATACAATTACCTATAAAAATGACTTCCAAATATTTGTTGATGGGTCAAAAATGAATGAGAAGGTTGCAAGTGGTGCTTTCCTTCCTCACCTGAAAATTACAATGGGCGAGAGATTATATAATAATTTATCTATAATGTCTGCTGAGTTAAATGCCATAATCATGGCATTAAAACACCTTAAGGAAAACCAACCTTTGATTGCAAATTCAAATAATATTATCATATATTTCGACTCTCTATCAAGCCTTGAGTTGCTGGCCTTAGCTCCTCAATATAAGTTGGACATTGACACTTATCATTGTCTCAGTATTATAGATAATCTTGCTTCAAGTGGCATAAAAATTTATTTTCAGTACATTCCTAGCCACTCTGGCATAAGTGGTAATCATCAGGTTGATGAAATAGCAAAAAATGCTATAAATATTGACCAGCCAAGTGGGAGACCAATCCCAATTAGAGATATTTACTGATGGAGGCTATCAGTTATTATT
The DNA here is from genome assembly GCF_049724085.1 of Artemia sp. Qi Xiang Cuo. Lineage (NCBI taxonomy): Eukaryota > Metazoa > Arthropoda > Branchiopoda > Anostraca > Artemiidae > Artemia > Artemia sp. Qi Xiang Cuo. The sequence goes on along the minus strand of NC_142795.1, from coordinate 56,243,028 downwards.
TTAATAAGATTAATCCTATCCTTTCCCCCTTTCCTAATAAGTATCTTTCTAAAATTTATCATAGAATTCGTTCTGGAACAAATGGACTAAATTTCCTTGCATTCTCATATAAGTTTTCTAATTCAAGCGGTTCAGTTCCCCTGTCCCCTCTTTGCAGGCATTGTAATATGAATAATGAAACAATTGACCATTGCCTATTTGAATGTAATATGCTTACGTCTGCACAACATACCCTGCTTTGTAAACTGTTAAAATGCTTCAAAAACCATAAAATCTCCCTATCAGCCAAGAGCGTATCCAACTATACCTGCACACAGAGCACGGAAATCGATATCTACCATCTTATATTGGAACTCCTTGAGTCAAAAGATCTACTGAAAGATATCTGAGAATATCTAATAAATAAGAGACGACCAAGCCAGTAGCTCTGTAGCCCACAGAGTGAAGCAAAAAGAAAAGGGCTAAATAGTACTAACTGAATAGCCCGCCTGCTGTGAATTAGAAGAAGAAGACTAAACCCAGATTCACCGACCTACCTCTTAGTGTGATTCCAGTGACAGAATTTAGAGACATGGAAAACCAGTGGAGACGCCTGCTCGAGGTTGACTGGAATGAACATTGTGGTGGAAAACTTCCAAAGGACTCCTCTGAGTTCTGGGTCCGCGTGCTGCAGTTTCGCGACCCTATTGGAGAGCCAGTCTTTCAGGATTTGGCAAAGTGGGCATTGTCGTTGCTGAGTTTGCCTATCAGCAACGCAGTCGTTGAGAGATTGTTTTCTATGATGAACTGTGTAAAGTCAAAGCTTCGGAATAGAATGGTATTATCAATGCTAAATGCAATTTTGATCTTTCGATTGTGGATGTCAGTCAGAGGTCAATGCTGTTCGTTATTCGTACCATCGGCCAAAATGACTTCGTTCAACAGTTCCATATATTCGAAAAATGGAGCTGAAAATGCGTCTGACAGTGGACGATGTGGCAGAGCTGATGTGCCTGACGCTGACGGCGAAGAAGATGAACTTAGTGACATCTTAGAGGCATTTGGTCAATCTTAAAGGGCTATGAAAGACGGATATTCTTAATCACCGAAAATTCCACCCTGGAGCATTTTTTTCCAAACTGCCACTTTTTTTTAGTTTTCCCGTCATAAGGTACGCACTCACTCAACGACTGGCAGCCAGAGTTCGGACAGTCATCTTGCGCTAAAGGTCAATATAATTATGATAAGTTGTAAACTTCTGAAATCGATGAGTGAGTTGGCTCTCGCAGCACAGCAACAAAATTCATTTCTTAGTTTGTCTTACATAAAAGTATCGAAATTTATAACGCCTGTCATTCCCAATCTGGCCCACAATACTTCCCATCCATGTTTAAAGTGGTGGAATGTTTGGACTTCGTGAAAATGTGGCTCATCAAACAGGAAACTGGAGATCCGTCCCAGCAAGAACAAATAAAGACTAAGAACCTTCGTCTCCCTATCTTGATACTACAACCATTTGGAGTCGAATAAAATACGTTTGATACCCGGCGAATTTGAGCGGATGTGGAGCTGGCGCGGAACATTACAATTCGTTACCTCTACAACTAGCTCTTCGCAGTACAGCACTAGAGAAGAAAAATTGAGGGAGAACAAGTGAAAGTGTTTGATTACTCTTATCATACACGTCTGGATGTCTGCGTTGGTCTGTTCCTTTTAAATGCGCGGTGACGGAAAGTGACAGTTGATGACTATCTAGTTAGTGCTCAGCCATTCCTCAAATTGGCTCAAACCCCATTCAGATTTTACAGGTTATTCAATTGTCGGTCCATGGACTAAAGACGGAAGTTCTACTCAGTCTTATTTGTTCTTGGTCCCAGGGACGTATTGTGGTTCGTGATAGCCAATTATGACCCTGGAATGGACTTGTGATAATACAAAAGTACGATTGTGTTCCTTGTGTATCTTTCGTAGCCCTTTAAGGGCGTTTTAGCATCGCATTTAGCATTGGGAAAAGGATTTTATTCCAAAGCTTTGACTTTACACAAAGTGATTTCCATAGTTTTATGAATTTATATGTGATAATATCCCAATGATCTGATTTTTGTTTGTGTATCTATGTAATGATAAACCAATGATCTAATGATCTTTTTTGTTTTTGTCCCATCCATGTTTAAAGTGGTGGAATGTTCGGACTTCGTTAAAATGTGGCTCATCAAACAGGAAACTGGAGATCCGTCCCAGCAAGAACAAATAAAGACTAAGAACTTTCGTCTCCCTATCTCGATACTACAATCATGCGGAGTCGAATAAAATACATTTGATACCCGGCGAATTTGAGCGGAGGTGGAGCTGGCGCGGAACATTACAATTCGTTACCTCTACAACTAGCTCATCGCAGTACAGCCCTGGAGAAGAAAAATTGAGTGAGAACAAGTGAAAGTGTTTGATTACACTAATCATACACGTCTGGATGCCTGCTACGGTCTTTTCCTCGCAAATGCGTGGCGGTGATGAGGGAAAGTAGCCGGCCGTCAACTTAGTGCTCAGCCAGTTCTCAAATTGGCTCCACCTCCGCTCAGATTTTACGGGTTATCCAATAGTCGGTCCATGGACCAAAGACGGAGGTTCTACTCAGTCTTATTTGTTCTTAGTCCCAGGGACGTATTGTGGTTCGTGATAGCCAATTATGACCCTGGAATGGACTTGTGATAAAGACAAAAGTACGATTGTGTTCCTTGTGCATCTTTCGTAGCCCTTTAAGGGCGTTTTAGCATCGCATTTAGTATTGGGAAAAGGATTTTATTCCAAAGTTTTGACTTTACACAAAGTGATTTCCATAATTGTATGAATCTATATGTGATAATATCCCAATGATCTGATTTTTGTTTGTGTATCTATGTAATAATAAACCAATGATCTAATGATCTTTTTTGTTTTTGTCTGCGGGTTACGGTCGTTATTAAGTAATGCATAATTATTTCCAACCAATACATAAGGGCTGGGACATAATTTTAAGAATTTGTTCTGGCAATAACTCTATTGCGCCAAAAAGAACCTCTGACTGAATCCAAATGTTGACATTAAAACGCCTTGTGTCACAGAGTATCATTATAGTAATCGGAAGTCTGTCTCAGTGAAATTATGGGATACAGAAATTGTGGCGCACACACGGACAGTGCTCGAACTAACACAGGAGAAATCGAGCCGGTGGGCGTCCTCGTCAATAATTTTTCCCGAACTGTTGGACAGGAAAGTAAGCACGGTCGAGCATTTTCTGAACATAGCGCGCGGGAATTTCTGTAAAGTCTCTAGAGTTCCACATGGGTTAGCGGTTTATCGCAATTCTACTAAATGCAGCCTCAAAATAATCTCTACACTGGAACGGAACTTCCTCAAGCCAGGGAATAAATTGAAAGGTGGATAACGCCAGTAGGATCAAAGGACCTGAATAGTGGTGAGTATTTCTATAAAACAGCCGTCAAAACTTGGACACTTTTAAAAGTAAAGTTAGATTTTGGGAAAAAAATTGTCTGGCTTATTTTTGGCTTGTTTTTCAAAGGCTGTGGCTTACTTTTTTGTTCACGATCTGGGAACATTGACCATTTCTATACCCGCCATTTTGAGTAGCTCAGTGTTAAGGAGTTGGTGAAAGGTATTTTCAGGTCCCTCAACAGGGACCTGAAAATTTCCTGTCTGGTAAACTTTGTTGAATACTATACATAGGCTAATTAGGTAAATGATTATAATTCCCTCTGATTGAGCAAAGTTTTGAAGCTGAAAATAGGTACTGGAGCTCCACTTCAGCAGTTATTGGCATTGAAAAAATTATTTGGTCAGATAGTCTAGGCTATGCAAATGGCGTAGCTGTCTGCCAAATTTAGGGTCAATATATACCAAATCATATTATTGATTTTCAAATAAAGTTAATACACCATTTTATTCCTTTTTTATGCTGATTATGAATATAATAAGCATTTCTATCGGAAATTAATTTCAGCCCCCCCCCCCTATATAGGCTATACCTAACCCAGCCCTGAATTGGCATATATAGGGGGGGCTGAAATTCATTTCCGATAGAAATGATTATTATATTCGTTATCAGCATAAAAAAAGGCATCAAATGGTGTATTTACTTTAGTCCTAACTCAATAATAGGATTTGGTATATATTGACCAAATTTAGTTAGCCTAAAACCTATCCAATTTTTAAAAATATCATACAAGTTCATGAATGTCAACTTCTGAAGGATCCCATGAAATCACCTAGATGACCTAGGCTAGATAGGCAAAATGGAAACACATACATTGCCTTTTTATTTAGCCTAGTTTAAAGAATAGTGAGCCAGTAGCACAATTCTGGGAGGTTGACATATGCCACTCAATGTCCCTGGACATTAGGCTAATTGGTATTTCCAAAAAGAGGTTTTTGGAGGTAACTCAATAAACTAATAACTTTAAGTGTTTAATCTAGAATAATTTTAGTAGGCTATTGAATTACAACTAAAGTGAATATACCACATGATGCCTTTTTTTATGCTCTTTACAATTATAATAATAATTTTTGTTATTTGAATAATTATATTTGTAATCAGCATAAGAAAAGGCATCAAATGCTATATTCACTTTAGTCGTAACTCAATAATATGATTTGATAGATATTTACCAAAGTTTAAACTTACCTCTCATTTACATCAGAAATAAAATTTCCCCCACCCCCTAATGTGCAAATATATACCCTGAATTGGTATATATAGGGGTGGGAGCTAAAATTCATTTCCGACTAAAATGATTATTATATTTGTAAAGAGCATATAAAAAGGCATCAAGTGGTATATTCACTTTAGTTGTAACTCAATAATATGATTTGGTAAATATTTACAGTCTGGTAAATTTTTACCAAATCATATTATTGATTTACAAATAAGTGAATATACCACTGGATGTCTTTTTTATGCTCTTTACAAATATAATAATCATTTTTGTCAGAAATGAATTTTAGCCCCCAACCCTATATATACCAATTCAGGGTATATATTTACATATTAGGGGGTGGGGGAAAGTTTAAACTTACCTCTCATTTACATCAGAAATAAAATTACCCCCACCCCCCTAATGTGAAATATATGCCCTGAATTGGTATATATAGGGTTGGGGGCTAAAATTTATTTCTGACAAAAATTGTAATTATATTTGTAAAGAGCATAAAAAAAGGCATCAAGTGGTATATTCACTTTAGTCATAGGTCAATAATATGATTTGGTAAATATTTACATATATCTGAAACAGGTGTTCCACAAAATAACTTCTTTAAGCATAGTGATTAGTTTATATTAATTATGTCAATAGTCATACATTATAGGGTAAAATTATAGTTTAGCTGCTTTTGGTATCTTAGAAAGGGGCTAGGTTAGGAAAATGAAACTTTCAGGGGTGAGTCTACAGACTAAAGTATGGGTAAATTTTTTGTTGTTCATATTATTGACTTATGACTAAAGTGAACATACCACTCAATGCCTTTTTTTATGTTCTTTTCAAATGTAATAATCATTTTTGTTGGAAATGAATTTACCACCACCCCTATATATACCAATTCAGGGTATATATTTGCACATTAGGGGAGGTGGGGGAAAAGTTTAAACTTAACTCTAATTTACATCCAAAATAAAATCTACCCCCACCCCCACCCCCTAATGGGCAAATGAATACCCGGATTTGGTATATATAGGGGTGGTGTAAAATTCATTTCCAACAAAAATGATTATTATATTTAGAAAGAGCATAAAAAAAGGCATCAAATGGTATGTTTACTTTATTTGTAAGTCAATAATATGAATAATGAAAAATTTACCAAAGTATGTCTAGGAAGGTATTTGGAAGTATCCCCTCCCCTCTTTCCAGTAGAGGGGAGTGACCTTTGATGACCTTTAACAATCTTTACATTACAAAAGTGAAACCTTGCAAAACAGATCATCTGCTTGAATCAAGTACAAGAAAACTGTTTTCACCTCCACAACTTTGCTTAATCCCAATTTATGAGGTTTCAAAGATCTGCAAATACATTCCCTAAATTTAGGAAAAACCTAATAATATGCCTTAAAATTCCACTCTTATAACAAGAATTGCATTTTAAGAATTAAAACCAAAGAAACTGATAACTGAAAATTGAGGTAAAATGTTGTTCTGTCAAAATTTCAATAGGTTCTGCAACCTGTTGCAAATTTCTGAGAATCAAAAGTTTGGTATTATCAGTCAACAAATGCATATTATTATCCACATTATTGAAAATGTTCTTGATATGCACCAGGAAAAGGGTTGGACCTAGTATAGTTCCCTGTTGTACACCACTCATTGCTATGGGTTCATCAGAGCTGATTGGCTGGCCACCCATCTCAAATAAAGACTGTTTGCTTGCATTTGGTAAGGAAATTCATTGGCCAGTCTATCAGGGATGAATTGATGCCAGCAGAGATAATTTGGAGCACAGTTGACTATGGGGTACCTTGTGAAAGGCCTTGTAAGATCTAGTAGCAGTAGGTTGACTAGATATCCTTGGTCAATCAGATTTGTAATTACTTAGTATGATTCCAGTAGGTTTGTTTTGATTGATTTTCCTGACTGGAATACAAGCTGCTTAGGTGATGCTGAGACATCTTGCATTTGCAGCACTAGAGCTGCAAGCAATCTTGGAAAACTTCTCTTTTTTCAACATTTAAATTTAGACAAAGGTTACTCTTATAGATAGCATATTTAAATACAATAATTTTTTTTCACAATACACATTTTTGATTAAATATGTCCACGATCAACTCAGCCTATTATTTGGATATGTTGTTCTAACTTTAAGATCATATGTCCAAGATAGGACAGCATTTCCAAGATTAGGCTCAAGCTTTAAATGTGTTTCCAAGATTGTTCTACTGTGGTCTATCAGTATATTTGAAATTGTGAGTGTTGTATATGACTAAAGTATTGAAGCTAATCAACTACTTATTTAGAATGTTTTGACAAACACAATGTGAAACAATTCACTTTTTAGGTGGTATGATAAAGATTTTATAATTATTTAACTGTTGAAATAGTAATTACCTGTCAAACCACTGGGTATTTGACTATTAGGGGAGGGAGGGGGAGTAAATTAAAGTGAAATATAAGTAAGTATTCTATAATTTTTTAAGTTGTTCCAGAATTTTGTAATGTTTTGTTCTGATCTTGGTTAAAATGTGTCTTTCCTAAACAGGGAAACAGGCTCCAAATCTTTGACATAATGTATATGGGTTTAGACTATTTGGGATCAACTAGGCTAGTTAGGATGGCTAACTATAATCTTGGAAAACTTTGTTTTTCAGCACTTAAATTTAAACAAGAGTTACCCCTACAGCCTACCTTATTTTAATACAATTATACTGCCTCACACACTTATCTTAGATGATGCAAGGTGTATTCCTTCACATTCTTGGTTCATTTAATTATTCTATTATGTGTTTTGTGGGTTGAGCTTTCATAACAGAGTAAAATTAAAGTTTAACAATAAAGCTGTGGGGGAGACATTGATTTCAAAGGCAAACTTATGACACATTAATTGTTTAGGAACAAAACAGATATCTCAAAATTTTTATTCAATGTCCCAGGAGTTAGAGGAGGGCTGGATAGCAGAAAAGGAACCAAGAGGGAAGCTGATTATCCCATAGTAGCTTCCAGCCTTTAAAAAGGATACAAGAACTTTCAGTTTCCAATTGAATAAGTCCCCTTCCATTTGAAGTAAATGGGAAAATAATTTTTGGCCATTTTTGGGCTGCATATTGAGAAGAAGCAAAGGTACCAATCCTTTGAATAATTTTTTGTATACTAGTCACCTTGGCTCAAGAACTTACAGCTGTAAGTTTCAAATTGATCAAGAAAAGTTTTTGTGGCTCATTTCTGGGCCTGTGACCCTTTCCCAGAGAAAGATGTTGACAATCCTTTGGACCAAGAGAATAATCCCTGAAAGTTCCATGCCACTGGACTTGCAATATCAAAAATGTCTCCCCCTTTTTCCACTATAAAATCAATCTATAAAGAATTTACAGTTTGCCTAATTCATGGCCCTTATTTTATGGGCTGCTGGGGTTATCTCATCCTTGGATGTAAATTTATTGATAGTTTCGATTATTGTGAACAAAATAGGTACCTTGAAATGTTGATCAGATACTATATATCAAAACAGTTATAGCATGGGGGCTGGTTGCTCTCCACTCAGTTTCTACTTAAAAAAAAAGGCACTACAACTCTCAATTTTCAAAACTTGGAGTATTTTCCTAAGTTTCAACAACTGCAAAGAGATGGGGGGGGGGATGAGGAGGGGGCCGCCCCCTCCTATATAGAGTCATTTCTGATTGTTTTTGGGATCAATTCTACTCTTTACTTTCATAATAAAGCCATAGATCAGAAATATTCTTGGAAATCAAAAGGGATTAGATATCAATTTTGATTTTTGCCAGAGTCTGTATATTATTTGGGTACTTTTTTTTTTAGCTCTAAGACCCTGTGTCCAAGATTATCCAGTATTTCCCAATGTTAGACTCAAACTTCAAATGCGTAACCAAGATTAGGCTCTACTATTAACCATTAATATATTCAGCATTGTTTATGGCTGAAATATTCAAGCTGATCACATACTTATTAAGAAAATTTAGACAATAAAACAATCAGTAAAACAGTAAAACAATCTTATTTCTAGGTGGTACAATAGAGATTTTATGATGTTTTACTCTCAAAGTGGTGATTTGCTGTCCCATTACTGGGTATCTTACCCTGCCTAAATCACAGATATGCTGAATCTTGGGCATATTTAATCTAAGACTAGTGATGTTAAGTAAAATAATTAAACATAAATAGGATAGGGTTTAGGGGTAGCTTTTATCTAAGTTTAATGTTGAAAAGTTTTCAAAATTGTTATGAGCCAATACCAACTATCTAAAGCTATATATATCATTTGTAAGACTAGTATTCTGTTGCCCAAATTGAGGAAAGATCAATTAATTATTTATTAATACCAAGTGCATTAGGTTTGTAGATAATTTCTTAAACCACATTGGCCTGACATCACATAAAGAAAGAAAAATGAGCAAAAAGGGGGTTTTTATTGGCCAAATTAAAATACTGAAAAAACAAAGCGAATATTTTGAGAGGACAAACGCCTCTCTTCTTCAGCGCGAAACAAAATAATGTATCCAAGGAAAGTGCAGAAGAAAAAAAAACAACAAAAAAAAAACGCGGAAAGTCAATGTGAAAAGAACCAAAAAACCAAAGAAAAACCAAAAACTCAAAAGATGAACAAAATTCAATAAAAGCCAAAAATTAAGAGAATTAAAACCAAATACCTAACAACCATAATAGCAAGTCATTCACCAATATCCGCGATTCGCACAAAATCCAAAAAAAATATGAACTGCCATCGACGGAGACTAGCAAACAACTGACAAAGAAAAGAAAACAATTCATTCGCTCACAAACAAAACAAACCAGCAATTAAATAAGTTGGAGAACTATGTCATCTGATTTCAGATTTTAATTAATTCATTTCTTGCAGATACCCTTTGAGACCTAAGGGGTTGTTCACGTGTTTGATTAGATGACTGGGAAAGTGGTTCATGGTTTATTTCAGGGATTACTAAAGTGAAAGAGAAGCCGATACTTTAGTAATCCCTAAATTTTTCAGGGGAAATTTTACACCAGAGGAATTTGTCAGAATTCCTACACAGTTCTTTTGATTTGTCTTACTTTCTCTTTGCCAGCTCAGTTTTACATATAGAGATGTTAATGGTAATTATCCGGGGTAAAGTTTCACCGGGATTGAAGTGTCTAGAGGATCTTTCTGTGGAGAGGGAGTCAGATTTCCCAGCATTATTTAAAAACAATCAGAAATTCAAAAAAAACAAAACAAGATTAATCAACTGAATGTTAGGAGCAACCTTAAAACTTAAAACAAACAGAAATTATTATGTATTAAGGCGGGTTGTCCCTTCCTCAGTACCTTGCTCTTTGTGCTAAAGTTTGAGTATTTGTCCCAATTCTTAAAAAAAAGCTCCTGAAACACAAGGGTGGTTAATTAGAACAATAAGAAGATTTTTTTAAAGTACTAAAAAGCTTTAGCGTGAAGAGCAAGGTATTGAGGAAAAGGCAACTGCCCTTGATACTCCCCTACTTACATAAGATTACATTATCTTGAGTACTAGAAATAAGCAACTTTCCCATTTAATTTTCGTCAAAGAGTAAAGACAAGTGTTAAAATTTCAACCAGCCAAAAATTAGAGCATGTAAGAAGTCAAACTTGAATCGGATAGGACCGATGATGAACGAGCTCATAAAACATAAAACGATCACAATTGCATTGAATAATGAAGCAAACATCAAAACATACAGAAATTGCCGGAAATATTAGCTGGACTGAGTTTTCCCTGAAACCTCCATAAGGCTAGGACCATTCAAAACGTAATGATTACAATCTTCAATTACATTACCATTAAAATGATTAAACATAAAAGTGTAGCTTTTAATTTCTTTTTTAGTGTTTAAACTTGTGAATAATATTGCTTGTAAAGCCGAACCTTTGTTTTTGTTGATTCTATAAATACTTTCTTATAGAATACTTTCTCTATAGCTGGAATATCTCAAATTTTACTTTAAATGAAAGTAATCGGATATGAAAATGATAAATCTTCTGATTTTGTTGTTTGTGCATTGAATTTTTGTTGTTAGGGCGCAATTCCTGAAATTTTTCATTGTAAATTAAAAATTTCAAACAAAATCGTGTATGGTTGGCAATTTTATTTTCTTGTGGTTTCTATGCTTTTCGTAAAGCTAGATTATTTTTTCTTTTTTATATATATTTTAGATGCATTATGTAAAGATAAAATGTCTAATGTTTTACGATGTAACCAAGAATCATTAAGCATGGAAACATGTTTTTTTATTTTGTTTTTTAAGAGTTGAGCTGTCATTCCCCTCCCCCTGTGCAACAGTCATATTGTTTGCTTGGTCTGAATATATTCCTGTAAATAAAAGGGGGCAAATCCCTTATCAATATTTATCTGAGAGATTTCTACCAACAATCAGGAAAATTGGAGCCTGAAAAAGAACTTTTTTAGGCTCTAGGTAACCTTATCGCATCAAAAACATCCACTGGCCTCTCCCCCATTAGTTGGCGTGACACTAAGTTATGATGTGTGCACCTTAGTATTTACTTTTGAACGGTTCATAGTAACCATTTAGTTAGTATGTGCTGCACGTATGTTTGGGGGACGAATTAACCGCTATCAAGCAGTATAGCCCATGAGACTGAGAGGCTGCATAAGCCGTTTTTAGACAGTTACAAACTGATTTCCCATGTAAGAATTTCGTTTGGCATCATTTTGGCCCTAGTCTGACCAGTATTGTTGTTTTGCCGTACAAAATTGCAGAAATTGGCTTTTCGATAGCCAAAAAAACGCGCATCCGTACTATCCCTCTCGGGAGAAATGAAAAATCTCGTATTTTGAATATAGGGACCTGAAATATTTTTTCTTACTGAAATACTTTTTTCATTATACAACTTGCGCGAGCAATTCTTAAATTTGCCACAGAATAATTTCCGTAAAACGTTTAATCTAAAAATTCTTTAAGAATTCTTGTCCAAGTGTCATAAATATTTATGTCACAAACATTGCCGTATGTAAGTTCTATAAAACTACTAACTTCGTGAACACTGTATGAGCCAGTTTTAATCACAAGAGTGACAGCTCTAGTTTCGAAAGCATAAATGAGGTCTCAAAAATACCGATCGCCACTGAATTTTTAGCAAAAGCTTAGTATAAAATACTGGTTTTCTGAGAAACCAGACTTTTTTCTTCTTCTTCTTTCTTCTTCTATTTAACAGCAGGCTACTCTTTCTTCTCCAGGTTGACTTCTATTTCTTCTGTTTTAAGTAGATCGTCAGCTAACTTTTTCTTTCCTTGTGTTGGCAGTCATCCCTGAGCAGTAGTTTTATCTTTTTTTGGCAATCTGACATTTTATCCTTTGGCATGTGTATTTTATTATGTATTGTCACCAAATGATGATAGTGCAAACAGTGTCACCTCTGTAAATAAATCATTCAATAAAAAGTTTTTTTTCGACAAAAAGTCAAAAGCAATATTAAAACATATCAAGGTCATAATTAAACCTAAAACCAGCTTACCCCTTGGTGGAAGACACCGATGCAATTACCATGATAAGAGGCAAGTTCTCTTACAAGAAGAAATTACACTGTGAATTTAAATGGACAAAAATTATAGCCAACATATTGTTGCAATCTTACAGCCTTCATAGTTTTTAAGTGTCATCTTCGAATTATTCAGACAATGCGCTTTATTCTTGAAAAAAATCCTTGCGGAAAGTTTGAAAACTTTATTTTGTTATCCTTTAAAAATCAGCAAAATATGAAGTGAATCTTTCTGCTTTGAGCTAGAAAATATTAAAGGCAATACCTGAATATTCTTAATAAACTCCACACTTCTATATTGAGGTTTCAAGGCCTTTAAATGCTTTGGTCCCCTCTGCTCTGCAGATAGAATATATCTTGTGAGCAATCTCGAGCTTAACATAGTGCAAAACTTGTTTTCAAACTCATCCAACCTACTTTATCAGACTCAAATTCTGTTAAGCTTTTTGTTGCCGAATGGTCTGTTGATTTCAAATTTGTTGATCTTATGAATCATTATTGTTTAAAAGAAATATGATAAAATATAATATAATATTATTTAATTTTCTACCATTTTTTTTGGTATGATGCTAAAAAGAGCTAGCTGAGTGTATTCAAAATATTTTAGTAAAAATGTATAAGAAAATTGACTAAAAACAATAAACTGAAAAAATCTGAAATGCTGTTTATTTTAGGTGGACAAAAAAAGCCAGTTAGAAGAAGTGAGTGGTCACAAGGGAGTAGTGTGCATGGGAATGAGTATTACATGGAGGGAAGTAGAGCATCTCCCAGTTTCCGGGGGGATAGGCAAAGCGGCCGAAATGGAATTCAGCATCCAAATTCATCTTCCCCCACTGACCGAAGAATAAACAATTTAAATGATGATACAAATTTGGAGTCTCATACGGCAGAAAAAAGAAGTTTTCGTCTGAAAAGGAAAAATACAGCATCAATCCTAACAAACAGTTTGGCTACAGAGAGCTTGAGAATATGCTGCAAAATTTTGAACCATTGATTATAATAAAATTGTTAAACAGTGAAAAAAAGGAATTTGAAATGTTGTTAACAAGGGAGATGAATTTGGATTTGTATTATTCAATAATAAGTCTGCTGGCAAAATTGTGTAAATTGGATGTACCAGAGCTGTATCAATCTTTGTTTTTGGACCTACTAGTAATGGTAAAAAGATCAGGTTTCCTCGCAAAGCTACCTTCACAGATTGCTGTTTTTAGTACAGGGAAGAAGATTCCGAATGAAAAAGTTGTACAGCTTAACAAGAATCTAGTTTCTTTCTTTCAGACACTCATGGATAAGTCCTCAGCTTCAGCTTGTGACTCAGTACCAGAGAAGTACTTTGAGGCAATAGTAAAAATGGAATCACTTTTGTCTGTAAATAGGTATGAGGTTCCGCAGGATGTTTATGCTGATTTAGCTGTTCTTCAATTAAGACTTGATGACGCCCGAAAGAATTTTGTTGACGAGAATGATGACAATACTGGAAGAAAACTGCGTCGGATGGCTTATGCTGAAAAATTGTCACAGCCACCTGTTGATTTCAGGGAATTAAATATAGTGCCAATATTTGAGGATGTGAATTATGAACAAGAACCGTTTGTTCAGCCAGCACTTGTCCATTGTCCATATAAAAGCATTGATGATTACCTGAATGTTCAATTTAGATTACTTAGGGAAGATTTTATCTCCCCCCTTAGATCCGGTTTACAAAATTATAGAAATCTGATAAAAGATAGAAAGAAAAACTGTTGCGAAACTAATAATATACAAATTTATTGCAATGTTAAATTTGTTGATTACGATATAGTAAGCAGCAGTTATATTATTGCTTTTTCAAAAGAGGGTATTGCTCAAGTTACATGGGAGAATTCAAAAAGACTGATGCATGGGTCGCTGCTGTGCTTGAGTAAGGACGACTTTAGGACAGGTATTTTTGCAACAGTGGCAAAGATAGACGCAAAAGCACTCTCAGAAAAGAAAACAATTCACGTGAAAATTGAAGAAACTGAAAATTCTGAAGGTTACACAAACGGAAGCTTTATAATGGCGGAATCATCAGTATATTTTGAAGCATACCATAATGTTCTGATTTTTAATGTTGTGGTGATAGTGCTTAGTCGCTCTATTTGTTGTCTTTGATTTCTTAGTTATATTATTTGTTGTATTACTTGTCTTTTTTTTAATGTTGCTGCATTGAGTTATTGGTAATGTCATTTGTAATGTTGCTGTATTGTCTGATTTTTAATGTTGTGGTGATAGTACTTGGGTGCACTATCTGTTGTCTTAGTTGTATTATTTGTTGTCTTATTTGTAATGTTGCTGTATCAATTAAGCCCCCTACAAGCTCAGCTTTTGGGGCTGCAACATCAGCCGTATTTGTTCTCTTGTTTGTTTTTTCGTTTTAAGCTTTTATTTTTTTTTTCTGCATATTGTTGCTTCATTGTTTTATTTGTATATTGTTTGTATATTGTGTCTTAGATGTGTGTGTGGTTGAATGGATGGGCACAATGTCTGGTTAGGTAGGGTATTTGTAGTTAGGTGGGTGGATGGTTGTGTTTGGATGGGTGGATGGGTTGTCTGCAGCTGTTGGCTTAGTTAACTGCAGCTGTTTGCTTTTTTATACCTGCAGCTATTGGCTTGGTTGTACTTATAGCCGTTTCTTTGTATTTTAGGGTGTGTTTTTAGGTTTGGTAAGGCTAGGTTATGTGGGTGGATAGGTTAGATTAGGATAGGGTAGGGTGGGTGGGTGGGTCTTTAGGTAAATCAAGGCTAGGTTAGGATGGGATAAGGCTAGATTAGGCTAGGTCAGGATTGGGTTTGGTGGATGGATAGGCTAGGTTAAGATGGGCCTGGGTTGATGGGTGTGCTAGGCTAGGTTTAGTTCCGCCCAAGAGAGTTGGGCGATGGTTAGGCTAGGATGGGGTTGGGGTGTGGATGGGTGAGTGTTTTGGGGTTGTTTGGGTGGGTAGGTTAGGGTTGGACAGTTGGGTTTCAGGTTAGGTTTGGATGGAGTTCAGTACTACTAGACAGAGTTCAGTTCAGAACTACTAGACAGAGATGTACTCAAGCTTTTGGGAAGCTTTAACCAGTATGGGCAGGTGAGGTTTCATTTTATGATAAATTAAATAAACTGTTTAAGTTAAAAAAAAAAAAAAATCTCGGTAGATATGTTCTTTGTTGCATTTCCGAGGAAATCACCAGAGCATTTTTCCCATTCTAAGAGATATTCTCTATTCATATGTATTTATATTGCAAAAATATCTCGTGAAGAATGCACACTTTGTCTATTTAATGCTGGGTTCTGTAAAATAGGAGAGAGGAGGTAATATCCCCTGTTCAATCTTTGATAATCCGACTTCCTTGTAAGAAAATATGTTATTACTTTTTTTTTTTCAAATAATCTAAAAAAAACAACATTTTTTGATTCAAACATGAAACTATCTATTTCTGTGCTCAACTTTTTTTCGAATAGACTACTTACTTTCTTCTTGCCATAAATATAGTATTTATTACCGTTATTATTTATTAATATTATCGTTTAACCCATTGTTTATTTTTTATGTGTCAAATAAGATTGTCACTCGCGTTATTGTTTACATAAGATCAGATTTTATTCATTATTAACACACATACAATAATATACTCTGCTAGTCCCCCCAAAGGGTCCTTGGCCTGTAATTAGGGAGTATATAAAGATCACAAACTCGGAGAACAATTGCCGATTACTTACTGAGATAAAAAAACATAACATAATTCATTTCTCTGCATTTTATTCTCAAATCAAAAAGGTGATCTTCATACCCTTCGACAATCCACTGGTCACAATCAGAAACGAAAAACAATTAAATGAAAAACTATTGCCAACCTTTCAAAACACAAAAGTAAGCCACGAGAAAGGCCGCGCATGAGGCCAAAAAAAAACATGCACTTATACTTACAGTCACATAAAGAAGAGCAAAAAGGAGAAGAAAAGAAAAAATTAAAAACTATAAAGTAAAATTTATTCAGTAAAAATAAAAAATTATTCGGGAAAAAGTAAGGAAAATTAATCCCATGAAAAAAAAAAAATTCTAGTCTTTTGAAGGTGCCAAACGAGTGGCATTCTCGAGCCGAATCGGGAAGAGTGTTCCATGTCAAATGAGACGCAACAAAATGATTAAAATCGGATATTATTGTGGGTGTATGCGGAATTTGGATATTTAGAGAACTATGAAGCTCTAGGTTTCTTCTCTAGGGGGGCTTGTACCCCTTGCAAGAGGCTTAATTTTGATGTCTGTTTTTTATTTTTTTCCTTCAACTTCCCTAGAGTTGTCTGAAAACATTCAATGGGGTCTCAGCCCCATCTATTCTTTCTCTATTTCGCCTATTCTCTTTCTATACTGATGATTCCGCCATTATAAAGCTTCCGTTTGTGTAACCTTCAGAATTTTCAGTTTCTTCAATTTTCACGTGGATTGTTTCCTTTTCTGAGAGTGCTTTTGCGTCTCTCTTTGCCACTGTTGCAAAAACACCTGTCCTAAAATCATCCTTACTCAAGCACAGCAGCGACCCATGCATCAGTCTTTTTGAATTCTCCCATGTAACTTGAGCAATACCCTCTTTTGAAAAAGCAATAATATAACTGCTGCTTACTATGTCGTAATCAACAAACTTAACATTGCGATAAATTCGTATATTATCAATTTTGCAACAGTTTTTCTTTCTATCTTTTATCAAATTTCTATACTCTTGTATACCGGATCCAAGGGGGGAAACAAAATCTTCCCTAAATAATCTAAATTGAACATCCAGGTAATCATCAATGCTTTTATACGGGCGATGGACAAGTGCTTGCCGAACAAACGGTTCTTGTTTATAATTCACATCCTCAAATGTTGGCACTATATTTAATTCCCTGAAATCATCAGGTGGCTGAGCATGTGACAATTTTTCAGCATAAGCCATCCGACGCAGTGTTCTTCCAGTATTGTCATCATTCTCGCCAACAAAATTTTTTCGGGCGTCATCAAGTATTAATTGAAGAACAGTTAAATCAACATAAGCTTCCTGCGTAACCTCATACCTATTTACAGACATAAGTGATTCCTTAATTAATTTATTTTCAATAAGAAGATTGCACATTTTGCCCAAAAATGCCTGAAAATTAAATACTAAAGTAAAATATTTTTAAGTAATAATTTTTGATGGCTTCAGTAAGCTGTTTGTAACCAAGAATTAGCGTTCCCTGAGAAATGCCCTCAGGTATTCGAGAATATTCAGGCTGCTTTTAATTGTGCCTTCAGAAATTTCTGTGAGTGGAAGGGAAGTTGGAAGTTTGCGTCTTTTCCTAGAAAAGCTGTTTTATTGTCATGTTTTCTACTTTTGAATGTATTGCATAATCCTGCATTATCTTCACCATTTTTAAAACCTTACCTGAAGCTTTTCCACATTTACTTATCTAATTGGGAAGAGCCCGCATAAAAAATGAAAAACCAGGCCCAGCTTATAATGGTCATGAACTCCTTTTTTTTTCGAAATATTGGCCTTGGAAATTCTTCATGGGTGTGCACCTTTATTCACATCAAATTTGTTGTTTGTTTTATAGTGCTATCTCTTTTGCATTTAATTAATGTCTGGTATTTACTCGAATAAATTGCTTGTAGTTAATTGTCCTTAATTTTTGAAAGGAGGAAATCAAGTAACAAAATACCTATTTTTTTTGCCACTGTGTTTGTTTTGTTTTTCAATAAAGTTTTCTTCAGTTTCTATCGGCAGGAACAACAATCTGCCATTATTTAATTTTTTAGTGTAATAGTAATGATGTGTAGCATAATAGTAGCCGGACGACATAGTGGCAAAATATTATAGTGGCATTTTAGGAAATTGATTGGAAGCGGTCAGTGTGGACATGTCAAACAGTTCGTGGTAACGAACTGTAAGTAAGGAGCGACCCGGCTCAATGGTAACCGAAAGTCTAAAAAAACGGAATTTTGATACCAATAGATGCATCAAAAGAAGCAGATTTTAATTGTGATTTGAAATATATAAGTTTCATCAAGTTTAATCTTACCCATAAAAGTTATAGAACCTTAATGAAAATCACACCATTATATTCAGCGTATCATAGAACCCTACTGTAGAGGTTTCAAGCTCCTATCTACAAAGATGTGGAATTTTCCATTTTTTGCCAGAAGAAAGATCACGGATGCGTGTTTTTTTTCTTTCTTTTCCCCAGGGGTGATCGTATTGACCCAGTGGTCCTAGAATATCGTAGGAGGGCTCATTGGAACGGAAATTAAAAGTTCTAGTGCCCTTTTCAAGTGACCAAAACAAATGGAGGACAACTAGGCCTCCTCCCACGCTCATTTTTTTCCCAAAGTCACCCAATTAAAATTTTGAGATAGCCATTTTGTTCAGCGTAGTCGAAAATCTAATATATATGTTTTTAGGATGACTTAATCCCCCACAGTTCCCCGGGGAAGGGCTGCAAGTTATGACCTTTGCCCATTGCTTACATATTGTATTGGTTTTTGGGAAGTATACAGACATTTTCAGGAAGGATTTTTTTCTGGGGGGGGGGGGGAGCTGGAGAAGAAGGTTACTCGGGAGAATCTTTCCGTGGAGGATGTTTCTTTGGGGTAAGGGACATTTTTATGAAGGGGGTGCCGGATTTTCAAGCATTATTTAAAAAACGATCAGAAATTAAATTAAAAAAAAACAACTTTTTTCAACAGAAAGTAAGAACCAACATTAGAACTTAAAACGAAAATAAATTATTACGTATATGAGGGGGTTCGTCCCCAAGTCAATACCTCGCTCTTTAATCTACAGTTTTTTTTTTAGTGCTTTAAAAAGAGCTATCTATTCTAATTAAACGGCCTTTGTGATTCAGGGGTTTGTAAATTAAACAAAATTTTAACTTTTAACGTAAAAAGCGTGGTATTGACTAAGGGGAGAGCCCCCTCATATACGTAATAACATATACGTAATAAAAAAAAAACAAGCGATACGGCTCAATAGAAATCGAAACTTTTAAAAACGGAATTTCGATGTCAATAAATGTATCAAAAGAATGGGCTTATAATGATGATTCTGAATATATAAATTGTATTAAGTTTAGTATTATTCATCAAAAGCTACTAGTTTGAGAAGATTTACCTCATTTTGGAAAGAGGGGTGAAACATCCCCTACAAGCGACAAAATGTTAATAAGAATCACACCGTCAGATTCAGCGTATCAGAAAACCCTATTACATAGGTTTCAGGCTCATATCTGCAAAAATCTGCAACTTTGCATTTTTTGCCAGAAGAAAAATATACGAATATAGAAGTTCGTTACGTAAGTTAATTTGTAAATTACGTCAGTACAAAATTTAGAGACAGCCATCAGCAAAAGAAAAGTAAAATTTTTATGCAAATTTTGTTTACTTATTCAATGACGGTGAGCCAAAATAAAAGTTGCATTAACTAAAAAACGATCAGAAATTAAATAAAAAAAACAAGTCTCTTAAACTGAAAGTAAGGAGTGACATTAAAACTTAAAAGGAACAGAAATTATTCCGTATATGAAAGGGGCTGTCCCCTCCTCAACGCCTCGCTATTTACGCTAAAGTTTGACTTTCTCAAAACTCTATTTTTTTAAACAATAAAAATTTTTAGCGTAAAGAGCGAGGCGCTGAGGAGGGGACAGCCCCTTTCATATACGGAATAATTTCTGTCCGTTTTAAGTTTTAACGTCGTTCCTTACTTTCAGTTTAAAAAACTTGTTTTTTTTATTTAATCGCTTTAAGGATAGACCCAGGTCTCAATTAGTGACAAGGAAAGTGTTATAGAGAGGTGGGCATAGCATTTTGAGAATGTGTTAAGCCGTGATAAAGTTATAGGAAAGAATGTAAGAGTGTGTGACAATTTGGAAGTGAAGGAAGATTTATTTTGCGAAGAAGACTTAAGAGACAGTATTAAAAAGAATAGAAAATATTAAGCCCTTAGGTGCAGATAGTGGCTGCAAAGTTAGAGCCAAATTACTGAAGATTACGAATACGATTTTTCGAAAAGGGGAAGTGCTTAGGGATTTTAGGAAAACTTAAATTAAACTCATTTACAAGAAAGGTGAAAAGAGTGAGTGTGGTAATTATAGAGGCATTAGCTTGGTTGATGTAAGAAGCAAATTGCATACTATGACGATACTTTTTAGACTTGGAAATACTGTAGATAAAGTTTTACGAGAGAGAGAGATAAGAGATAAGATAAGATAAGATTTATTCCAAAAATGAACTATCACTAGCCTTTGAAGGCCGAATTCGCATTCTGAGTCAAATAACAGACAATAACATACAAATCAAGTCAAATAAAAAGATCAAAATTCTGAGGTCAGGTACAAGATAAAAATATGAAGTAAAAAATAAGTTCGAACATGAAATTAAAATAAAAATTTATGAAACACTTGCTACCCTGGAAATACAAGAAATTGGTTAGGTACAAAATAGAAACTATTAATTGTGTCAGTTATAGCTAAAGATAAGATAAAGATAAGAAAGTAAAAAAAAAGAAACTATTGGGACATTTTATTCAATTTTCCTGTAATAAAGGGGACAAAACTTTTTTCATATCTCGAAGTAACGCAGTGAATGGGGGACAAAACGGATAGGATCAGAAACAGCTCGAGGCGGCCGTAATCTGGATGGGGAGTGACATTTGGGGAAAATACTTGCCGTCCAAGGGTTTGTTATGGCATTTTTTGCAAAACGGAGGCACAAATTATTTCTTCGTCTCTCGAGGGTCTCTAGGTTTGAAATATTTAACAAATACAAATACGGTATCTTGCCCTCTTTAAAAATAATTTTTAGAGCTCTCTTTTGGACATTTTCAATTTTTCGTGTTGCTTCATTAGAGAGGCCAGGGTGCCACACAGGACAAGCGTACTCTAATATGGGACGCACAAAAGAAATGTATACTTGTAGTAAATGTGATTGGGGGCAACTAAATTTATTTAAAACTTTAAGGAGGGAAAGTGTGGAGTTTGCTTGTCGTAGGACATCATTTATATGGGCATCCCATTTCAAATTAGAAGAAATTGTAACGCCGAGGAGTTTAAGAAATGTGACAGAGGTTTCAGGAGGACTAGGAGGAAGAAAAAGGGAAGGGGATTTAAGGAAACTTACTGAGACTATTGCAGATTTAGAAGGGTTAACTGTCATTTCAAGGGAAGAGGCCTCACAGGCAATATCTTGGAGTATGCCCATTGGGTTGCTAAACATATTTTTATGACATATCTCTAAAACTTTCAAGTCATCAACAAATTTCCACCTATTGTCATAAAGGGTTGAAAGGCTGTTAATCATAAGTGAAAAAAGGAGAGGGCCTAGAAAACAGTGGGGTATTAGGAAGGGGAGAGGATGAATTGCCCAAACTTTCACTCTTAAATTAGTAATGGAGAGGTTCCTGAATTGTTAGACTCCTTTAGTCCTCAGTTTAATAGGTTATGAACGGCCGTTTGATTCAGGCAATAGAAAAGCTTTAGACAAGGTCATTTTCTTGCTTGGTACACCAGATAAATACTGTCAAAGTGATTAGTGCTACCTACGAGAACAATATTGCTGCAATTTCAGTAGCAAACAAGGCTAGTAGCTGGTTTGGCATTCAATCTGGAGTTAAGCAAGGTTGTGTTATACTTACTTACTTCCTCCCACTCCGATTGACGCATAAGGCAACAACATTGTCTTTCAAAGACGACCTCTGAAGAGCATGGGGCCAGAGGTGAAGAAAATATGTACCCGCCCGCATAGACTCCCTCTCTAGGCATCGGCTAAGCGACCCCTTTTACCGTCCACAATTTCTACTGCCGGGGTAAACCCAACACTAAACATCATGAAGGGGCCTGCCAGCGCCCATACAGACCATTTGACCCCAATACCGCTATCTACTAATTCGAATTCTCTCAACTATCAGTGGTTGTTTTGTTTTTTGTTCTAAGGAACTTGTAAAAGCTATGGGCAAACATGGAATTAAATGGGAAGGTAAAACTCTCTTAAACTTAGATTATGCATATGATTTGAGTTCTTAGATAAAAATGTTACCAAAATGTATGAATTTACGGAAGTTTTGGTAGTTTAGGGCGCAAGAATAGGTCGAAAATTGATGTTAAGAAGACTAAGTGGCTTAGTCCAGGAATGAATGAAACTCAATTTTGAGAAATAATGTATGGGAGTGACATCCCATACTTAAAAAGTATATCTCAAGTAGCTTGTGGACAATGAACATGTCAAAAGTAATTTTTTGTTGTAGGTATGCACAATGTCATTTAAACACATGAAAAAATAAGTTGAAAAATTACTAAGTTAAAAAAAAATCTAAGTCCGGAAAAAAAATGTCACTACACAAGTTGTTATTCTAAAAAAAAAAATACGACCATCAAGTTCAGGTTCATACTTTTTTATAAACAAAAAAACAACTCAATTTGAAAAAAAGTCGAAATAAACAAAGACTTTTATTGAAAACACGACTGGTTGGATATCATGCGGGCTAATTCAACACACCAAATAAAATGAAAAAAGGGATTAACAATAATAATAAATGGAAATAATTATAAATATATAATGGCACAAAATATAAAAAAATAAAATATCTACAAAAACACAAAAAAAAAACAAAACAAAAGCCTTCTCTCGAACCTTTAACACTACCAAATTCCTGAAAAGAAATGATTTTTAATCCGTGTTTTAAGTTGCGGCCCACTTTCAGCTTGACGAACAGAATCTGGGAACGAATTCTAAACTGACGGGCCCATGTGTCGGGTCACTTGACTCGCTCTCATTGTGTTCTGTGGCTCAGATGCAAGACTATCCGCACTCCTAGTCGAATAATCGTGATAAAATGAATTAGGCTTAGAAATGTTCATAAAACAATCGGATGCAAGACCATTCAGACACTGAAATGCAATTGCTCCAATTTAATAACCCCTTATTTCAACAACCTTGAAAATTTTAAACTTTTTAAAAATAATTCAGTGCTATCAATAACACGATCATACCTTCCAATCAACCTTATAGTCTTATTCTGCAGAACTTGAACTCTTCTAAAATTGCAACTAAAATTACTCGCCCAAATCAAACAACCATAATTTATATAAGGCGCTATTAATAAAAAATACAATAAAAGCAGAATTTTCAAAGGTAAAAAAATTTGAAAACGGTTCAGAACTCCAAGGCCATCATATATATACCCTTTTCAT
Organism: Artemia sp. Qi Xiang Cuo; assembly: GCF_049724085.1. Lineage (NCBI taxonomy): Eukaryota > Metazoa > Arthropoda > Branchiopoda > Anostraca > Artemiidae > Artemia > Artemia sp. Qi Xiang Cuo. Next base: position 56,219,630 of record NC_142795.1, on the reverse strand, counting down.
TTCATACTCCAAAAATATCGTAACCAAATTTTCCTGTTATAAGTATACACAATATCATTTAAAGACTGAGAAACTATCTTAAGTTCAAAATAGAAGAAAAAAGGAAATAAAATGTTCATAAGAAAAAATAAATAAAATTAACCTCAAGGGCTAACTTCGTAAACCTACTGGTCCAGGCTAAAAAAAAATACATGGATTGAATTCAAAAATAGTTGGTGGGGAGTGGGTTTTTTAAGTGAAAGATGATGCATATCTTACAGTCTACGACAATTCAGTAACTAGAATGAGGTGCTTATATTTTTTTGTTTCTCAGTAGAGGGCCATGTTATACCACGGGGCGAACAACGGGGCGAACAAGATTACAGCCAATCAGAGGGCTACAATCTGAGGAGAACAAGATCACGTGCCTCTTTCTAGACCAATCAAGGGTTAGAAATACTGGGCTAACAAGGTGACATCATCAGACTTCTGAGAATTTCAACATTGGGTTTACGTAACTGTTATATCACAATTCCACATTGAGACTATATTTATATTGTTTGCGCTTCGAGGCTAAGGTAACAGTTTACTTCTCGGCTGTGGTTGCTATAATAGACACATACACAATATGGGATGTGGACGATATAACTTTACTTCTCGACTGTGTTCTGTATAATACACAAGTACAATTTAAGCAGCATTGTCAATATAAAATATTCTTTAGTCTTCTAGTGCACTAAAATGCTGATACTAATAAAGGAACTAAGAATAATCCATCGAGATCCCTAGAAATCAACTAGTGAGACGATTGTGGATTTGAACCATCAAGGACCGCAAGCACCAATGACCTTAATCCTCAAAGGTCCCCTCTCTCGAACCTCCTAGGGGCCCCCTCCCTTTCAACTTTTTTTGGGGACACCTCTCCATTTTCAAGATAGAGGCTACATTAAGAGTTATGAATGTGTAAGAAAAAGTTTGTCAGAACGTTATTTCAGACCTCATCTTTCGGGAATTAGACAAGCGGATGCTTAGAATATCAAATTCAGATAATTATTTGCATAGCATTATGAAATATGACAATTTAGAATGATATCTTTCTCAAAGACCCACCGTGGCCTAAAATGTATCCTCATTATGACTTTTCTATTTACATACCTTAGGTACTTCAGCTATTCATGCAAATATCCAGCAATAAAATCACTATTAAAAGAAGTTATCGTCACTATAGAAATTAAGACACATCGAAAAATCTATTTTCAAAGCACATTTTCTGATCGACTAAATTTAAAGGTGGACATGTACAGTTTGAAAATCGTTTATGAAACGTTGAATTGTTATTTGTTCCATAATGTCTCTCGTAATATTTAGTTCATCTGTGATGTAAGAATCAGAGCAAATGTTTAGAGAATGATCGACATGAGATGTTACAACGCCTCCTTTAACTTGTGGGGGGGCTGATTGTATTTAAAATGGAGATATCAATTATTTTGTGTGGTTTTTCTGTAAATTGTAAAATTCAGTTTATCAATGCTATGAATAATTAATACATCCGAAAACGGTAATTTATTTGCATTTTCAATTTCTTAGGTATATGTACGATTTTCTAGATTAAAGCAAAGGTTTGAAGGATGTACATAACCACTTTCCAAATATGGGAAGAATGGGGCTTTCGAACACGCTACAATTGACCTTAAGGGAATACCTCGCTTATTTAATTTCGATAAACCGTAAAACTTTGGACAAAAGCTACCTCGAGGTGCCTTTTAGGTTACCCTCCACCCTACAACTTTTTATCAAATGACATGAAATATGCTTGCGGCTGTACTCGTTCACTTCAAGCCTTTTTTTCATATTTTTTTATTATTTTTATGGGTCGAGTTCAGAAGGACATTTGAGGTGAAGTGGTATTTTTTATGATGAGTTTGAAAAAAAATAAATAGAAATTATTTATTGAAATGAAGGCAGATAGTTTGTCACTGTGCCAAAGAAGAAAGTTTATCGGAAGAGGAAGTCAGCATAGGGATATTAAAAAATGGGGTGAAACCTGGGGGTTGAGTTGGAGTAAGATCCTCCTACACCGACTTTTTGTTTACTGTTAAAGCACCGAAGACAGTGAAAATAAAATATGTTATTCGAATGGGTTAATGTAATGTTTGAATTGAGTATGCTAATGGGCTACTCAATTGGCTTTTAGCGATCCATAGAAAAGTAACATTGCCTTTTAGGTTACCCCCTCCAACGTTTTCTCAAAATGGCATGAAATATGCTTGTGACTGTACCAATCATGTTGGGTTTTAATTATCAGAAATAAGAACATCCATGTTTAAAATATATCTGATTTTATTAATAATATTTGATCTCTTTTAATAATTGGGTACATTTTTGCATATTTTTTTAATAAAGTTGGGTTTTAGTTTTCATAAATATGAACATCCTAGTTTAAAATACATCTGATTTTATTAATAACATTTTCTTAGCTAGGTTTCTTAACCTTTCGTAGGTGTATGTCTGGTTTTATGAATAATATTTGATTTTCTAATAAAGTTGAGTTTTAATTTTCAGGAATAAGAACATTTTTGAATAAAGTTGGGTTTTAGTTTTCAGAAATATGAACACCCCAGTTTAAAATACATCTGATTTTATTAATAACATTTTCTTAGCTAGGTTTCTTAACCTTTCGTAGATGTGTGTTGCATGAAACTCATGATTTGGGATGTATAGTTTGCTATTTTGGACTTTTCTGAGTGAGATTTCCTAACCTTTCGTAGGTGTATGCCTGGTTTTATTAATAATATTTGATTTTGTAATCAAGTTGGGTTCTAATTTTCAGAAATAAGAACATCTATGTTTAAAATACATATGATTTTATTAATAATATTTGATTTCCTTTTAATAATAGGGTACATTTTTGCATATTTTTTTTTAAATAAAGTAGGGATTTAGCTTTCAGAAATATAAACATCACAGTTTAAAATACATCTGATTTCATTAATAAAATTTTCTTAAGTAGGTTTCTTAACCTTTAGTAGATGTGTTGTGTTGCATGAAACTCATGATTTGGGAATGTCTAGTTTGCTATTTTGGACTTTTCTGAGCTAGATTTCCTAACCCTTCGTAGGTGTATGTCTAGTTTTATTCATAACATTTGATTTTCTAATAAAGTTGGGTTTTAATTTTCAGAAATAAGAACATCCATGTTTAAAATACATCTGATTTTGTTAATAATATTTGATTTCTTTAATAACTGGGTACATTTTTGCATATTTTTTAAATAAAGTTAGGTTTTAGTTGTCAGAAATATGAACATCCCAGTTTAAAATACATCTGATTTTATTAATAACATTTTCTTAGCTAGGTTTCTTAACTTTCGTAGGTGTAAGTCTAATTTTATTCATAACATTTTCTTAGCTAGGTTTCTTAACCTTTCGTCGGTGTATGTCTGGTTTTATTAATAATATTTGATTTTCTAATAAAGTTGGGTTTTAAATTTCAGAAATACTAACGTCCATGTTTGAAATACAACTGATTTTATATTAATAATATTTATTTTCTTTTAATAATAGGGTACTTTTTCCATATTTTTTTAAATAAAGTCGGGTTTTAGCTTTCAGAATTATGAGCATTCCAGTTTAAAATACATCTGATTTTATTGATAATATTTTCTTAGCTAGGTTTTTTAAGCTTTTGTAGGTGTATGACTGGTTTTATTAATAATATTTGATTTTCTAATAAAGTTGGGTTTTAATTTTCAGAAATAAGAACATCCATGTTCAAAATACATCTGATTATATATTAATAATATTTATTTTCTTTTAATAATTGGGTACATTTTTGCATAATTTTTTAATAAAGTTGGGTATTAGTTTTCAGAAATATGAACATCCAGTTTAAAATACATCTGATTTTATTAATAACATTTTCTTAGCTAGGTTTCTTAACCTTTCATAGATGTGTGTTGCATGGAACTCATGATTTGGGATGTCTAGGTTGCTATTTTGACTTTTCTGACCTAGATTTCCTAACCTATACGTTAAATAGTACACGGTAAAAAGTATTCTATATCATGGGATCCTCGTTTGTGCATGTTTAACAGTGAACTTTAAGTATTATTTTTATGTAAATATGTGTTTTTTCAAAATCTTTTAATATGTTTTAGCAATTAATATCTTAAGCCTTACCCGTCTTTATTGTTTAGAATAGTTCATCTCCATGAAAATTATACTTTCAGATTCAGCATGTCAGGGAACACACTTTCAGGTCAGCATTTTAGAGAACCCTAAATGGTCATCCCTAAAAGGGTAAGTTAACCCTAAAAGGTTACAGAATCTCTATGAAATTACACTTTCAGATTCAACATGTCGGAGAACTCCAACATTACTTTTCGACTTTATGTATATTCCAACACCAAATCTTCTCAATGAAAAAGAAATAAGTTACTGATCAATTCTAATTTTTTCCATAGAAAATAAAAAGGTTCCACTTCAGTTCTGATTTTTCTCAAAGAGATGAAAAATTTTAAGGTTTGTTACAAATTTTTCAAGGATAATAGAAAAAATTATACTTTTGATTGTGAATATTCGCCATGAAGATAAAGAGTTCCACTTTATTTCTGATTTTTCTCAAAGAAATACAAAAATGTTCAAGTTTTCCTCTGAAGATAGAAATTTCCACTTTAATTCTGACTTTTCTCAATAAAATGAAGAAAAGTTCATGTTCTCTTCTGGATTTTTTCAAAGAAAAAAATAAGTTAGAGATCAATTCTAATTTTTTTCCAGAAAAAGTAAAAAGGTTATAAAATTAAATATTATTAATAAAATTACATGTGTTTTAAACGTGGGTGTTCTTATTTCTGAAAACTAAAACCCAACTTTATTTAAAAAAAAATCAAATATTATTAATAAAATCACATCAGATGTTTACAGTTTTTCATAATTTCATGAATGAAATATCCATGCTGTGTATCCAAGAGGCGAATTCAAGAAAGAGTTTGTTACTTACTTACAATTTTCTAATAATTTCCAGGATGAAATTTCCGCATTGTGTGTCCAAGAGGCGAATTCAAGACAGAGTTTGTTAAGTTTGTTATGACTTTATTCAAAACAAATATTATTAATAAAATCAGATGTATTTTAAACGTGGATGTTCCAGTTTCTGAAAACTGAAAACTCTCTCTGTCTGTGCATCTGGACGGGTGTTTGCCTGTCGGTGGAGATTTTCAAGTTGAAAAATTCAGTTCATCTATCTCTCTTAGACTTTGGTAAAAGTCCTTTTAACCTGTCTCATTTTCTATATATCCGCTATCAAACGTTTAGAATTTTCTATATATCTGCTATTGTTTTTCTTACATCTTCAACTTTTTTAATAGATATTCTAAACGTTTGACGTTCTAGCATACCCAAAAAAATAATGGGGATATGTCAAAGTAATGCATAAAATATTTTTATTGAAATAATGACATGTATAATATTAGCATAAAAAAAATATGTTGTATAAATTATAATGCATTTTTAACGTCATTGGAAAATTTCGAACCATTTGAATCAATTCTATAAAATACTTCATCATGTTCTCCCTTGATGGTGTAGCTATTGTCTTCTCTCAGTTCGTAATCAGTAGAATAATCATTATTTCATTTTGTGTCATACACTATTTTTACTGGGGTGTCATCTAAATGTTCAATATACATTTCGTCTTTGCTATTATTAGGTTCATTGACTACATGATCAGTAGTAGTAATAACGTTTGGTGGCACTATGTTTTTCATCGATTCATCTTTATATTCCTTAGTGATTAATTCTGCCAATGCCCGTTTTATTTTTCCAGTAATTTCACTGTCTATTACCACATTATTTTTACACAGGTGACAGTTCCTGCACGTAGATAAGATATGGCTTAGGATATTAGTAGAAGAGTATGCCTGTCTTCTTTTGATCTTCCGTTGAATGCTAATACCCGAAAGCTGACGATGGGGTGGAACACTGGGTAACATGTTACCACAAGCACTAGCAAGAAGATGCCCCTCTTCATCAACAATTATTTTTCTGTTGGCATTCTCTTTGAGTGCAATCATCTCTGGAGATCTCAATCTCGCATATCCGCCATCATAAGAGTTGAATTTTTTGGTACTCCAAAGAAATTTAAGTCCTTACTGTCACACGCATACATATTTTGACAGTACACGCATACATTTCCAATAGTGCTACCACTTGTACTTGTTTCATAGTTCAAATACTTCTCCTTGTCAGTATTTAATGCTACAATAACACTATCATTTGAACACACTTTCTTAAAATGCTCCATCTTCACTTTTTTTAAAGATACGACTTATTTGTTTATCCTTCCACTGTACAAAGATTAATGACCTATAAACATGCAATAAACAAGGTAGTGTCGATAACCTGCCATAGAGTACCACTGGGAAAGCCGCATCATGTCTATGAGCAAGCATAGAGTACGATTGGTACGGCCGCAGGCATGTTTCATGTCATTTTAAGATTCACAAAAAAAATTCCAAGTAAAAAAAAGTAATTTTGAGAGGGGAAAAAGATGACGATTGGTACGGCCGCAAGCATATTTCATGTCATTTTAAGATTCATAAAAAAACTTCCAAGTCAAAAAAAGTAATGTTGGGAGGGGAAAACTCCAACTTGAAAAATGGTTTTTTAAAGGTTAATTTAGACTAGGTTACGTGCGCGCACGTAACCTAGTCTAAATTAACCTCTAAAAACCATTTTTTTATGAATCTTAAAATGACATGACATATGCTTGAGGCCGTACCAATCGTCATCTTTTTCCCCTCTCAACATTACTTTTTTTTACTTGGAATTTTTTTTATGAATCTTAAAATAACATGAAATATGCTTGCGGCCGTACCAATCGTACTCTATGCTTGCTGATTAATGCTTGCTGATACATGCTTGCTGACACATCTGATTTTATTAATAGTATTTGTTTTTAATAAAGTCATAATTAACTTAACAAACTCTTTCTTGAATTCACCTCTTGGATACACAATACAGAAGTTTCATTCAAGAAATTATAAAAATTTGTAAGTAAGTAACAAACTCCTTCTTGAACTCGCCTCTTGGACACACAACGCGGAAATTTCATCCAGAAAATTATGAGAGAATTGTAAGTAAGTAAGAAACTCTTTCTTGAGTTCACCTCTTGGATACACAGCATGGAAATTTCATTCATGAAATTATGAAAAACTGTATATATCTGATGTGATTTTTTTAGTAATATTTGATTTTTTTAATAAAGTTGGGTTTTAGTTTTCAGAAATAATAACACCCACGTTTAAAATACATGTGATTTTATTAATAATATTTGATTTTTTTAACCTTTTTATTTTCTCTGGAAAAAAATTAGAATTGATCTGTAACTTATTTTTTTCTTTGTAAAAATTCAGAAGAGAACTTGAAAGTTTCTTCACTTTATTGAGAAAACTCAGAATTAAAGTGAAACTTTTTACCTTCAGAGGAGAACTTGAACATTTTTGCATTTCTTTGAGAAAACTCAGAATTAAAGTGTAACTCTTTATCTTCATGGCGAATATTCACAATCAAAAGTATAATTTTTTCTATTATCCTTGAAAAATTTGGTGCAGAACTTAAAAATTTTCATCTCTTTGAGAAAAATCAGAACTGAAGTGGAACCTTTTTGTTTTCTATGGAAAAAATTAGAATTGATCAGTAACTTATTTCTTTTTCATTGAGAAAATTTGGTATTGGGATATACATAAAGACGAAAAGTAATGTTGGAGTTCTCCGACATGTTGAATCTGAAAGTGTAATTTCATAGAGATTCTTTAACCTTTTAGGGTTAACTTACCCTTTTAGGGATGACCATTTAGGGTTCTCCAAAATGCTGAACCTGAAAGTGTGTTCCCTGACATGCTGAATTTGAAATTATAATTTTCATGGAGATGAACTATTCTAAAGAATAAAGACGGGTAATTCTTAAGATATTTATTGCTAAAACATATTAAAAGATTTTGAAAAAAACATATTTACATAAAAATAATACTTAAAGTTCACTGTTAAACAGCCACAAACGAGGATCCCATGATACAGAATACTTTTTCCCGTGTCTTATGCACTTACCACGATCAGGTATGTCCCTAGGTAACCACTGCGCGAAGAACCTAACCTCCTCTTCAGGACGGTGATAAGCCCCTTCAAATTTAGGACACTTAAGTTTTTCTAAATTGAAAAGTGGAATCCTAGGGTACAGTTTCGAATTAAAACTTTATCTGTAGGTACATTACCCTTTACATGTAGTGCTTCAACCCCGAAAAAGCTGCAAATTTCACTGACTTCTTCCTGAACATTTTTCAGTTCTTGACCACTTGTATTATATGGTGTAATCACTCTATAATAGAATCCTAGTCTGTTTATACGGTGTAATGTAGTACTCCATAAGCTTTTATCATAATCAAACATATTATAGTTCACCATCCAATGATAACAGTCAATTTTTTCGAGTTCCATTGACAATAATAAAAATGCACCTTCAAATATATCACCACAAGATGATTTTTCAAACCAATAAATTCTGTGTTATATAGTCCAATCATTCTGGAAGCTATTAATGTAATATTTGAGCAGAAAAGTACTTAATCAAACTTTTATATCTTTGATCAAAGTTAGAAATACTTAGGAATAGGGAGAGGAGTTCTAAAACCATGTGATCTCACTGTATGGAGGAGTCATAAAACCCATATAATTCATTGTGGGGAGGAGTCATGTTCTTATTTCTGAAAATTAAAACCCAAGTTCATTAGAAAATCAAATATTATTAATAAAACCAGACATACACCTACAAAAGGTTAGGCAATCTAGGTCAGAAAAGTCCAAAATAGCAAACTAGACATCCCAAATCATGAGTTTGATGAAACACACATCTACGAATGGTTAATAAACCTAGCTAAGAAAATTTTATTAATAAAATCAGATGTGTTTTAAACTTGAATGTTCATATTTCTGAAAACTAAAACCCAACTTTATTTTTTTTAAATATGCAAAAATGTACCCAATTATTAAAAGAAAACAAATATTATTAATATAAAATCAGATGTATTTTAAACGTGGAGGCTCTTATTTCTGAAAACTAAAATCCATCATCATTAGAAAATAAAATATTATTAATAAAACCAGACATACACCTACGAAAGGTTATGAAACCTAGCTAAGAAAATGTTATTAATAAAACCAGATGTATTTTAAACTGGGATGTTCATATTTCTGAAAACTAAAACCCATCTTTATTTAAAAAAATATGTAAAAATGTACCCAATTATTAAAAGAAAACAAATATTATTAATATAAAATCAGATGCATTTTAAACATGGATGTTCTTATTTCTGAAATTTAAAACCCAAGTTTATTAGAAAATCAAATATTATTAATAAAACCAGACATACACCTACGAAAGGTTAAGAAACCTAGCTAAGAAATTTTATGAATAAAATCAGACATACACCTACGAAAGGTTAAGAAATGTAGCTAGGAAAATGTTATTAATAAAATCAGATGTATTTCAAACTGGGATGTTCATATTTCTGAAAACTAAAACCCAACTTTATTTTAAAAAAATATGCAAAAATATCAAATATTATTAACAAAATCAGATTTTTTTAAAACATGGATGTTCTTATTTCTGAAAATTAAAACCCAACTATTAGAAAATCAAGTATTATTAATAAAACCAGACAAACACCTACGAAAGGTTAGGAAATCTAGCTCAGAAAAGTCCAAAATAGCAAACTAGACATTCCCAAATCATGTGTTTCATGCAACACATATCCACGAAAGGTTAAGAAACCCAGCTAAGAAAATGTTATTAATAAAATCAGATGTATTTTAAACTGGGATGTTCATATTTCTGAAAACTAAAACCCAACTTTAATTAAAAAAATATGCAAAAATGTACTTAATTATTAAAAGAAATGAAATATTATTAATAAAATCAGATGTATTTTAAACATGGATGTTCTTATTTTTGCAAATTAAAACACATCTTTATTAGAAAATCAAATATTATTAATAAAACCAGACATACACCTACAAAAGGTTAGGAAATCTAGCTCAGAAAAGTCCAAAGTAGAAAACTAGACATCCCAAATCATGTGTTTCATGCAACACATATCCACGAAAGGTTAAGAAACCCAGCTAAGAAAATGTTATTAATAAAATCAGATGTATTTTAAACTGGGATGTTCATATTTCTGAAAACTAAAACCCAACTTTAATTAAAAAAATATGCAAAAATGTACTTAATTATTAAAAGAAATGAAATATTATTAATAAAATCAGATGTATTTTAAACATGGATGTTCTTATTTCTGAAAATTAAAACTCAACTTGATTAGAAAATCAAATATTATTAATAAAACAAGACGTATAACTATGAAAGATTAAGCATTCTAGCTCAGAAAAGGCTAAAATAGCAAATTAAACGTACCCAATCATGAGTTTCATGCAACACACATCTACAAAAGGTTAAGAAACCTAGCTAAGAAAATATAATTAATAAAATCAGATGTATTTTAAACTGGGGTGTTCATATTTCCGAAAACTAAAACCCAACTTTATTAAAAAATGTTCTTATTCCTGAAATTTAAAACCCAACTTTATTAGAAAATCAAATATTATTAATAAAACCAGACATACACCTACGAAAGGTTAAGAAACCTAGCTAAGAAAATGTTATTAATAAAATCAGATGTATTTTAAACTGGGATGTTCATATTTCTGAAAACTAAAACCCAACTTTATTAAAAAAAATATGAAAAAATGTACCCTATTATTAAAAGAAATCAAATATTATTAATAAAATCAGATGTTTTTTAAACATGGATGTTCTTATTTCTGAAAATTAAAACCCAACATGATTGGTACAGTCGCAAGCATATTTCATGTCATTTTTAGAAAAAGTTGGACGGGGTAACCTAAAAGGCAATGTTACTTTTCCAAGGATAGCTAAAACCCAATTCAATATCCCATTAGCATATTCAATTCAAACATTACATTAACCCATTCGAACAACATATTTTATTTTCACTGTCCTCGGTGCTTTAACAGTAAACAAAAAGTCGGTGTAGGAGGATCTTACTCCAACTCAACCCCCAGGTGACACCCAATTTTTTAATATCCCTGCGCTGACTTCGATAAACTTTCTTCTTTGGCACAGTGACAAACTATCCGCCTTCATTTCAATTAATAACTCTATTTATTTTTTGTCAAACTCATCATAAAAAATAAAACTTCACCTCAAATGTCCTTCTGAACTCGACCCATAAAAATAATAAAAAAAATGTGAAACAAAGGCTTAAAGTGAACGAGTACAGCCGCAAACATATTTATGTCATTTGAGAAAAAGTTGGAGGGTGAAGGGTAACCTAAAAGGCACCCTGAGGTAGCTTTTGTCCAAAGTTTTATGGTTTACCGAAATTACATAAGCAAGGTATTCCCTTGAGGTCAAGTGTAGTATGTACGAAAGCCATATGCTTCCAATATTTGGAAAGTGGTTATGAACAGCCTTCAAACCTTTGGTTTGTTCCCGAAAATCGTATATATACCTAAGAAATTGAAAATGCAAATAAATTACCGGTTCCGGTTGTATTAATTATTCGTAGCATTGATAAACTGGATTTTACAATTTACAGAAAATCCACACAAAATAATTGATATCTACATTTTAAATCCAATCAACCCCACCCCCACAAAATAAAGGAGGTGTTGTTACGTCTCTGGTCGATCATTCCCTAAACATTTGCTCTGATTCTTCCATCACAGATGAACTAAATTTTATTAGAGACATTAGGGAAGAAAGAAGAAATCAACGTTTCGTAAACGATTTTCAAACTGTAACTATACGCCTTTAAATTAGTCGATCAGAAAAGTGCTTTGAAAATAGATGTTTTCGTTTTATCTGAATTTTTATAGTGACGGTAACTTCTTTTAATATGGATTTTATTGCTGGATGTTTGCATGAATAGCTGAAGTACCTAAGGTTAGTAAATAGAAAAGTCATAATGAGGAAACATTTTAGGCCACGGGGGGACTTTTAGAAAGATATCATTCTAAATTGTCATATTTCATAATGCTATGCAAAATTAGATGTTTCAGAATTTGATTTGTTTCAGAATTGGATGTTCAAAGCATCCGCTTGTCTAAGTCCCGAAAGATGAGGTCAGAAATGACGTTCTGATAACTTTTTTCTTACACATTCATAACTCTTAATAAAGCCTCTATATTAAAAATTGGTAGGTGTCCTCAAAAACAAAGTTGTAAGGGAGGGGACCCCTAGTAGGTTGGGGAGAGGGGACCCTTGGAGGTTGAGGTCATTGGTGCTTAAGGTCCTTTATGGTTCAAATCCATAATCGTCTCACTAGTTGATTTCTAAGGATTGTTCTGAATTTCTTTATTAGTATCAACTTTTTAGTATACTAGAATGTTAAAGCATATTTTATATTGGCAACGCTGCTTAAATGGTACTTGTGTATTATACAGAGCACAGTCGAGAAGTAAATTTATATCGTTCACGTCCCATACTGTCTATGTGTCAATTATAGCGACCACAGCCGAGAAGTAAACTGTTATCTTAGCCTCGAAGCGCGAACAATATAAAAATAGTCTCAAGGTGGAATTGTGATGTAACAGTTACGTAAACCCAATGTTGAAATTCTCAGAAGTCTGGTGATGTCACCTTGTTAGCCTAGTATTTCAAACCCTTGATTGATCTAGAAAGAGGCACGTGATCTTGTTCTCCTCAGATTGTAGCCCTCTGATTGGCTGTTATCTTGTTCGTCCCGTTGTTCGCTCCGTGGTATAACATGGCCCTCTACTTTTCTCACCGACATTTTCACTTGATAAGGGAAATTTTGGTCCACTTTGGCCCCCTACCCCCCCCCCCCCACAAAAAAAAGGTTTTGTCAAAATTACGCAACTATTTTTAGTGCTATATCACATTTACGGATGGTAGAATTGATAAAAAAAAATCCCGTAGATATGAGAAATAGCTTTCAAATGAGCCATTAAACGTCATTCTAAGAAGTTCTGGTAGCCCAGTTCTAATGGGGGGGTTTCTTTTAAAAATACAATTGTACTTATATCTTCTGATGTTTCCTAATGCGGAGATTCCAATTAATTAATTCAATGGGGAAATTTAGTTAAACTCTTAGCTGATGGTTCGCGTGTGGCCTTCCTGAATGGAGGCTGAACTTCTGGAGTGGGCAGCTTAAACTAGGAGTACATGTAGGGAGCTTATATCAACGGCCATACTGAGTCGAAATCAGATTGATAAGTTTCAGTTTCCCTTAGGAGCGAGTGGAGCCACAAGGACTAACAAACTTGAGAAATATTAACATAGGGAGAATAAAATAAGAAAGTAAAGCATTTATTGTTACTCACATAATTGTCGCAGAGCTTCGGTTATATCAACACACTTGTAATACAAGACACTAATATAAAATTGTCATCTGGAGCAACGCTACACAAAAGTTAATACACGGACAAAAAGGTTCTCTCGAAAGTTTATTTTGAATAGATTCACATAAGGCTGCAATAAGACTGAAAAAGACTGCACCAGACTGGCATAAGACTCCAAATAGACTCAAAATAGACTCAAAATAGACTGGCGCAAAACTGCTAAGTTCTAGCTATCTACTTTTCCCACTTTTGCCGGAGGTTACGTTCGGGCGTTTTTTTCAGGTTCATATTTTGGGTTTATATTTCGGTTGTTTTTACTTTTATTTGGGTAACTTTAATTGGGAGATTTTGGGGTTTTTGCAAATTGGTCCAATTACATATCATCCTTCCCATTCTTAACGATGTCCTCATCGTTGTGTTAAGCTATTCTCTTTGTACTTTCAAATTTTGATTTTTCGTTAAAAGAATTTATTTTAGTACTTGAATTAGCTCTGCTTTGGTAAAATTTATTCTGCTCTCTTTTTTTTACAAATTCCCGATTGCTCTATTAGATTATATATATAACAACATTACTTTAAAGTCCATCACCTACTCACTCGATTTGGCGAAGGGGCCAAGGAGTTTCTATTGACTAACACCGTAGGTTATATGATTACGTAATAATTATTATTTCCTCCACCTAACACTAAGATTACCTTCACCTGATACGTTTATCTTATCACAGAAAATGGTACATATTTGCCTTTTTTAAAACTTGACTATACTTCCACCTGACGCTATAACGATACTATTATATTTTTTATTCCTTCACCTAATATTATAATTCCTTCACCTGATATGCTAATACTTCTACATGGTTTCAACTAATTAAGTTCTGGTTTTGCAATTGTTTTACTACTTGACGTGGTACATGTTTGCTACTTCTATTACTAGTTTATGCTTCCACCTGACGCTCTGTTGGTACAATAAGTATTTGACTTCAAAAGCATCTAACTACATCTAAATTTTTAACACACTAAAATTAAAATAATTTGCAAGAAAAAGTTTGACACATTAATAGATTATAAGTTTAATGTCTGATTGCAACACTTAGATAAGGTAGCTTGCACTGGTTTTCATCTGTTTTATGATAAGTTTTTCAATATTCATTAAAGTTACAAGTTAGAAACATAAGACTTCACACTTACTTCATCATTCTATGTGTCTATAATACTCACATACGTCGTCACTTTATTTTGGGTTTCCGTTGAACTATTTATTGTGTCAGCTAATAGTTTATGGTTTGTCTTCGTGGTGTTTCATGTTTTTGGTACTTGTTGCTTGAGATAAGCGTTTACATTGTTCATGAGTATGACTGTTGTACAAAATTGTCTGTGTATGGTTTGTCATGTCAAATACGAGGGGTTGAAAGTCACAGAGATGTTTAAATGTCTATTAGATACATAATCCTTGGGGAATTGATTACATGAAATGGGTATCTTGATCGCTGGGCTGGGTGTCTCTTCTTGAAAACCTTTATCCTCGGGAAAATCTATTACTCGTATAGTCTGTGTTTCCCGTAAATTGTTTACGTTTAGTCCATCTTTCATTTGGACTTTGGGTTGTTTTACGACACTTAACGTTATCTATGTCAGGATCAAAACTTGATCTAAGGGCCTTGGCTCGACGCATTGTCTTTGATTCCCGGTTAAATGATACATAATCATTGGGGGCTTAATATGGTGATTAAAACGATGGTAACTGGTCGGTTTTCTCCTCTGAACACTTCATTCTCGAACAAATTTCAGCACGTATGGCTTATATTTTTCGTTAAATTGATCATGTTTGGTTCTTCTTCTCATGGAGGATAGTTTGGTTTTGTGACATCTAATAATGATTGGATAGAGTCAAAACTTAAACTTTTGATCTTGGTTAACATATTGTCTCTGATATGGGGCTTAAGACATATAGTCTTTGAGGGACTGACTCTAGGGTTACTCTTGGTGTTTCAAACATTAAATCTTAAGGCCACTGCCGTCTAAGGATAGTGATCGACGGTCTCTACGTAGTTTTACGACGTTGCGGTCGAGGTGATTTTCTAGGTAATTATTAATTCAGATGTATATATATAAGTGGGGTTCTTGGTTTGCCAATATTGCTTAAAGAAAGAAAAACGAGCAAAATTGGGGTTTTTATAGGCCAAATTAAGATACTGAAAAAACGAAGCGAATATTTCGAGAGGACAAACGCCTCTCTTCTTCAGCGCGAAACGAAACGATGTATCAATAAAAGCCAAAAATTAAAAGAATTAAAACCAAATACCTAACAACCATAAAAGCGAGTTATTCGCCAATATCCGCGATTTGCACAAAATCCAAAAAATATGATCTGCCATCGACGGATACTAGCGAACAACTGAACAAAAGAAAGGAATCAATTCATTCACTTGAAAAACAAAACGAACTAGCAATTAAATAAGTTGGAAAACTATGTCATTTGATGTCGGATTTTAATTAAGGCATTTCTTGCAGACACCCTTTGAGACCTCAGGGGTTGTTCACGTGTTTGAATAGATGACTGAGAAAGTGGTTCAAGGTTTATTTCAGGGATCACTAAAGTATCGGCTTCTCTTTTGAGAAAACCGAAATATAACTCATTTATTCTTAAATCACCGGAATCTCTGTTTAAAGCTAGACCTAAATGTTGGTATTTATAAATTTCAACAGCTTCTCTGTAGTGCTGGACAATACCCTTATCATTCGAAATAAGACTAGCTTGATTAAACAAAATAGTATGGTCTGGTTTTTCGAAAATGTGCTCTGCAAGGGCAGAGTCAAAATTTTCCGGTTTTTTCCGCTTTTTAAGTGTATTATTAATTGAGCTAGAATGCTGAGTTAATCTATCTGTTAGTCGTTGATTAGTTCTTCCAATATACCAAAGACCACACGAACAAGGAATTCTGTAGACACCGGAGTTTTCACCTATCGGGATAGGGTCTTTTCCTTGATAAATTCGGGACTTGATAGTTTTTCTGTGTCTATAATAAGTGTAAATGTTATTTTTCCTTAGATTTTTTGAAATGTGGTCTGAAATCCCTTTAATGTATGGGAGACCAAGATAAACTGAATTTTCCCTTTGATTTGTGTTTTCTGTGGAACTATCTGATAATCTTTTAATGCGTTTTGCAATTACAGAATTTATTAAACTAATTGGATAACCATTCCCAAATAAAATATCTCTAAGGTGGTTGAGTTCTAAATCCAAGAAACGTGTTGAACAGACTTTCAATGCTCTATCAACTAGAGAAGTGACAACTCCTCTTTTCACAGCAGGAGAATGATTGGAGGACTAACTTAAGTAACGGTCATTCTGTGTGGGTTTTCTATATACACTAAACTCGAAACATGAATCATTTCGGTGCACCAAAACATCTCAGAAAGGAAGACGCCTCTCTATCTCTGATTCCTGAGTAAATTTCAGTTTTGGATCCAAGGAGTTGAGCAAGTGAAGAAAAGAACCCAGAGACTCGTCACCATGCTCCCATAAATAAAAAATGTCATCTTTAAAACGAACCCAAAACTCAGGCTTACACGAACCATGCAAAATAGCCCTTTCTTCAAGGTCTTCCATGAAAATATCAGCTTGTATTGGAGAAAGGGGGGCACCCATGGAGAGCCCATATTTCTGTCTATAAAAAATGCCTCTATAATGAAAGTAAAAAGAAGTTCTATTACAAAGGGCTGTAAGCGAAAGAAGTGTCTGATTCGAAAGAGCAGAATTTTCTGATATAGATGGGTTAGAATTAAGTTTTTGCTCCAAAAACTCCTAAAGTTCATAAGCCCGGTAATCCACTTCGACCCATTGTTTCTTCTTTTAATTCTCCTACAGCAAAAATAGGAAAATTCTTATCAGTGATATTTCGCCGACTAATTCAGGCTGAAAAATCCTGTTTTTAAAATTTCGCTGAAGTCGTTACCATTGTGGAGCAAGTTCCTATTAAAATAAATACAAAAAATGGTAGTTTTGATGCAGATTCAATGTAAATTGACTAAGATCCTCAAGAATCTGAGATGAATTTGGAGAGTAAACTTAGTTCCAACCCGTCTATGTCAGAAAAATCTACTCTTTCGACTCAGACACTTTTTTCACTTACAGCCCTTTGTAATAGAACTTCTTTTTACTTTCATTATAGAGGCATTTTTTATAGACAAAAATATGGGCTCTCCATGGGTGCCCCCCTTTCTCCAATACAGGCTGATATTTTCATGGAAGACCTTGAAGAAAGGGCTATTTTGCAAGGTTCTTGTAAGCCTGAGTTTTGAGTTCGTTTTAAAGATGACATTTTTTATTTATGGGAGCATGGTGATGAGTCTCTGTGTTCTTTTCTTAACTTGCTCAACTCCTTGGATCCAAAACTGAAATTTACTCAGGAATCAGAGATAGAGAGGCGTCTTCCTTTCTTAGATGTTTTGGTGCACCGAAATGATTCATGTTTCGAGTTTAGTGTATATAGAAAACCCACACATAATGACCGTTACTTAAGTTATTCCTCCAATCATTCTCCTGCTGTGAAAAGAGGAGTTGTCACTTCTCTAGTTGATAGAGCATTGAAAGTTTGTTCAACACGTTTCTTGGATTTAGAACTCAACCACCTTAGAGATATTTTATTTGGGAATGGTTATCCAATTAGTTTAATAAATTCTGTAATTGCAAAACGCATTAAAAGATTATCAGATAGTTCCACAGAAAACACAAATCAAAGGGAAAATTCAGTTTATCTTGGTCTCCCATACATTAAAGGGATTTCAGACCACATTTCAAAAAATCTTAGGAAAAGTAACATTTACACTTATTATAGACCCAGAAAAACTATCAAGTCCCAAATTTATCAAGGAAAAGACCCTATCCCGATAGGTGAAAACTCCGGTGTCTACAGAATTCCTTGTTCGTGTGGTCTTTGGTATATTGGAAGAACTAATCAGCGACTAACAGATAGATTAACTCAGCATTCTAGCTCAATTAATAATACACTTAAAAAGCAGAAAAAACCGGAAAATTTTGACTATGCCCTTGCAGAGCATATTTTCGAAAAACCAGACCATACTATTTGGTTTAATCAAGCTAGTCTTATTTCGAATGATAAGGGTATTGTCCAGCACTACAGAGAAGCTGTTGAAATTTATAAATACCAACATTTAGGTCTAGCTTTAAACAGAGATTCCGGTGATTTAAGAATAAATGAGTTATATTTCGGTTTTCTCAAAAGAGAAGCCGATACTTTAGTGATCCCTGAAATAAACCTTGAACCACTTTCTCAGTCATCTAATCAAACACGTGAACAACCCCTTAGGTCTCAAAGGGTGTCTGCAAGAAATGCCTTAATAAAAATACGAAATCAAATGACATAGTTTTCCAACTTATTTAATTGCTGGTTCGTTTTGTTTTTCGTAGTGAATGAATTGATTCCTTTCTTTTGTTCAGTTGTTCGCTAGTATCCGTCGATGGCAGATCATATTTTCTGGATTTTGTGCAAATCGCGGATATTGGCGAATAACTCGCTTTTATGGTTGTTAGGTATTTGGTTTTAATTCTTTTAATATTTGGCTTTTATTGATACATTGTTTCGTTTCGCGCTGAAGAAGAGAGGCGTTTGTCCTCTCGAAATATTCGCTTTGTTTTATCAGTATCTTCATTTGGCCTATAAAAACCCCATTTTTGCTCGTTTTTCTTTGTTTATGTGATGTCAGGCCAATGTGGTTTAAGAAATTATCTTCCAATATTGCTTGAGATAAGATTACCTGGTACTAGGCTTGGGTGACTTGGAATGTCATCTGGATAATGTCTTAGGGACTTCCTTGGTGAGTACTTGTCGGTGGTTGACGAATGATGAAAGTAGATGCTACTGGGTTGTATCCGTGTTGCCTGCTGGTACACAAATAATTAATTTGCACTGGTTACTCTGCTTCGTAGAATATAAATATCTGGGCAGAATCATATGCTCTTTATAATTACACAAGTTACGACACACACAGCAATAATATACAATTTACATAATACCGTGGGGGGACTATTTTATAAATAATAGTCGTGATTAGACATATGAATAATATCAATTTTAGTATGGGTACTGTTAAACTCAACGAGAGAGCAACTAAGGGCAACTCTCATGCTTTTACATGTATGTTGCAGCAATCACTAGGTTACTGTGATATAAGCAAAGTTATCATAAGAAAAATGATTACGCTTACAAAAAATAACACTATAAGATTTTCAAGAATTGATGGCTATATATACATGTACACATGTGCATTTGGCACATGTTCTATATTCTATGCATTTTTAAATGTTATTCAACACTCATCTACTTTAGCATTAATTTTCTATTCTGCTACTACTTGCGAGATAGATTACATGGTTTTTATTAGAGGTCTCGATTTACTATAAATTTTTCAAATCTTTACTGTTAATGAGCGTCCACGCTGCCCAAGAAATATATCTTGGCAGCTGCATGGGCATGCACAAAAAATTAGGTGAAAATTTGGGACTGGACATGGCACGAATGAGGACCTCTACTCTCATTCGCTCGATTTTGTCCTCCCTTACTTTTTTGTTTAAGGGTTATCAGGGAGTTCTGGGTTTAGGCTTTGCATCTCGCTTGGCTCAATACAGTCCTCCTTCGGGTTTTGTTTCCGTGGTCTCGTAATTTTTCCATAACTTGAATCAACAAAATCTTCATGGTTAGGGGAATCAATGAGCTTCAACCTCGTGAACGACTAAATATTCCTTTAGAAGGAGCTGAAGACGCTCCACATCGGTTCCACGTATGTGATAATCTTCGGTCTCCTTGTGAATAGGAGAATTCATATTTCTCATGCAATATGACTATTTAGGGGGTAGTTCCCATGCTTAGGTATGATTCCCTTCCTTATGTCGTCTTGGGCCACTGCGTGAACAATGAAAATTATGATGGCCTTCGTTAATCGCACCTTCCTGTCTAATGCTAAAATAATATGTGTTAATTTATCTTGCAATGTAATCTATTCCTATTTTTTTTTGTTTTATTCTTTAGGGTTTTGAATATAGATTTCATTATTATGCGAACAGCTAACATCGTTAGCCACATGGCTTCTACATATATTGAAGGTACTAATCCTTTCTCAAATTGTATTTTAATTGCACTGTTCCTGCTACTGATTGATATTTGGGTTTATTTGCCAATAGTATTCCGAAACTACGATTTTTCGTCATATTTTCTTAAATCGTATTTGACGTTTCATTCTTTTTTTCGCGAAGACTTCTTCACCTGATTTATTCGCAATGATCATTGCAGCTGCGTACCTGACGTTTTCTTTTGCATGTCTGATACATATGTACTCCGTATCAATAATTGCTTTGGCCATTTCTTTATTTGGTCCTTTCAGAACATTTCAGAACAATGGCCAAAAGGAGGTAGTTTCTATTGACTTTTGTCTAGTTAACTTTTTCAAGATTGGTTATAGTCATGGTACACTCTAGGTCAAAGTCTAACTACCTTTTCACCGGCATTTCCTCAATACATCGGGTACTTATTCGTTCGACCGTAATTCGAGTCATCTAAAGCTCCATATTAACCAATAATGAGTATTTACTTTGAGTGGAAAACAAGGTAACTTTAGGTTGAAGTTGAACTACTTTTTCACCGGTGCCACCTTGCACCTGGCTATTTGTTTGTTCGAACATAGTATCATCCCTAAAGTTCCGTACTCTAGTTTAACGACTTTGCGGTCGCCTTATAGGCTTAAAAGTACAGAGATTTTCGAAAAACTACCCCATTTTTTTTTTTTATATATATTGATGATGTACTTAGGTCTCGTAACATTTACTCGGATTCATAGTTTTATAAATATTAATATAATACTGGTCTATAATGCACTTCCTTTTTTTTTTTAAGCTGTGATGATATTTATTTATATTGTTATAACGCTTCAGGTACTATTATAGGGTTCTTTTATCATTCATTTTAACGAGATTGTTTATATATACAGTTTCTTCCACTGTCGTTGGGCTTTAATTTCAATATAGGTGCATCATCCGGCAGCGTCGCCTTTGGATTTGGAGATTTAAGCACATCTAGTAGTCGATAATTTTACCGTGACGAAACAGTTGAGCTGGGAAATTGGAGGTTGAAAATTATATCGTTTCTACCATTTTAAGGTACATTTATATAAATTAGGTACGCCTTTAACTGGTTTGGGAGGTGCAGACCCTCCAAAGTGATAGTTCTGTCACTCCTTCGCATATTTTGTGGAATGAATTTCCGGCACAACTGAGATAAAGACACTGGTCATTTATTATTTTTACCACGAAGAAACTTAAGTTCACGTGTGATTGGCAACAACATAGTTGCTCACGTACTATTACGTCTAATCCAGGGACTATTTTTCTTCCGAAATTTTCATCTTCTTGGAAGAAATTCAGGGTTATTTTCTTTATGTCTTTATATTCTCTTGGGGTAACTTGAAAAATGGCGGATCCCATTGAAAGGTCTATTGGATTCAGATACGTGTTATTTACACAATTGACGTATAATATTTTAAGAAAGCTTTCACCTTTTAACATATGTCCTTGGTCTATTAATATGGAGAGAAACTTAATGGGCCAAATTGTAGTTATGTTATTATCATCTTGATCGTACCAAATATTGTTGGCAATATATTTCGACAACGAGCTATACTTTGTTGATGGGATATGTTGTACTAGAATTCGGAAGGCCAGATTGGCACTTTGTCTAGTGTGTTCTAGTGTTTTTGTCATCGCACGTGCACTAAAATTATAAAGTACTAGGCTTGCCGTTAATCTTAGGATCACTCTTTGTTCCAACATAGTCTTTTGAGATTTTAGAAGATAATATAGTTTTGGACAGTCAAGATTTTCTACTGCTTTAATAAGTTCCTTTTCTTTCATTAAATTGTCAACATGTCCCCATTCCCTTAACGGAGCATTAATATTGTCTACGCTATGTCTTATCTTAAGGTTCCATAAGATTGCGTTTTCCCGTCTACGATTATTTAATTGTCGATGGCTTGGATATCTTATCATGGTTACGCTTTTTTTTACTATTCTACTAGATTTTAGGTTAATATAAGCAACATACCGTATGGTCGCTTGTTTCGGCGATTACCTTAACCAGTGGTTGAAGGTATTAACGTACAGTATCTGTAAAAGTGCTCGTATATAAAATTTATAATTAAATAAGCGATTATTTAGTAGTAATTTATTTTCAAAATGGTTATAGTGTTTTAAGGTATAATAATGATTATGAAATAATTAAGATAATTAAAATTAGGCTACACGGCAGGTCGCTTCGCGCTATCAATTTGATGATTAGCTGTAATATGTGCTGTTTACTTGGCCTTTTGAATTTCATGTTATTTAATTTTCACTAGTACTTTTGCATTCCCCTTGGTACAAATTGTTCTTCGCAGAGGAAATCACTGCTCCAAGAATAGATCCTAAGAGTAACAAGATGTCGGGACTGAAAGTAATTTCTGAAGATTAGTTCCGGAGCCAGTCCCCCAGGACCAATTCCCGAACTAAGCTCCAAAAACTAATTCTAAAATCATCCACTCTCCGGACACAACTTCTCATGTATGAGGCTTGTTTGCTTGTTTTCTTCGTAGATTCTTTTGCGTGGTTACTTTTATTATAGTAAGTGTTGTAGTAGTAAAATCAATGTAGGGTAATTCTTCTGGGTCGCTTTTCATATATTAGTTTATATTCTCACTAGAGTTACCCACCCAAACAATAATTAACAATGAAATAAAAGGCAACATAGGTCATAACAGTTGCCCGTCGGCTCCCAAAGACTTATGGTAGTTTTTTCCAATTCCACAACCGTGGTTTCTCATTACGGGTGCTAACTATTCGTCACCGCATGGTGGTTCCTCATTAAAGATCTAGGCCCCTAATGGAAATGGGATGTTATGTATACACTATCCATCGTCTCCACTTTTCCACGGCCTCTCATGACTGGAGGGGCTATTTATTTATCACATTTCCTTGTTGCTTATTTGCCTTGGCGCCAAAGACCTTTCGTGTTTCCATAGTTGTTAATCATAGAGAGCTAGGACCAAACGGGAATGGCAATAGAAAGACAATGGCACCATTGCCAGTCCCCTGTGGCCCCCGCTACCTATAACTGAAGGTTTTTTTGTTTATGGAGTTTGGTGGCTAGACAGTTGTAATGTTTGCCAAGCAATGTCTTATTGTGCAATCAAGTTTCGTATCCATGGAACTTTTTTTTGTACAGAGGGTGAAAGTAAAGTGATTGCACGGTGGGATACTGTACACCATGCTAATCCTTGGCTCTAACCTCCCATGGTTGGGGGTTGATCCATCTTCATTATCGTATACTGTATAGACATTTGAATTATTGCTCTTATTCCATTTCTAGAGCATTTCGTGGGGTTGTACGCTGACTATTGTATTTTGCTTTTATGAATTAGAATTGCCATGTGTATTGAGCTTTTATTAATCGCCAAAAGAGAAAAAAAATTTTTGTTACATTCGAAGTGTGAGGGATGTTACTACTGATTTTTCTGCTAAAAGTATGCTTCGCTTTGTTTAAGTGTGATTTTTTGATATAAAAGAAAAAAAATTTTTTTTTTGTACTGTGCGAATTATATAAGGTACTACTACTGGTTTTTTTTTTGCTAAAACTATCTTTTATATGGTCTGAGTGGGTTTTCGAGTTTGAATTGTTAAGGAAAGGATCGTATTATATTACAGGTTAGTATATTTTAATTAGCGTGATATCTGTCGATCGGTTTGAGGGAACTCCAAGGTTTTCTATTAGAATTTTATGTGGCATTCGATCTCTATACTTGTTGAATTCTTATTTACAACAAAGTTTTTCTTAAGTAATCTATGATTAACGAGGCAAATTTTTCTTTTTAAACAATCTCTCTTTTTTTTAAATATCCATAGTTTCAATTAATTTCGTTAAGCCCCTTTTTTTGAAAATATAGACTTATATTTTTTTTTTTTTTTTTTTTTAATGCCTTCAAAATTCAGCTATTAGGCTGTAATGTTTTTTTTTTCATTTATTTTGATATTTCATTTAGCCGTGACGCGACTAAAGTATTACTTTCATCGGCTATGTATATTCTTAGTTAATGGGAGTTAAGTGAGTTGAAGTGTAACCTTACTTTAAAGGTGTCAGATCATTCTTCCCCTGTGGCGGAGTTGACGCCACGTGGCAGCGATACTTATTAACCAGCGCGGTGTTACTTAAAAGTCTCATAGCTATTCATAAGCCATATGAATTTAATTCTTTTATATTTCCCAAATGAAAATTAAAACACATTCGTTGATGCCATACTTTGCTGCCACGAAGATGCCGCACGAATGAGGGGGGGGGGGGCTCATAAATTTGATTAGAATATCACTTATAATTTTTGTAATTCTTTTTTTGTATTTTATCGCTGTGATCTTTAGTAGGTTATCCTTCTTGAAGAGCTTGATTCAGGGAGAAAGTTTGATAATTTATCCTTGTTGAATTAGGGTCTTCGAGACGTATGTCCGAGCAAAGGGCTGAATTACCTCGCAGGTGTTGTAATCTATTTTATGGCTCCTGCTTTCACTTAATTGCATTAGAAATTACCCTTCAGTTATTCATTCTTCGTATAAATGTTCGTTTTGTTCTATCAAATTTAGTTAAGTACATGCTCACTAGTGTGTGTACATTCTCCGAACTCTTAAATATCGTGCTTTTCAAAAGGCTTGAATTTTTTGAAGAACATTTGGCTTACCATGCCATATTGCTTATTGGTAGAATTAAGGATTATCAGGGATCTGAGGTCGTGACTGGAGTATAACGTTAATAGACATTATTACATACTGTCTTGTGGTATGAGTATTTATGACTAATCGTCAATTTTTGGAAGTACTTTCTTCTTTTTGCATTAATTGGTTATTTCTTGCGTTACTTGATTTATGAATTATTTTGTTTATTAGTCCGTATTTTGACAGGCCTATGTTGGTTTAATTTAGTTCTACTCGTTTTTAGCGGCGTGTTTCGCGGTTTGCATCAACTTTGAGAAGTCGCAGAAATTGAACTACATTTCTGAAGCAGAATATATTTGCTATTGTCAGATAGCTATTAGCCTAATTGCAAGTTGTCATTTCTTATAGCGCCACTTAAAATTTATGGTCCAATTTTACGATACTTGCTACGTAATTGTCGTTTAAATACTTTGGGAATTATGATACTTTAGGAATTAGATTATTTTCCAACCACAGTTCAAAACCTTTCCAAAGTTAAGAAATTATCTGGCCTAGGAAAAAGTTTTTTTTTTGTTATTTTTTTTTCACTGGTTATTCTTTTATACTTTAATTGCGCGGTTCATTTGTATGTTGAATTCGATTTACGGTAAAATTGGTTGAGTTTATTGCTGCAATTTTTAGGGTTTTTGATGGTTACATTGTTCTTTGTCTACCAGCTGTAAGTCTTTTACTGCTGTTGTTAATTATTGCACAACTAAGGAGTTATTTAGCCCTCGTTAGTTACAATTTTAATTTATGGTACAACAATTATCTATTAGGAAAACATACTCCCTATAGTTGGCAATCAAGAATATAAATAAATCAACATGCAGTTTTTTCGTCTTAATTCTATTTTGAATTTTGACTTCTTGGTATGATATTTTGGAATTTTGGTAATAATTTCACATATTTCGGCTCCATGGAAGGTTTTTCTTTAACGTTTGTCATTCTTGACTTAGAGGATATGTGAATTAATATTTAATTATGCCATTCAAGAAATTCATTTAACCGAATAGGCAAGCGCACAAAAATATAGGCTTTAGAGCACAAAAATAGGCTGGGCCACAAAAAATACTCTCTCTTTCTAGGTTTTTTTTCATATTTATTGGGCTTGTTTTGTTCACGGATCACACTGCCTTGGTGGTTTTATTCGTATTTGTGGATATATTTCCTATTAAGGATTATATCGCATTTCCGTAAGTTGAAATGTATGCGTCAAAATTAATATTTTAAGTTCTGCAATTTTGACTTATTTTTACGTTTTATAGGGACTTTGTATAGGAATTATTTTTTACATTTTTCTTGCAAGCTATTTTTACGTTTTTTTAAGGTTACTAAAATTTTTCGTTTTGCGTCAATTTTTTTGGCAATTAATTTCCTTTATTCATTTAGGTTTCGGAACGGAACTGTGTATTATTTTATTTACTTTCTATTATGCCAGGCCGCTCTATGAACAATATACGACTAAATATATAGCTAAGGATATATCGTAGATATCAATTTTTGATAGCAAGCTACATTTTTTTTTTTAATCTCCTCATCTTTATCAGGACCAATTTTTTTGCTGCGGGTGTCTTGATATTTGAGGAACATTTTGGTGTGGTAAGCTAATTCTTAGTTTTTAGGCGAAAAGACTATTAATTATAGGTGTGCAATTAACTCAGAGTACATGATATCACACGGGTCAAATATTTTTCTTGTTAATGAAAAGATGAAAAGTGAAGGCAATTTAACTCGAGGGCATTATGCTTATGTGATTTGACTATACTATCATAAATCTTAGTGGTTTCAACTGCGTTTGGAAATTACGGGCTTTGATTATGATTATGTATGTCCCTTATTTTTTTGCTGACTTTCATTGGGAAGAATAATTCTAATTGCTAATTGCATTAAGGCCTTTTTTAATTTTATTGTGAGATTTTGGAAAATTGGTTTGTGAAGTCTTTAAATATAAGAAAGGATTTGAAGGAATATTAATGAATGCCTTTTTGTTCTAATTTATTAATAACTCTTTGTCTACTATAATGAAAATTTGCATTAATATTTAAGGGAAAACTAGCATATTTTCCTACTCTTTGGGTTTGAGTAGAGTGCAAATGGTACGCTTGGTGCAAGTTAGGGTAAATAAAATTTTTTGCATTAATTTGTTGTTACGTCCATTTTTGAGGTAAAACAAACGAAAACGCACGGGGGTAGGGGGGGGGGGGTGACCAAATTTTGCTGTTCTGGCTTTTGTAATTTTTGGAATGCATTGGAGTTTGTGGTTGTGGTCGGAGGAACACGTTGGCGAGTCTATCAATTTAACATTATTGTTTTTTTTTGAATTTTCGGAACGCACAGCGTGATTACTGGCGTGACATAGTTTCCACGTATCAGTATTTTGCATATGGCCACATTATTTGCATAATTAATCTTTTACGCTAAAAGAAATGGTATTAGTTCAGTAAAAAAAGGGAAAATATAATTTTTGGATTTGGGGGTTTCTTTGGATAATTGGATTTATTCAAAGACTGAGACGAATCCTTTTTATTTTGCTGGTTGAGGATAGTCTCCTCTTGATAACTTAATCTTCACACCACCACACATCTTATACGTGGAACAAATATTCACTATTTGATCAAGAAAAGGTACAATTTTACTTGTAATTATTTTCGATTAGTTAATTTTTTGGCAAAATTTTCAGTTCATATAATGACTGAGGCCTGCTTCTGTTATTTAGATTGACAGAGGCCCTATATCTATAACTCGGTTAATTATCGTATGCCTATATGCAGGTAAATCATGCCTCGCATTGTTACTATCTTACATATATATATATATATATATATATATGTACACATTTAACTAACTAGTAACCATGATAAGCCTACCTATTATATTGCCGCTAATTACCTGTTTTCCTAATTGTTTCTTAGCTGGGTGATTAATACGATAATAACTCACGTGTATACTTTTTTTGACTGAATATTTTAAGTTGTTTGGTATTCTATAGCCTTTACGGCAAGATTTGGGTGGTGGTTATTTCCGGTCATCTTTTCTTTTGATTAAATGTAGTACCTTTTGAAATTCCGTATTTGATTAGATTTCGTATTCTTTGATTCCGTATGAGATTTTTTGAGAGAAAAAAATATCCTACAAAATTGATCACCGAAGGGGTAGAATTTATCCTGAGGAACTCTCGGCTTATCGAACATCTAAATACAAACAGCCAAGCCCCTGGGGGAAACACATCCAGAAGGTTTCTCATATCAGATGCCAAGCTGATTTTGCTAATACAGATTGGAAAACTTCATTAGTATTGACATTAAGTCATGGATTCTGATTGTGTCAGGTTAAGGATCGATATAAGACTGAACCTCGGACACGGATGTGAGCCTCTAGCCCTGAAGTACAACGTTTCCACCATCAATCCCCGGCGAGCATCGTTGTTATGATTTCGGGGGGGCGGGCTACCCAAGATGACGCTTACATGTCCCGGGTAAGGCTAGGATGGCTATCTGCCGCACTTTCTCTCTTATGAGTGAATTTGTAATATATTTATTTATTTTATTTATTATTATTTTTTTATGAGGGAAACACTCTATTCTTGGCTAGCGGAAATATAGAATTTTTTTTTTCTCGTAGAAACATATACATTTTTACCTCTTTCTTTTGAGTTCGACTAATTCCCGCGTTTGATATTCCCTAGTTTTCCGTATCTTCTGGTAATAGTTGCGTATTTGTTATTCCTTGTGGTGCAGAGACTTCCGAGGAATCTTGGCCCGTAGTAACATTCTCTTGGGTGTCAGGGCACTGGGTCCTCATAATTATATTATTATCCGTTGGGGGATTCTGTTGATTAGTTTCCACTTGGGGTTTTATGTGGCGACGACGAGCTTGATTGGGAATCACAAAATACACGGGTTTGGATGGTCCTTCGTTGTAGCTGTTAGTAAGAAGATTTTCCATATGGGGACTGAGGTGTAGGTCAATTTCAACATTAAACTATGTCGCAACCATTTTTTCTAGGTTTGAGCAGAAATCTCTTTGTTTCTGGAGTTCTTAGGTAATTTTGGCATGGTTCTCTTTAAGTTGTTTCTCTAAACTTTCCTGTTGCAACTGTATTAGTTCCTTTTGTGCTTTTAGGCGATCGTATTTATGCTGCAAATCTTGGATCTTTGCTCGTCGGGGTGCCAGGGCTTATTGTACTGTCATTGTCATGGACAGAACAGTACTGTTTCTATAGTCTTGTACCTTTTTACCAATTTCCTGCATTTTATCGTATAATAATAGCAATTTTAGAATCTGGTCGGGTTAATTATATCCCTCGAAAAGTGTGGCGTCACTTATTGCTTACATTTAATTTTTTATTTCAGCGGTCTGTTGTCTAACTTCTATAAACTGGGTTTCAATCAACTTATCCATTTGTTTAGCTACTAAAATCTCATTTATTCTTTTGTTCATTCTTCCTTGGGAAGCCTTCACTTCGCTAAGAGATTTAAGCGTGGCTTCTATCATTTTCTCGATTTTAACTCTTTCTGTTACTAACTGTGCCGAGTCATCGAGAAGTTTTGATCGTATTTGAAATAGTTGATCCATATTTGTTCTGTCAGTAACGGGGTTGACTGGGTATTTTTCTTTTGGAGGAAGGTTTGAACAATCCTTGTTCTTCTTCTATCTTCGGGGTGCTTTACCAAGCCGGGATTTAGTTTGTCTGGAAAAATTGACTATTAACTTCTCTCGACCTTTCATGGACATTTTTTATTGTTGTATTTTACTCATACACCCTTGTTTTAAGGGTTTTATTTTTCAAATTGTTTATTTCGATTTACTAGTGCTTTATAAGTTTTTTTTGGGGGGTATTTTATTCCTAAATGTATGTCCATTTGTCTGGCCTTTTGCTTATTCTGCCAGATTTCGTTGTAACTTCCTGTTCAGTTTCCGGCGTTTTACTCTTTTTTTATTTTCCCATAGAGATTAGGTCAAATTTCTTGTACTGTTTTAATAGGAATTTTTGACCTTTTAATTTTGCGGCTTTCGCATGGGCCGCGGCAGTAGTCGGTTTTTGTTTTGGAGCATTCTGGGGGTAGTCAGGATCTGATTCATCGTCGGACTCATTAGAGCTAGTATCTGAAGATTCATTATTTGGGCTTTCGGGGGCGATCCTTTGCGATTGAGGGGTATCTCCTGCCCTTACTTCGTATATTTCGTCTCTTCTAGAGTTTGAGGGTGTATCTTCCGTGTCCTTGCGTATAAAACCTGTTTCAGGGGAGTTAAAAGATTCTTGGGAACTCTTTGAGGAGTCAAATACTTTTGGAGAATGTGTCCACTGCTTGAATGCCATATCTTCCGGGGGGTGAGGTGTATTTCGTAGCATGGTGTGTTTCCAGGAATGAGATTCTTTGGGTTATACTTTAGATACCGTTATGTGATGGTATTGTCCCAAGTTTTCATCTTCCAGGTGTTCCTGTGTCCAAGGCAACGTACTTTGCCTTGTTTTTATCGGATAATTTATAATGTCCATGGCCTCTCTCAAGTTTTTTGTGTTTGTATCCCTAGGAGGAGTCTTCTTCCTTTTTGCACCTGGGGTTTCCACGGCTCTGTTTAATTCTTCCTGTAGCGACAGGGGTCTTTCTATTGGGGTTGCTGGGGACACCATGTCATCAGGAAATCTTTTGGGGGGACATGGAGTTGAAATTCTATCGGGGAAAAATTGGGTTTTTGGCGATAGCGTATAATCCAATTCTTGCTCCGAGCTTTCTGTGGATGAACTCTCTGGGCCTTTTGGGGATCTTGCAGGCATGGGTATTAGGGGTTTCCTTTTAGGAATGACTAGACTTTTCATGGCTAAAAATTCTTCAAAATCTTCCTCTTCGCTATTGTTTTCAAAATAGTTTTGTTTGAAATTAAAGGGTTTTAGTTCGGATAGCCTGGACTTGGGATATTGATTTTCCGCGTTTGATGATTCTGAAGATGAAGGTTTAGTTGCCCACTTAAAGGGGTATTTGGCACCTTTCATACTGCTAAAATGTGCTTCATATGTTCTCCCATTGTCGGGGCTTATCATTTTGAAAATAAAACCGTTTTCATATTTTTTTGTTATTCTGTAGGGTCCTGAATATTTATTGGAAAGTTTTTTGCCTTCCAGTTTAGCTTCATTTTTTAGATAGACACGGTCGCCTACCTGGAAATTTATATTCCCTTTGATTTTGGACTCATTTCTCAACTCTTGATTCATTTTACATTTTTCTAACTCTTGTCTAACTATTTTATAGGTTTTTCTCATCTTATTTATAAAATCTTGCTTATAGTCCTCTGTACTATTGTAATATTGTCTTGATTCTACAATTTCTTGATAAGGTATTTTAAAATCGCGTCCGAACAAAAGGAAAAAGGGACTTTCTTTAGTCGTTTCCGAGTATGCCGTATTAATTACATTAGTTAAGTAAGGTAGATATTGATCCCAATCGTTTTGATTATCCTTTGTATAAATATTCAAGACATTGGAAAATATTTTGTGCCTATTTTCGATTTTTCCATTAGCTCGGGGATGGTAGGGAGAGGTTAATAATTTTTCGATTTTAAGGAAACTCATTAAATCTTTTGTTACTTTAGAAACGAAGTTAGTTCCGTTGTCGCTAATGACCTGTTGAGGAACGCCAAACTCTAAAAATATTTTTGCCAAGGCTTTACTTGTGGCATATGCGCCCTGATTTTTCAATGCTTTGGCAAAAGTGAAGCCGGTAAAATGGTCTATTACTGAGAGAACGCAAGTGTGACCTCTATTAGAAACAGGTAATCCTCCACTTGTACCAAATAGGTCAAATGAAACGATATCGAACGGGAACCTTGCTACCGGCACTCTTCCTAAGGGGGGATTTGGGTACGTCTGGGGATTTTTTCTTAAGTTACAAGCTTCACATGTATTTATAAAATCTTTGAGTTTTGTTAATGCCGACGGAACATAAAAGTATTGTTTTAGCTTGTGAAATGTCTTGCTTATTCCTAAGTGTCCGCCTATCTCCGAATGGAAGTACTCAAAGGCAGGTATTATTAAGTTTTGGGGGAGCACTGGGATTATTAAGGTTTGATTTCTACTCTTTTCGCCCGTCACTATCCTGCAAAGGATTTCTTCGTCAAAGTCATAATAAAAATTGTCTATTTCCAGTCTTAGGGCTTTGAACTTATTGGAGAGTTTTTCAGAATTCACAAAGTAATTAATGAGAGTTACACACATCTCGTCTTCCACTTGGTTTCTTTTAATATTCGCTAGGGATAAAGGACTTACTCGTGCCCCTTTTTCTTCCGTAAGTCTTTTTGGTTTATTCTTCTTATGTCTTCGTTTACAGGAATCAATGGCATTTATTTGTTTATTGTCATTATATAAGGGTTTATTCTCAGGGTATCTACTTAGGTAATCGCAAGGAGCATTCTGCTTACCGGTCACGTGTTCAAATTCGTAATCCAGATCTTGGATTTTCATTATCCATCGCGCTAAAATTCCGGTTGGATTCTTGAATGTACTTAGGTACTGTAAGCTTTTATGGTCCGAGCGCAGTTTAAATTTTCGTCCTACTAAATAATGTCTAAATTTGTCTAAGTGGTAAATTATAGATAGTAACTCCAATTGCGTTGCTGAATAACTTCCTTCGCCTTTCGTTAGAGTTCTACTTGAATAGCATATGACTTTCTCTATATATTGAGGGGGGTCCGGTTGGGATTCGGGGTTGTTTTCCAAGGGGATTATTTGGGAAAGGATTGCACCGATACACAGAGCTGAAGCATCGGTGGTAACCACAAATGCTCCTTTTTCAAAGTCTGGTAACGCTAATATTGGTTCAGAAGTAAAAGCTTTCTTGAGAGTGTCTAAAGAAGTTTGAGCTTCCAGCGACCAGGTCATATTTTAGGAATTCCCGTTGGTTAGATCTGTTAGGAGTTTTGCGATTTGGGCGCAGTTACGTATAAATTTTCTAAAATAACTGGTTAAATCAATAATGCCTCTTAATTGTTTCATAGTTTTTGGCGGCTTAAGATTCTCTACACATTTTATCTTTTCAGGGTCCGGTGATATTCGACCTTGGGTCACTATCATTCCTAAGAATTTTATTTCGGATTGAAACAAATCTACTTTTTCCGGTCTAAATTTCAGATTACCCTCTGAATTTTTCAAAAATTTTGGTTAATGTGCTTAGATGGTTCGCAGGTGTTTTTCCCACACAAATAACATCATCCACAAAATGGATAATATTTTCTATACCTCGTAATAAGTGTAACAGAGGTCTGCATAATGCACTTGAACTGGTTTTGAGTCCAAAGGGTACTCTCAAATATTCATAAGAACCGCATTCCGTCGTTGAAAAAGCCGTTTTATAAACATCATTATCTGCTATCTTAACTTGATGATAACCTTGCGTGAGGTCAAGAGATGTAAAAATTTAGTTTTTGGTTGAAATAGAGTCTAGGATTTCGTCAATTCGTGGCGGGGGAAATTTGTCACTAACTACCTGTTTATTTAAGGCTCTATAGTCCACTACAAGTCTCAGGTCCTTGTTCTTTTTTGATACTAGTATAATGGGGGATGAATATGGGCTTATACTCGGCCGTATAATATTGTTTCTTTCTAACTCGCGTATTTTGTTTTTTAACCAGCCTTTATAGGGATGGGGGATGCGATAGGGCTGTTTAGCTACGGGCAACCCCGTGGTTTGGATAGAATGTTGATAGAAATGGTATCAACCCGATATCTTCCTCACATGTAGAAAAAATATCTCTAAAATTCCAGAGCAATTCACATAATTTTTCCCTTAATTGCGTATTTTGGATATGATCTAATTTAAATTTTTCGAAAAATTGGGGTTTTGTTAGGGGGTACCTATTCTTTGGATTGTTGGTTCCAATGTTATTAACTAAGCTTTCCTTGGAGTCTCTCCATTTGTTTAGCTCATGCTCAGAAATAACCTGTATTTCAACAAGACATAATCCTTTTTTCAATGTAATCATATCGTTTTCATGTGTGTTAGTTAACCAAATAAAGCCTTCGCCTTTTTCGTATGAAATGATCTGTTCTTCACAAAGCAGGTTTTTTGGAATTTCTTTACACGGGGATGCGAACCAAATTTCGGAATTGTCATTTACAGGGGTGACCATTTGAGAGATTTGTACTCTTTGCATAGTATTTGGGGGTATTTTTGTTTTACGTACTGCGAACCCATAATATTTCTCTTCCAAGTTATTTTCTATTAAGTTGAGGTTGGCGCTTGGTTGCGTCAAGTCTTCCGTTTTTGGGGTTGGTTGTAGGGGTAAATCCAAGTCCTGTCCCCTTACAATAGTACTTGGATTTACTATTTTATTCCATAATTCAGCTATTTTCTTTATTTCTGTTTGTCTATACTCCTGCATTTTTCCCATTTTTGCTTTTACTGACTCGATCCATTTGCTGCTTGATTTTCTTTCTCGTCTCGTGGGAGAAAATGACGTGACGTGAGGTACAAAAGACTTGATTCTATTCACTGTTGCTTCCCCTCTCTCCACACGTTGGAGAATAGGATCGTATGGATACACAAGTCTATTATTCGCTGTATCCAATAACACTTTGTTAGATTTTAAAAAAATAGCACGAATTATAGCCTCACATGGGAAATTCTTGAAGATTATGAAGTTTGTATTAAAGGTTTTATTATCTTTTATCACATCAAAGTGTATGGAGCCAGCAGTTTCCAGCCTATGGCCTGTTACACTAGTTAAACTGGGAATATTGGAATTTTTTCGTCGCTTAATATATAGTGGAAGTTTTTTGAATACATTCAAATTTATTATGTTAGCAGATGCACCTGAATCTATTAACGCTTTGAAATTAATACTCGCAACACTAAAATTATTTAATATAGGTAATATGTCATCATTATCGCTTAAGCAAGGTACAATTACTGGATGGGAACTATAAGAAATATTGGCCTTCAGGGTCCTGGTGAATTTTCTTGGGGGCCTAATTCGTTTCCCTGTGCACTTGTTTCATAAGTTGGCGTCTGAGGTTGGGGTGCGGTGGGAATCTCACTTGCTAGGGAAGTTCCAAGTTGATTGACATTTGATTGTCTTGGTTGCCACGTATTATTGCGTGGGCTAAAGTTTCTTGTGCCGACGGCTCGCGGCATTTGTTCATTTTGTATTGACGAAAAATTTCTTTCGTTTCCCGTCGGGAAAAATATCATCTGTTATCGGTTGTATTCCTGTTGAATCTAGTTGGATATACCGTTCGTGAATTAAATTGGTACATGTTTTGTCGCGTGTTTGCGTTGGGGAACCGATAATTATTTTGTCGGTTGGGTGAGGTATTAGAATAGGGTTGTTGAGGCGTATATTGGGAAGGATTCGAATATGCAAATCCTTGTTGGTATGGGTTGCGGAACGATGGGAGACGTGGGGGGTTATTTCTATAGTTTCCTGCCCCATTGGCATTTGAGTTTGTTCTCCCGAACAAACTATTATTAAAATTTGGGGTTGCTGGTGTATATTTGTTTTTAGTACGGCATTCCCTGGCGATATGTCCTTGTTTATTACATGCATAGCATATAATTGGTGGGTTCTGTGCGTATTATGTCGTATCTGTGGGTACAAAACGTACTATTCTTTGCTTCGTAGGGGTTGAAGACCTATTTTGGTTCGGTTTGGGTGAATTATCTCTCTAAAAAAATCCTGGGGAAATCCCTCGCGATCGTCCCGGAGTTGAACTTTCTACATTATTTATTCTTGACTTATTATCATTTGCCACAATCGAGTAAATTTCAATCATTCCCTATACTTCCTGAACTGCTAGTTCTAATGTTTGAATATTTTTCGATATTAACATTCGGTATAGTTTTGGGTTTAATCCTTGCATGACAGCATTAAGTACGATTTTATTGTATAAAGGGCCCGATTCTTTTCCATATTTTACCTCAATGGATACGACTACCTTGTGTAGGTATTCCCTAACATTTTGTGTTTCATCGAAACATACCGTACCATGTTTTAATTTGTGTGTTGAACTAGTTTCAACAAATCTTTCTCGGAATGCTGTTAGCAATTTTTCGATTGAGCTTAATGGGAGGTTGTTGTCTTCCCCTATTTTTGTTCTATTTGTTTCAGGAATGTTAATGCCTGTCCCTTAAATCTCATAAACAACATGCCTACTAATGATTTTAAGTCTGTTTGGGTTACTTCTACTAATTGGTTTAATTGAATAATAAATTCGTCTACGTCTGCATCACCGTTATATGAAGTAGGCGATTTTGAAATTTCCACTGTTTTGGCAATGAGTTTTTGCTTTAATAATTGTTCGTTTTGATCCAACGACATTTTGGTTTTTTTTTTTCAAAATAAATTAAAATTCGGCACTGTTTTTTTTTATATAATTTAACTTCGGCACGTCTAAATTATGTTTTTTGTTATTACTTTAAGGGTACTTGTGCTAACTTAAAAATTGCACTACAAAGCATGGACAATAAATGGTACTTTCAAGGCATGCATAAGTAAATTATAAATCTTCAAGATATCACGCTTTTTTCCATGCGTAATATTTCTCAATTATTTTTTTTTTGTTGTCCTTGTGTTTTGCTCCTTTAAACAGTCCGCGCCAATTCTAATGGGGGGTTTCTTTTAAAAATACAATTGTACTTATATCTTCTGATGTTTCCTAATGCGGAGATTCCAATTAATTAATTCAATGGGGAAATTTAGTTAAACTCTTAGCTGACAGTTCGCGTGTGACCTTCCTGAGTGGAGGCTGAACTTCTAGAGTGGGGAGCTTACATCTAAGAGTACGTGTAGGGAGCTTATGTTAATGTTCATTTTGGATCAGAATCAGATTGAAGAATTTCAATTCCCCTTAGGAGCGAGTGGAGCTACAAGGACCAACAAATTTGAGAAATAGTAACATAGGGAGAATAAAATAAGAAAGTAAAGCATTTGTTGTTACTCACATAATTGTCGCAGAGCTCTCGGTTATATCAACACACTTGTAATACAAGACACTAATATAAAATTGTCATCTGGAGCAACGCTACGCAAAAGTTAATGCACTGACGAAAAGTTCTCTCGAAAGTTTATTTTGAATACGATTGACATAAGACTGCAATAAGACTGATAAAAGACTGCAGCAGACTGATATAAGACTCCAAATAGACTCAAGACTAGTAAGACTGCAAAAAGACTGGCGCAAAAACTGCTAAGTTCTAGCTATCTACTTTTCCTAATTTCGCCAGAGGTTACATTCGGGCGTTACTCACAAGTATATTTTACAGTCCCTATTGGCTGCATTATTTGTCCTACATCACTATTGGACAGTGCTGTACCAATCAGCTATTTGATTTTAACTAGCTTTTGATACGATTTATTACTCTCTAAGACTTCACTTTGGAATTTTTCTGAGTTGAACAAAGTTTGTACTCTATAATTAAAGCAAGCTACATAGTCTTAGATTGTATCTCAAGAAAAATGTTTTTAAAGTTTATACCTTGTAATTATAGCGGAATATTTAGTTTTATTTCTTATCTCAAGAGACCATCTGTCGATCGTTTGGAATTTCCATCTCAGGATTTAGATTACATGGTTGGTTGCATATCAAGTAAAATTGGTTATTCTGCATATTTATTGCTGTTACATTCTTTTGTGGGAAAGATTCTTACGATGTTTGTTACAAAGTATAATTACAATGCTTAATTAGATATATTTGTTTCACTATGTTAAATTGAAAGCTAGAGTCCTGCTCAATCTTTAGATTACTTGAATTTTTCAGGTTCATATTTTGGGTTTATATTTCGGTTGTTTTTACTTTTATTTGGGTAACTTTAATTGGGAGATTTTGGGGTTTTTGCAAATTGATCCCATTACACAGTAGCCCCAGTTTTTCCACTTGAGACAAGGCATCCAAAATTCCGTTTTTAGTGCCAATAGGAACTTGCTGATGGTGGAATTTATAGGAAGGAAGGACATATATATGAGCAATATCTTTTATATGAGCTACTAAAAACTTGTCTAAGATACAGGCGATACCAAAACGCCCAATAGCAATACGTCCATACCAATAACAAAACGCCCAATAACAATACGCCCATACGCGTGATATCGATACGTCAGATACCAATACAGCGTACAGCACTTTCTCAAGGGACTATGGAGGGTCATATCATCACTAAAACCACAGATATTGGACCTTTGAACTATGTTGAACTAAATGGCTATTTCGAAATCGTGATTAGATAACTTGGGGGGGAGGGGGCCTTCAGGGAGGGGGTTAGTGGCACTCCAATCCTTTTGGCTACTTAAAAAGCACTTACAAATTTAATTTCCTTTCCAATGAGCTATTACACATCTCACTATGATGCTCTGGCCACCCCCTAGCTCTACTAAAAAAAAAACAAAAAAAAAACGGGAGACAGATCAGTGCTACCGATTCAAAAAAGCGATTTTTATTGTTGTTCAAAGAGGGGAACTGTAATTTCCCTGTACCAGGTTTTCGACCATGCTGATTACAATGGTCCACTTTTCATATTGGTCTGACGCCATTTTCGAGGGACTTCAGGTTTTTTTAAATCGCCATAAATTTCTTTTCGCAATAAACTTCTACTTTTAAGACGAACCGAAATAATAGTCACCATTCCTGAATCAGTGTCAGATTTTAATTTTTTTCACTAGGTAGCTTTTTTCTAAACGCGATTTTTAACTTTTGGTTACTATGGGCTGTGGTTCGCTCTTTCCTAGGTTGCAACTACCGCTGCAAACATGAAAAGGTGACATGTCTGATCCTGGGTCTTCAAAAAGGCTTAGGGTATTAAGTTGAAACCTTAAGCAAATGTTAAATGGGATGTCTCTTATTGGAAATCTGTAACAATTTAAACTATTATCTAGCGACAGAAACATTCTTTATATTCTTTCGGTCGACACAAGAAGTTTATGATTTGCGAAAAGTCTTTGAATATTAAACAGATTAAGAATATATTATAAACAAGGGAGCAAATTAAAAAGAAAACATCACCATGATGTCTCGACGAAAAAAAGCTTTCCGAAAAGAAGTTTTCCAACGGAAAGTAAAGAGGTAAATTTTGTTTTCAAAAAATTGAATTCCACGCGGCGAGACAAACGTTTGGGGAGTCAGAACATGAATCTCAAGTTTCTTGTGATGATCAGCGTTGCCAACACGGTACAATTGTGCCGTTTTTGTACAATTTAGAGGTCCTGGTACAATGCGGTACATTTGAAAATTTTTGGGTACAATCCAAATTTTAACGTCATTCATATCTTGTGAACGACGTTATTGGTGAAGTTGGTTTCGAAGAACTGTGCGAAATCATCAAGAAGCAGAAATTCTCGATAATAGTTGATGAAAGCACGACTTGAATAACAAAAACAGCCTGGTTATAGTTGTTCGCCATCTTGATCTGAATGTTGTTGATCGAGAAGACAGTTTTCCTGTAAGAGACTCCTTCTAAGGTCTTATAGAAGTTCAGCAATGTAAAGCCGAATATATTTACCGGGCTATAACTAAACTACTTTTTCAAGAAATTGGAGCTCCAATGGTAAACCTAATAGGATTGCCGCAAACAATGCATTGGTTATGATGGGGGAGCAAGGTGGTGTTTAGGCAAAGTTGTCAGATAGACTGCTCAATTTATTTGTACTTGCCTGTTAATGCCATTCCATCCACATATGTGCTAGTGCTGCCGGCAAACAATTGCCAAAAGAAATTGAAGATTTTTGTTAGGATGTATACGGCTATATTTGTCGGAGCCCAAAACGGGCCAATCAGATTTTAGAATTACAAAAGTAAATGGAATAGAAAGAATATCGATTTTTGAGACATATAGCAACTCGATAGTTGTCTGGACAAGCCGTTGTAGCTCGATATTTGGAGCAGTAGGATTTTTGACTTTATTCTTCCGTGCGGAAAGTCTTAAAGAAGCCAACAAGCCGGGGAAGGTCAGTGCCATACTAAAAAACCTGCTGTCAGCGGTTTTCAAGGCTCAATTTGTCTTCCTTGTGTATATTTTGAATTGTATCGAAGACCTAAACAAGCAATTTCAGGCCGAAGACACCCAGATTCATCTTGTCTTTAGTCGTTTTTCTTTAGTGTGCAAGACAATAGCATTCCACTTTTTGTTGCCTAGTTATATCAAAGAAAGTGATTTCGGCCTCATAAACCCAAATGACACCAACTACTACGTCGATGTCAAGGACGTGGAATGTGGGGACCAAGTGGAAGTGATTTTTGACAAGAAAAGGTATCCTTCTGCTGCAGTTGAATTAAAAAAAGAACTTAGGAAATTCTTTATAGTGCTCTGTGATGAGATGAGAAAGCGGTTTTTTCAATTCCAGGTATTCATTAGTAAGAGACTTCGATAGGCATCCTCCACGCTATGCTATGGGAGTAAAGTAAAATCAGCCAAACCTTGCACCGCTTCTGACTGAGTTTCCGAATATACTGATTGACAATGATCTGGAAGATATCTTTCAAGAGTCTAAGAGATGACCCTTTTGCTCTGAGCTTGGTACTTCGAATGACTCAGATCCTTCCGGCAAAAAGATGTTAATATGTCAAAGCAGTTTCTTCTGTTCGGGCATTTCAATTTAAGGCTACTTGTTCTCCCACACGCTTCCGCTGCTGCTAAGTGAACTTTCTCAGCTGTCAATCTGAACAAAACAAGCATTAGAAATCGTTTCGGTTTCACCACCTTTAACGGGCTTCTCAGTGCAAAACGGATCGTCTCAAAGAACTGAAAACCACCCTTGAAAACGGTTCTGCATCCAAAGTCGAAAAACTGCGGAAGGCAATATGAAAAGTAGGGCTACAAGAAGAAACACCAGAAAAATGAGAAACTAGCTTAAATGTTCCTCTTTTCTTTGAATGTTACAATTTTATTACCTTTGTACTGTTCAACCTGATTTCTTGTGCAATATAGTCGAAATACTTCTGTTAAATTAGTTTAGTTATGATTAGTAAAATCGACCAAGAACCTATGTAAGATGACCAGTGAATTATGTGGTCATCGCGTGACTTGCCGGTGGGTAGCCTAGTCCATGGACCCATGGAAATCTATGGTGTAAGTCACTTTCATGGCGTGATTGCTGATATGTTTTCTTTGTAGCTTTGTGACATTACGTTATTGGACTTCTTACTTCATCCATTATTCACCTTAATGCCCAAAATTTTCGAAAGAAAGGATAAACCCAGAAATTCAGATTTGAGAACGCTTTCAGAAAATTTGACTGAAACCTTCTTCTAAAATACTTTTAGT
Organism: Artemia sp. Qi Xiang Cuo; assembly: GCF_049724085.1. Classification (NCBI taxonomy): domain Eukaryota; kingdom Metazoa; phylum Arthropoda; class Branchiopoda; order Anostraca; family Artemiidae; genus Artemia; species Artemia sp. Qi Xiang Cuo. The sequence goes on along the minus strand of NC_142795.1, from coordinate 56,178,190 downwards.
GGTTTGGGTCTGCTATTTTGTTAATCTGAGAAAGTCTGTAGAAGCATTCTTCATATTTCAAGCTATGAGGTTGCTACTACCTTGGGTTTAGTGTTCCTGCTCTTACCCTAGAACCTTCTCTCAGTTTTCAGTGAAATCAATTAAATATAACTACCGGCGAGCGTCGCAAAGCGACGCGAGCGGCGAATTAATAACCTACATTTCAGATGGCACAAATTGATCTATTGCGGTACAGCTTTGGTCGGAAAACTGGTACAATTTATTTCCAAGCGCTGGCAACGCTGATGATTATTTGTAAATTGATAACAGGGTTGCCACCGTCCGGGATTAATCCTGGTTTTCCGGGATTTTGTTTTGCAGTCCGGGATTTTTTGTGTCCGGGATTTTCGGAATTTTTTGTAAGAAAATACAGGATTTTTGCTAAAAACTGGGATTTTTGCTAAAAACCAGGATTTTCTCATTAAAAAGAGATTTTCGACGATTTTGGCTGATAGTCTACTATTTTCTTCTGTAGGATATCACGAATATTCTCTGTTTTTGTCTATTCCCTCTGGATTTGCGCTTGTACACTGGGGCAACGATTTTTTCGTTCGGGATTTGACTTTTGAAAATTCGACTCCAATGTAATGACGAGCGGCGAATTCTTAACAAAAAAAGCGAGGATTTTCTTTTCTTGTCATTGTAGTTCATTTTGCCCCGTGTAATTCTTCGGGCAAAGTTAATCTCAGAAAAGGTAATCAAAAAGCGTACGGCATTATACTTATTCTGTTCAAAAGGATACTTATTTCTAAAGGATTCTTTTGTAAGACGAATAATAGTTCCGCTGTCCGCTTCTTAATTGGCGAGACTTTTGCTAAACAGAATAGCAGGTATAGTAAAAGGGAAAGGGAAGTGTGAAGACGTGATAAAAGGAAACTTTTACCGCTTGCCAAGCCATATTGAATATTAGCCTGACTATCCATTTTCTGGAAAAATGGGACGGAAATCTTGGAATTTAAACAGGTCTCCCGTCCCATTTTTATGTCTTCTGGACAGGAAGAATCAGAGGGTCAGAAAATGGAAAAATGGGACGGAAGTGGTAGTGTGGACAGCTTTTGTTTAAAAAAAACACCAGAAGAAGGGGACGATCAGACACGATAAATAATAAATAAAAATAGTTGTCTAAGATGGTTTTGAATAGAAAAAAGGTAAATTGTCTAACTGAGGCTCTAAATTTGTTTTCTATAGGTTTTGGCTCAGAAAAACAGATTTGATGGGGATAGCGCCGATAAATTTGTACAGATATCTTCTGTAAAAACCGCCTAGTTTGGATGACTATTCCTATTTTCCAGATTTCCATCCCATTTCCCAGAAATTGGATAGTCTGGACCCGCTATATGGCAGCGAAGCGTGACGTCAATTCTTGGGCGGGAAATTAAAATAACGATGAAACGTTGATGCGTCGACACGTTTTCTTGGAACTTTGGTGAATTGCTTTGGCCTAAAATATTTGTCGTAGATCCTACTAATCCACCAGAACGTTTTTACAGAAATAATACTAGGAATATTGACAATCAGTTGTTAGTTACAACTAGAAACCACGTTTCACCGTACTTCGAATTATGCGTTTTGATTTTTACGTCATCAATGTGCAGCCCTATGTTGTATTATTTGAAAAAAAAAACTATGTTTTCTAAAGAGTTAAAGAGGCTGAGTCACAAGTTCAAACCTTAAAACATACAGGGATTAGGAGGTACAGTTGGGGGGCTGCCGCTCCCCAAACTCCCCGCTTTTGCAGCCTCTTTTGTCAAGATTTTTTAAGTCCTGTAGCCTGCAATCAGTTGGTCGTACCAACACGAATGAAACTGTTTCAATGGCATTTTTTTTTAATCTTCAGAGAATTTGCCAAAGACAACTCAGTCTGTTACAGTTGTAACTACAAACTTCTCTCTGTGCAAGGTATAGTTATCTATTCAGTGTGATTGTGTATGATATGAAAATAGATGAACCTGAACCTACTGAACCTAAACTGCTTGTTTATGCTGAGCCCTTCTTCTGTTCCCTGGTTTTTCTGTTCAAAATTGTTAAGTTTATCACATTATAGCTTGTTATCGGTTAGGGAAAAATCTCCTGTAAAAAATCCAGCAAACAGGCTCGGTACTGTTTCTAATCAAAGAGATGCAATAGGATGTTCTTACGGCAAAAAATTCAAGCAGACTTCGTTCGTGTTGCAAAGCAATTCTTTCCAAGGGAAAAAGCGGGTGCTGAGGGGGGCGGCAAACCCCCAAAATAAAAATATTAACAAAAGAGGCTGCAAAAGCGGGGGGTTTGGGGGCGGTAGCCCCCCAACTGTACCTCCTAATCCCTGTACGTTTTAAGGTTCGAACTTGTGACCAGTAGCGGATCCAGGGGGGGGGGGGTGATTGCCCCCCCCCTTGCTTGGGCAAAAAGTTCTATTATTATATTTTATGTGACTTGATTGCGATATCAACGCTTGGATCAGCGCATCTTTGAAAAGGATCGGACGACACTTGGTCTGTCTGTTTTAAGTCTATAGGGAATTGTCTAGAGCGTCTGGTGTCACCCGAACTTATAAAGCGTTTTGAAGCTTGTCATCTCGTAAATCATTAAAGCTTCAAAAAGTGTGTGCTTCAAAAACTGTTTCTTATTCAATAACTAAGCAAAAATCTTGAAATGACTCCGATAACACATACGCCTTAGGGTTAGTCGCGATTCTAGAAGGGTTTGAAAAGTATAAAATTTTTGGATAATATTAACCAGTTATGATGTCGAAGCGAAAGCAGATAACTCTCGACAACTTTTTTGGTTCGGAAGATAAAGCTAGGCGAGTGGACGCCGTAACTGAAGATAGAAATAATGAGAGTTACAGTGTTAGTAGTGATTCCAGTGCTTTGACTAATAGTGAGATTGGGCAAGATCCGTTAGCATCAATTGAAAAGTGTAGCCCCAAGCCTAACACAAACATCGAAAATAAAAGCACTTTGTGCGAAAATGATGTCGGAAGCTATATCGATAGAATTGAAAAACTGGATAATCTTACGTGATATCAATTGCTTCAGAACCTGTGAATTCTGCCGTCTAACTACAGCTTCCCCTATTCAGTTCATAAGAAGCGGGGCAGGAACGAAAAGAGATTTTTAAATCGTGGTCGCTTGGAAGAATTTCATGGGCTAGTATTTTCAAATAAAATGAGGGGTGTATTCTGTAAATGTTGTGTTTTGTTTAACGTTCGGGGGATTGGAGGCTCCAATCAATTGCAAAAGTTGGTAAAGAAGCCCATCTTGACTTTTGCTAAGCTAACTGGAAAAGACGGTAACTTGATGTCTCATGAAAATAATCAGTATCACCGCGATTGAAGTAGGCAAACATCTCCTTCTTAAATATGACAACCCTGAAACTAACATTTTAAACATTGTAAACAAACTACGTAGCCAACAAGTGCAGGAAAATTGAGCGAGATTGAAGCCAATTGTAGAATCAATTGTTTTCTTGGGTCGACAGAGCATTCCTCTTCGTGGCCATTGAGATGATGGAGAATTATTGGCAGAAAAGGACCCATTGACAAACAAAAGGAACGTTCAAGAACTTATAAGGTACTGTGTAAATAGTGGCGATATTATTTTAAAACAACATTTGGAAAGATCAGGTGCTAATGGTACTTATATAAACAAAACTACGCAGAATTAATTAATTGAATGTTGTGTCAAAGAGATACTTAAAGAAATTCTTCCGCGAGTTCATTCTGCCAAGTTCTACTGTGTGGTTGTTGATAAAACAACAGATGTGTCACACAAGTCACAGCTGAGTATTGCCCTTTGCTAAAATTATAATTGCACAAGACGTGATGATTTCGCTGGTTTTTTAGACCTACTCGATACATATTACTCGGATAGCATTGGAAACTTCGAACCAACCATCAAAGGGGAAACGCTTGGAAATGTTGTGTTGGATTTTCTTCGATCTCTTGGGCTAGACTTGGAAAATTGTGTGGGCATAGGCACTGATGGATGCTATGATGGTTTCAGAACATTGTGGAGCTGTAAAAGAAGTTCAAAAGGTACCAAAGAATGCCCTGCATTGCCCATGTTTCAACCATGCTCTAAATCTTTCCATGTCAAAAACTTCTTCTATCCAGAGTGTTAGAAACTCCATCGGAGTAATAAAAGAAATAGTTGCTTTTTTTGGTGCTTCTGCAACGCGCAATTATGTTTTAATCAGAGTAATGAAAGCGCAGCTAACTGGAAACATGTGTGAAACCCGTTGGATCGAAAGGCACGATTTCTTACTACAGTTTCTGGTAGAGTTCCCTAATATAGTGGGAGCTCTTGAGATCATCAGCGACTGGGCAGAATGCACAACTGGAGCAAAAGAAAAATCCTTATTGACTACTGTCACATCCTCCGACCTGATAGTAACCATTTACTCTCTTAGTAACATATCTGGACTAATTTTACCGCTCAATCGACTATTTCATAAGAAGAGCTTAGACCTCGCGTCTGCAGCAAGCCATGTTAAGGACCTTCTTACCCAGCTGAAAGTCAAGCGTCGGGAGAGTGAAAACGAGTTTAAAAACACATTTGACGAGGTAATTAAAGTGGCAACCGAGCTAGGTTTAGAAATAACAGTCCCAAGGATAGCGAAAAAGCAAACGAATCAGATTAATTTACCATTCAGTTCATACGAGGAATATAAAAGACGGTCAGTTTTTATTCTCTCGTTGAACACAATCCTTTTTGACTTAGAAAGCTGTTTTTCCGTTGAAACGCTGGACACTATTAAGCTCAGTATTTTCTTGCTGATAGATTGTACGAAAACGGACAAAGAACAATTCCCTGATATGATTAATGACATGTCATAGTGATTCTGATCAGTAATAGGGTTCCACTCCCAATTGGTTTGTGAATCTGCCCTGGCCGGAGAAATGACAATATGAAAAACTCGGTTGCTTCGTCTGAGAGAAAGCAATGCAGGCACAGGTAGAATACCTGAAACACTAGGGGAAACTTTATAGAAACAGAACTGCGATGCTGATATTTTCCCGAATATTTCAGCGCTCTTGCAGATTCTCATGACCCTACCTGTCAGTGTGGCATCTGTTGAACGAAGTTTTTCTACCTTGAGAAGATTGAAAACATGGCTAAGAAATAAAATGACGGAAGAAAGACTCACCGGACTTGCCTTTCTTCATGTTCACCGTGATATTGACATAAGTGTAGAAAGTGTTATTGACAGATTTGCTAATAGTGGAAATAGGAGGCGAGAATTTGTTATATAATATTGATAGTGTTTCTATAAATGTATTTTTGTGGATAGCTTTACAGAATCGACAGCTAAATGATGGATAGAAGCAGAGGCATGCAACTTTCAATATCAGTAAGGTACGTTAGGCTTAATTTCGAATGGGAATTTTTCGCAACGAGTCGCCCCCCTTCCTAAAATCCTGGATCCGCTACTGCTTGTGACTCAGCCTCTTTAACTCTGTAGAAAACGTAGTTTTTTTCAAATAATTTCTGCACGTTTTTCTACACTTTATTACTTATTATTGCTTGACTAACTGTTAGCTGATTGTGCCAGGAGTTAAAGTTGGAGGGCGGCCGCCCCCCCAAACCCCCCGATTTTGAAGATTCTTTTCTTAAGGCTTTTAATTCCTGAATACTCAAATCAAATGCACAGTAAGATTTTCTTTTTTCAACTTTTCTTCGAGCATGCGGGTATATGGCATGTTATCAAAGCAGTGGAGACTTACCTGTAAGCTAAAGGCCGACTGTGATATTCTTCTGGAGACGCCTGTTGAGCTGAAGTATTTAATAGATTGGATTTAAAAAAGAAACTGAGTTTCTTTTTTAAACTTTAAATTTAAGAGATACTACTTTAAATTTAATATATAAAAAATTTACTCTGACGGTGAATCGAACCCGGGTCTTCCGAATGACAGACAAAAATAGTGACCACTGTACCATCAGAAACTCTTGTTAAATTATTTTTAGTCTCTGCAATCTATTTTCGACGCAAGCAAATACAAAGTAAGATTTTCGTTTTTCGACAAAAAAAACTTCTGGGAAGGAGCTGGAATTTTTGGAAGCTAGCAGTCGGTCTTTTCGGGTTAAGAAAATTTTTTTGATCTAATTTAGTAATAAAATACAATGAGTTTGGGAATTTCAAAAATTAACATGGGCTCTTATAGGAAAACGAGGTTTTTCGTAATTGTAAATTCAGGGGATAATTTTTTCGGTCTGAAAATATCAAAAGACCCTAACAGGTCAAATTCTGCTTCGAATGAGTCCTCATTCACCCGGATCCGTTGCCAACTGTGGCCTGTAGGCGTGGCTGATAAAAAAAAATAACTTGATATTTGGTTTTTGGAAAACCAAATTTTGAGCTAAAATTTTGAGGATAAGCTCCCAGGCCCTAGGAAAGCTTATCCTCCAAATTTCAGCCCGATCGGACAACGTTAAAGGGGGCTGTGGTGGGAGGGTCGAAACTTCCGGCCCACTTTCCCCCATGAAGATAAAGTCAGAGGCGGGTGAAATTTTGCATGTTTCTTAGTTTGAGCTTAGGCTACAAATTGCGATCGCCGCCGTCTCTCTGTGACCGCTAGGACTGGAAATCACTTAACATTGTGGTGGGTCGCCTCTTTAAAGAGGCACAAGTGTGCCTCCTTGATAGTCTAAAAACCGTGTTCCGGGATTTTTTTAGAAGAAAAATTAGGATTTTATTTTTGAGCTGGTGGCAACCCTAATTGAGAAACATGAGTTGTAGATATGTGATCTGTGTTGCCAGATGGGCTTGTTTTCTGCCCCATGGGCTTGTTTTAGCCGTCAGGGGTGGGCTGAATTTTGGAGTGGGCGTGGGGGCCGTGGAGCGGGAACGTGGGCTTTTTTTTAAATGGGCTTATTTTGACTGAAAGTTTGGAACCAGACAAAAATTCGAAAATCACACTGGTTCAACTTTTGCTATGCACCAAAAAGACAAGAGCCCTCCTTTAGCGCGTGGAACACTTTCTATTCCGAAATGCTTCCTCATTAGGAATTTTTTTCTGCACAGCTGAGATGGCTCTGCGTTAGGAGTCTTACAAGGAATTTTATTGCTGCTCAGATTAAGGCAAGACTTGAATTTTATGCAGATCTATCCTTTTTTGATATATTTGACAGATCTGGCAAACCCTTTTTCGGCCTAGGCTTGGTCTAGAATTGGGGCTGATGCGAAAAAATCATGTTAAGAAAACAATTTATACTTTGTAATATGCAGATTTCTCTAGTTGTAATGGTATATACCTAGAGAAGGAAACATGTTAAGAAAACAATTCATACTTGATAATTAATATACAGAAATAATTGTTGCTGATATCTTGCTTGTAGCCCTTCTATACATTACCCCCCAGGCCCTCCCCCTTAATTTGCAAAAACATGGCTGAAGTTGATCCATTGTACCAGTAAATTTAATCAACTGTGACAAAACAAAAACCAGAAAAGCAAGTTACTGGTGGGTGGCAGAATGCATTGGAAATATATAATTTGGGTTATATATTTGCACATTAGGGGAAGAGGTTAGGGATAAAGTATAGCTGAGATACATGCAATATGTGTTATCTACAATTATTCTGCATATTATGAATTGTTTTCTTAACATGTTTCCTTCTCTACATGTCCTTCTCTAGACTGTTGTAATTAACACTTTTTAACTCAAGTTTATTATACTTTACCTCCCCCCCCCCGCCCTCATAATGTGAAAATATATGGGCGCCCAAAGGCTGAATTATAGGGGGGGGGGCTTACCTGGTCTAATTGGCACTTCCAGTGCTGTATAATTAAAATATCAAGACAAAATATCATAGGCAACAAAATACTGCTGCCTAAGTAAAGAGCAATGTGGGCACAATATATTGTTTTGTTTTTGGACCAGGGTACTTCTTATAGAAAGACATGTCATAGAAACTTCAAAAACAGCTCATGGAGGGCAACCAGCTTCCCCTCCCTTACATCAATCACTTCCGCAAACACATCCAATCAAAATTTTGAGATAACCATTTTCTCAGCATAGTTTAAAGGTCCAGATATTATGACTTTGAGAATGCCCCCCCCCCCACAACCCTCAGAGCAATAGTCCAAAGAGAATATAACAACATCCTCAGTAATCAAATACAAGAAATATTCAGGCAGACCTTGAACTAAGTCAAAACAAACTATGAGCATGTGGACTTTCAAAAAGGTGACAAAGCAATATCTCAAGAACAACTTATATTAATAAGTTAGATCTTTAAGAGTACATTGTGGGGGATTTTGAACTATCCAGAAGGCACTATGTGTATACTTTTAGTACTACAACTACAGTTACTGTAACTAATGATGCTTAGAGTACTAAGGTGAAGGCGCTCCCCCTCCCCTCTTGTTCCCCCGTATGGGCGCCCATGCAAATATATAGTCTAAATTATATATGGTAAAATTCTAGACAAGCTATTTGTTGCTATCTTGGGAAAGGGTTAGGTTAAAAAAATGAAGCTTTCTGGGATGGGCTTACAGACTAAAGTATGTCCTGGAAAAATATTTTGAAGTAGCCAACCCATCTCTACTCCTTTCCCCAATAGAGGGCACTGACCTTTGATGACCTTTAACAACTTTTGTTTTATAAAAGTGAAACCATGCAGAATAGATCTTCTGCTTAAAAAAAAAGTACAAAAAAAGTGTTTTCAGCTTTATAACTTTGCTCAATCCAAATTTGGGAAGTTTCAAAGATCTGGAAACACATTTCCTAAATTTAGGAAAAAACCTTTGATGTGGCTTAAAATTTTACTCCAATAACAGGGGTTGTGTTTTCGTAAAAAACCCAGGGAAAAAGGAACTCAAAATTAATATATAATGTTTCTTTTTCAAAATTCTAAGACTTAGAAGTCGGATAAAGATTAGCTGAGTAAAATGGCAATACCTTACCAGAGTATGTTTTTGGCTCTGGATTCATCACTGAAAGTTTTTGTTTTCCTAACCTAACTCTTCCAAGATATCAAAAAGTAGCTTGTCTAGAATAGTGGTTCAGAGGTGGTCTGTGGACTCCCTTCGAACCTTGAGTTTATGATGTCCAAAACATATAAATGCTTTAAAGTAAGCCCCCTTAGAAGGGAGACATATCAACATGTATTTAAGTTGATAAACGATGGAAATTTACCCTTACGTATTATTTCTCCCTCAAATACTCTCTCGGTATAATGCCTTGGTTTGCATACATGGGCAGTGCTTGGAGCTCACCACACACTTCAGTCTAGCCAAAGAGAAAAACGTTGCTATACTGCCAGAGTGCTACACGCTATGTATCAAGATGAGCAAAACAGAATTTTCATTGTGTTCTTGAAGCCATTGCTGTCCGAATTTCAAAGGGTCAACTTGCTGTTTCAGCACACACACACTGACCAATTTCGTCTTTTTGAAGAGCTGCCGGGTTTGATACTAAGTTTCCTGCGTAGGATACGCTGCTCATCTGAAGTGTCTTTGATGGTTAATATGGACTTCGAAATCAATTATTTGCCGCCAGATCAAGTTAATTACGGACACGAGTTCCTGATTGAACTGGCCAAATCTAAACTTTCAGACACACAGAAAAGCGAAATCAAAATATGGTGTTTTGCGATCCTGAAAACTGCGGCTAAAGTGGTGCTTAAACGAATGCCTCCTGCTCTGGATTCGCTCCTAAAGCTAAAATTTTTATCTCCTGTGATTTGCTTGTCTCAGTTTCGACCCCAATTTGGAGACTTGCCATTCAGAATTGTTGCTACCACTGATCTCAGTACCTTGGAGAATCAGTGGAGGAAACTGTTGGATGTTAATTGGTCATTTGTGTGTGGAGGAACAATTTCCAAGAACTCGTTTCAGTTCTGGATAGCTGTCCTATCTTATCTTGATGCTGTTGGGGCATCTTCTTTTCGTGATTAAGCCAAGTGGGCATTTACCCTGTTGAGTTTGCCAATTAGCAATGCGATAGTGGAACGGTCCTATTCTATGATGAATGTCACTAAGAGCAAGCTTCAAAACCATATGCTCTTGCCCATGTTGAACTCAATATTGTCTTCAGGCTGTGGTTGTCAGCATGGGGCTCTTGTTGCTCGACGTTTGAGCCTACAAAGCGTATGCTGATTTTCAATAGTGATATTTATGAGGCTTGTCAAGTCGAAGAAACTGACCAAACAACTAATCTAGTCGATCTAGATAATATCCTAGCCTCTTTTTAGTCTTAAATCTCTTAGTGCCTTATGGATCTAAGCGCCTTTCTTTTTTGTTTTGTTTTTCATCCGTCTGTATTATTTCATCTTGGGATTACGAAGGCTTTTGTATTAACCCAGTTCTCACGTTTCTTTTTGTGGCATTACTTTAATCATAAAGTTATCTTTAAATATTGTGTTGCAACTGCTTTTCAATAGTAATATTTATAGGGCTTGTGAAGTTGAAGAAACTGACCAAATAACCAATTTAGTCGATTTAGATAATATCCTAGCCTTCATTGAGTCTTAAATCTTTTAGTTCCTTATGGAACTAAGTGCCTTTCTTTTTTCTTTTTTTTTATCCGTCCATATTATTTCATCTTGGGATTACGAAGGCTTTGTATTAACCCTGTTCTCACGTTTTTTTCAGGCCTTACTTTAATCATAAAGTTATCTTAAAATATTGTGTTGTAACTGCTTTTCAATAGTGATATTTGAAGTCGAAGAAACTGACAAAACAACCGATCTTGTCGATCTAGATAATATCCTAGCCTTCTTTGAATCTTAAATCTCTTAGTGCCTTATGGATCTAAGTGTCTCTCTTTTTATCTTTTTTTTTTATCTGTACGTATTATTTCATTTGGGATTACGAAGGCTTTTGTATTAACCCCGTTCTAACTTTTTTTTTTAGGCCTTAAGTTAATCATAAGGTTATTGTGTTACAACTGTTTTTCAGTAGTGATATTCATAAGGCCTGTGATGTCGAGTTGATCGACGTTTGAGTCTACAAAGCGTATGCAGCTTTTCAATAGTGATATTTATAAGGCTTGAGAAGTCGGAGAAACTGACCAAACAACTGATCTAGTTGATCTAGATAATATCCTAGCCTCCTTTGAGTCTTATATCTCTTAGTGCCTTATGGATCTAAGTGCCTTTTTTTATTGTTTTTGTTTTTTTAGTTGTCTGAATTATTTCATATTGGGATTACGAAGGCTTTTGTATTAACCCAGTTCTCACGTTTCTTTTTGAGACCATACTATAATCATAAAGTTATCTTTAAATATTGTGTTGCAACTGCTTTTCAATAGTGATATTTATAGGGCTTGTGAAGTCGAAGAAACTGACCAAACAACCGATCTAGTCGATCTAGATAATATCCTAGCCTCCTTTGAGTCTTAAATCTCTTAGTACGTATTATTTCATCTTGGGATTACCGAAGGCTTTTGAATTAACCCCGTTATCACTTTTTTTTTGAGGCCTTACTTTAATTATAAAGTTATCTTTAAATATTGTGTTGCAACTGTACCAAATAACGCGTACCAAAAATTTTTATGCGATAATAAACCAAAGATTTTGTATGTCTTCGGCTTCTGGTTGTTACTAGTGTATTCATTGGAATAAGTCATATTAAATTCAAAAAGTTAATAAAAAGAGTTCACAGCTGTTTAACCATTATGACGCATAAAACTGCGTCACACAGAACAGATGAATTTTGAATTTTGCTAAAAACAGATGAATTTTGGCGGATCACATACATCGTTGTTCTTCCGTGAAAGTGGAGCAGGATAGACGAAGGGTAAGCAAGCAAGGTAAAAGTAGAATTAGATTAGGGGCAAAACTTTTTCTGACTTTAGCAGGAAAGAACTATTTTAGCAATACTTCTTCATGTTTAGCACTGTAGCAACTGCTTCAATTTGTAGCATCTTTCGTAATACAATCTTTTAATTTTGTCATGGACGAAATGATGAGGATTTTGAAAAAGGTTAAGGAATTAACAAAAAGTTTGGATCGCATTTTTCCGTATTTGTTTGAGAGATTTGAGCAAGTTTGATTTAACCAGGACCACCTCTTTGCCGTGCTTGTTCCGAAAGATTGTTGCTAAGTTTGAAATAACCGGACAAAAAAACTGATCTAGAAATTATCCAACTACACTTATCGGGCCATGCGCGTGTCGCGGCGCAAGCCGCGACACACACATGGGCAATTTTAGAACTTTATGAACTTACCATGATGGCAGTCTTGGTTTTCAAAGCCTCGGGCGTATTTTGGCTTGTTTTTCAAAGGATCGGGCTTTTTTTTGTTTGACTTTCTGGCAACCCTGTATGTGATAAGGACAAAGCAATCTGTATAGTGATAAAATAGGATAAACAGATAAAAAAAGCCTTGTTCAGTCCGTATAAAATTAGGTTAAGTTTTCCGTTCCATATTATTGAACTATAGTGCTTCACAGGTTCCCAAGTAAGTTTAGCCTAGCTTTGCTAACATGTTCAAGATTTAAAATAGGGCCTACTGCATCTCCACAAGCCTAGATTCCAGGTAAATGAACGGTAAATTTTTCGTTGTTCAGATTATTGACTTATGAATAAAGTAAACTTGGTAAATATTTACCAAATCATATCATTGAGTTACAACTTAAGTGAATAAAACACTCAATGCCTTTTTTTATGCTCTTTACAAATATAATAGCTAATTATTTTTGTTGTAAATTAATTTTAGCCCCCACCCATATATATATACCAATTCCGGGTATATATTTGCCCATTAGGGGGTGGGGGGGAAAGTTTAAACTTACCTCTCATTTACATCAGAAATAAAATTACCCCTACCCCCCTAATGTGGAAATATATACTCTGAATTGGTATATGTAGAGGTGGGGGCTAAAATTCATTTCTGACAAAAATGATTATAATATTTGTAAAGAGCATAAAAAAGGCATCAAGTGGTATATTCACTTTAGTCATTACTCAATAATATGATTTGGTAAATATTTAGGTAAAGTTCTACCAAATCATATTATTGAGTTAGGACAAAAGTGAATACACCATTTGATGCCTTTTTTTTATGCTGATTACAAATATAATAATCATTTGTATTGGAAATGAATTTCCGCCCCCCCCCCTATATATACCTAACCTAACCCTGAATGGGTATATATAGGGGGGGGGGCTGAAATTCATTTCCAATAAAAATGATTATTATATTTGTAATCAACATAAAAAAGGCATCGAATGGTGTATTCTCTTTTGTCCTAACTCAATAATATGATTTGGTAGAACTTTACCAATATTTACCATAAACTTACCACTTGATGCCTTTTTATGCTCTTTCCAAATATAATAATCCTTTTTGTCAGAAAGGAATTTTACCCCACCCCTATATATACCAATTCAGGGTATATATTTGCATATTAGGGGGGGCAGTTTAAACTAACCCCTCATTTACATCAGAAATAAAATTTACCCCCACCCCACCTAATGTGCAAATATATACCCAGAATTGGTATATATAGGGGTGGGGGTGAAGTCCATTTCTGACAAAAATGATTATTATATTTGGAAAGAGCATAAAAAAGATATTGAGTAGTATGTTTACTTTATTCATAAGTCAATAATGTGAACAATGAAAAATTTACCAAATGAACTGTGTAGGCTAATGATGTCATCTACTATGCCTACTTATGTGCATTTAAATATTATCTTAGCAATTTTGCATTAACTTCAAATAGCATAGCTTATCTATTTACTATTAAGGTCTAATGCTTACTCAGCTATCCTTCTATGCCTAAAACTTTGCTTCAGGAAACCATAACTTGCTTTAGTGTTAGTTTTGGGTCAATTCCATATAAATCATGAGACTATAAGCTACTAGAGAGTCTTGAAAGAGGAGCTATCAATTTGTCAAAACCCATAAGAAGCTTCCTCCAGGCTGGAAAAGGCTCAAACTGCCAACACTTTAGCACTAGACTAGAATGAGGTGATTCCATTCACATAATGTTCCTCTGTCCCATATTTATATTGTCTCTCAAAAAATCTTCAACATTAAGCCAGTAAGTAAGTAAGTTAGTAAGTATGACAGCACTAGACCCTTAAGGTCCAAACAGTAAAATTCTACTTTAGCTACTTTTGGCTATCTTGGTAAGGGGTTCTGTTAGGAAAAAGAAGCTTTCAGAGATGGGTCTACAGACTAAAGTATGTCCTGGGAAGGTATTTTGAAGTACCTACCTTCACTCCTTCTCCCTCTAGAGGGTCCTGAAATTTGCTTACATGACAGGTCTATACCTATTGAAATTTTGACAAAACAACATTTTACCTTAATTTTCAGTGATCAGTTTCTTTTTCTCTGGCTTTAGTTCTGAAAATGCAATTCTTGTTATTTGAGTAGAATTTTAAGCAATATCAATGTTTTTTTTTTCAAAATTTAGGGAATGTATTTGTATATCTTTAAAACCTTATAAATTAGGATTCAGCAAAGTTGTGAAACTGAAAACAATTTTGTTGTAGCCTACTTCATTTAAGCAGAAGATTTATTTTGCAAGGTTTCACTTTTAAAACACATAAATTTTCATCCCTGAAAGTTTTATTTTCCTAACCTAACCCCTTTCCAAGATAGCCAAAAGTAGCTAAAGTAGAATTTTACCAGTCCAAACTGGTGGTGCTGATCTCTGTTTTGTGGCCCTTCAGCCAGGAAGTGCAATGGGGGGCTGGGGCCAGCCATCCTGTGCTTTGGCACACCCTTCCTGCTTACCTTCCCCAGATTTCTCCAGGTACTCATTTAGATCTGGGTTGACTCTGGCTAAGCTTACAGAGTCAAACCACTGACCTGCATCCCAAACCCATATAACCCATGCCAGGGATCAAACCCATGCCCATGAGACATTAAGTCAGTCTTAGCTCTAAATTGTTCTAAACAACTTCAAGTTCTAACTTAGTTGTTTTTTTCTCAAATTCTTCTTTCATACCATGGAAGAGCTTATTTGAAGAAACAATATCTGTTGGCAGCATTGGAAGCTTGAAATCAGGGATGTACAAACTGATAACTCACCCAATCAAATAGTTTGTGGTAACAAACTGTAAGTAGGAGCAATGTGGCTCAATAGTAACCAAAACTAAAAAAAAAAACGGAATTTTGATATCAATAGATATAAGAATCAGGCTTATTATGTTGATTCCAAATCTGTAAGATTCATTAATTTTAGTGTTACCTATCAAAGGCTACAAGCCAGAGAAAGTTTACCTGATTTTCAAAAAAAAAGAAAACAACCCTTAAAGTCAAAGAATCTTAATGAAAATCACACCATCTGATTCAGCACATCAGAGAACCCTACTGTAGAGGTTTCAAGCTCCTATCTACAAAAAACTTGAATTTTGTAAAAAAATTTTGAATGAAGAAAGATCACAAATGCACATTTATTTGTTTTGTTTTTATTTGTTTTTCCCCCAAGGGGGATTTTATTGAACCAGTGGTCCTAGAACATTGGAAGAAAGCTCATTCAAATGGAAATTAAAAGCTTTAGTGCCCTTTTTAAGTGACCAAAAAGGTTGGAGGGTAACTAGCCCTTCTTCCAAGTCTCCTTTTCCTCAAAATTGTGTGTTTGTTCCTACATAGTTGAAAGGTCTGATAACAAGGCTATGCCTTTAGAGATAGCAGGACCCCCACGTCCCATGGGACAATTTTACATGTGGAAATGTTAAGGATAATTGTCCAGGATAAGTCTTTACAGGGATTGAACTGTCTAGAGGATCTTTCCATTTTGGGAGGGGATTTTTTATTTTGGAGGGATGTCTTGAGACTAATTATTTAAATTTCCAAATAGAAAGGGTTTAAATTTTAATCACTTATAGAACAATCTTTAGAAATCAAGTATTGAGAGGGTTATAAATCCAAAATGACAAGGAATGCAAGACCAAGTGAGGAATGCAGTTAATATAGAATATTGTGTAGTATTAGGAATATACATAAAGTCAAAATGAATAAAGCCATATACATTTTAGATACTGATATGGCACCCCTAGAACATCCATATCTCAACCATCAAGGACCCCAACCACCAAGAACCCTAACCTCCAAGG